>NC_091448.1:28889819-29489819 GCF_964237555.1 Oryctolagus cuniculus | reverse complement strand
TAGAAGGCCGTGCACATGTCAAAGGCTGTGTGCATGCTCTGAAAAGACGTGAGAAAGTGATAATACCTGACCTCTCGCTGACCTTGAGGTTGTGGGCAACTGGAAAACGAAGACTTAGGCAAGATCGCATTCCAGGTATTTCCCTACATGTACACCTATACAACCCTTCAGCAAAGGCTAGGAAACAGGTTAAAAGTATCTAAGAGAATTTGTCTAGTTCTTGTCTGACCAATAAAATAGCCAAGCAGAGACCATAGTAATCACCTAATTAGTCCAGAAAAGTCATTACAGTTGAACATGCAGAAAAAGCAAACTCTAGAACCAAAATGAAATCTGAATTCCATAGTAGCTGCACTACGATGTTCGAAGTGTCTAGTTTTCAACAAAAAAACTGAGGTATACAAAAACAAATTAAGACACATTTATAGGAAAAAGAAACTTCCTGAATTAGTTTGGATAATGAACTTAGTAGCCCTAAGAGCTAAAGAAAATCAGGTACAAAAATTACTTGAAAAATTTCTCATCAAATAGAATATATCAACAAAGAGAGAGAAATTATAAAGAAACAAATAAAATGCTAGACTTGAAAATTCTATTGCAGAGATCAACAGCAAATTTGAACTGAAGAGAGAATCACTGAATTGAAAATAAGACAGTTGAGATTATCCAGTTTTAAGAACAGAAATTAAAAATAATGAGGAAAACATAACGCAAATTTGAAGACATGTGGAACTCCATCAAGCAAAATAACATATGCATAATGGCAGTTTGAGAAAGGAGCAGAATGAATGTTTGAAGAATTTGTGAGTAAACACTATTAAAACATAATCTCCCATCCAAGAAGCTTAGAAAACTCTATCAGAATAAAACTAAAGAAGGAGCCACACTCACGTAAATTGTAAAGTACTGAAAGCCAAAGTCAAAGAAAGAAAATTGAAAAAAAGCCAGAAATAGTCACTTGTCATGAACAGTGGAATCTCAGCAACTCATAGCTGGCTGTTCATCATAAGCCACGGGAGCTACAAGGTAATGGGATGACTTATTAAAACACTGAAAGGAAAAGTCTATCAGACTAGAATTCTGAACCAAGCAATGATATATTTTAAAATTAAAGGAGAAATTTAGATGTTCCTACATAATGAAGAACCCAGATTATTTGTTTCTAGTGTAATCTGCTTACAAAACATGAAAATTAATATTTAAGACTGAGATGAAAGGACTACTGGTGAAGGTTACTACATAGGGAAAAATAAAAATATAAATGCATTTTTATGTGAAACATTTTCTAATTCAAAACACAAATGCAATAAAAAATTATAAAGTAATTATGAAATTGAGTATAGAGTTATATAAAGATGTAATTTCCAGGGCAACTATAACACGAGAAAATGTTTATATTGAAATTGATATTTACTGAAATAGATCATGATAAATTAATATGTTAATTGTACTTCCCAGAGCAACCACTAAAAATATAACTCAAATACAATAAGCAGAAGAAAGAAAATATGTTTAACAAGAAGACATTAACAGAGGAATAGAAGAACAAAAAAAATATAATGCATATAAGACAGAAAAAGTTTATTTAATGAAGATTGATCCAAGGCACTCATTTGTAAACTGCTTTTATTTATTTTTTTGAGAGGTAGAGTCACAGAGGCAGAGAGAAAGGTCTTCCATTGCTGGTTCACTCCCCCATTTGGCCACAAAAGCCAGAGGAAGCCAGGAACTGGGAGCCTCTTCTGGGTCTCCCACGCAGGTGCAGGGGCCCAAGGACTTGGGCCGTCTTCTACCGCTTTCCCAGGACATAGCAGAGAGCTGAATGGGAAGAGGAGCAGCCGGGACTCGAACCAGCACCCATATAGGATGCTGGCACTGCAGGCAGAGGATTAACCTGCACCACAGCACGGGTCCCTGTAAATTGCTTTTAAACATGCTTCTAATGATCATTCAGGTTTGGAGAAATGCAAAAAGTTGTATGGCCGTCTTGGAAAAAGAATGCTAAGTTTTTCCTTAAAGTGAACGAACAGACTTTCCCCTGTTTGTTATCTAATCTTTCAGAAACTACATGCTTATTGTTGCTATTAAAGTCCTTGACCTGTCTGTAATTATGTTTTAATGAACAAAACAGAAGTTCTTGATGTGCTGGTAGCTATGTTTTTTTCATTATAACATAGCAGGCCTTTTTGTATCCAAACTACATCATTTCCATTTTGTTTCTGTTATCAACCAGATGAAATACTGAAAAGTACTAATAATTTGAATTTGTGCTTGAATTTCATGGAAAGTTCGGTCAACTAATTTCCCCAAAGACAGAATTTTGCAACTTTTAAAATCACAGTGTTGAGGCCGGTGCTATGGCATAGAAGGTTAAGCCTCTGCATGCAATTGTTGACATCCCATGTGGGCGCCAGTCCAAGTCCTGTCTGCTCTGCTTCCTGTCCAACTCCTTTCTACTACACCTGGGAAAGCAGCAGAAGATGGCCCAAGTGCTTAGGCCCCTGTACGCACATGGGAGACCCAGAAAAACTTCTGGCTCCTGTCTTTGCCTGGCCCAGCCCTGGCCGCTGAAGCCATTTGTGGAGTGATCCAGTGGATGGAGGAGCTGTCTCCTCCTCTCTGTATCTCTTTCAAATAAATCTTAAACAACAAAAAAAGTATGTTTGATTTTACACACTTTCTATAATGTATATCTTTAAACAGAATTTCAAGCCTGCCACATTGTGTGGATCTATATTTTATAAAAAGATTGAGAACTGAGTGAAAGATTAGTCAATTTTCTTTGCAAATATTTTATGTAATAGAATATTGCGCTTTGAATATACCAAAGGCCTTTTGGTTGCATCAGTGAAGAAGAACTGGATAGAAAAGATGGTAAAATTATCCTCAGAACATAAATCTTACATTTCCTCTGAGACAGTTTGATTTAACATTCCCTGACAGTAAACTTTTAAGGAATGTTCACAAGTAATGTTTTATAGCTAAATTGATCTTTCACTGAAGCCAAACAGATGATTATACAACCAGTAAAAACCCAATATATGGAAAACATATTATCTGTAAATAATTACCTTAAAAATTAGGAAACTGAATTTTTCTTTCTCTTATGTGCCCAGCAACCGGGCTTTATCCCTGGCTATCTAAGCGTGTAGACAGTTGTGTATAATAGTTCAGAAATTCTCTTGGAGAAAGTGATGAATACCTTGACAAGCAACTTTCCCTCAAAAAGCTGTTCTCTATTTGAATTTGGGCTCTTCTTAGTGTTAAACCAATCAGAAAGTTCTATTATAAAAATTTCCAGGGCCAGCGCCATGGCACACTAGGTTAATCCTCCACCTGTGGTGCTAGCATCCCATATGGGCGCTGGTTCTAGTCCTAGCTGCTCCTCTTCCCATTTTGCTCTCTGCTGTGGCCTGGGAAAGTAGTAGAAGATACCCCGAGTGCTTGGGCCCCTGTACCCACATGGGTAGACCAGGAAGAAGCACCTGGCTCCTGGCTTTGGATCAGCGCAACTCCAGCCATTGCGGCCATTTGGGGAGTGAACCAATGGAAAGAAGACCTTTCTCTCTGTCTCTCCCTCTCACAGTCTGTAACTCTACCTCTCAGATAAATAAAATCTTAAAAAAATTTTCCATCAGAAAGAGACAAATTGAGATCTAAAATATGTATTTAATAAAAATTAAACAGGAGCTTATTCCTTTTGTTTCTCAGGGTTTACATCTAAGTGCTGGTTATAGTTTCAATTAAGGAGGTTTTGTGGCTCCTATGAATTGAGGATACAGTAGCCCTCTTTTGATGAGTCATAGTGCATTTTAATTCACTGAAACCTCTGACAGAAACTTGTGGCAAAGGAAGCTTTTGTTTTATCAGGCATTTGCAAAACTTGTAAAAGCAAATGTGAGTTCTATTTTGTGGCTATTTATACTAATGCCATTGAACACCATTTATAAAGAGTTGGGATAGTTAGCTTTTAAAAATCAAGTTACCAGTGATTATTATCTACTGGAAATACTAAGTATTTGCAGTGATGGTGCTAAAAAATATCGATGGACAATTGCTGACGGACAGTGCAATCATGCACAATCGTTACAGAAATCCACTGGGCAATGCGAGGGGACTACATAAAGTTCATGGAATATGGAATTAAACAGAGTTATTTGTTTGCAAAACAATTTTGTAATCATGCATATGAAAGATCTCTAAAACATTCATGGAAAATGTATATTATCAAAAATTATGCATGTATTTCAAAATTCTTTGCACCAAAATCTTAATTTACTTTTTCCATGAACTTTTTGAAATACTGTCTCATATTTCAGATTTTAAAACTTCCAAGCAAGTGTAACTCCAAGATAAAGTATGTGATAAATTCATATACAAAGTTAGTTACCACAGGGTTATTTGCAATATACTAAAATAAAGGAATGAAGAAATAAATTTTACTATGCTGTATATTGAAGCAATGATATGAAAAAGAACATTTTGTAGAATGAGAAAATATTCCATATAATTAACTGAAGGAAATATAGATGGCAATACATCATAGTATTTGAACCTTTGTATAAAAATGCATTCATCAAGAAAATGAGAAAAAACGAACAGCTATTAAATGGTAATTATGGCTTATTGTGGTGAGGGTAAATATGTATGTCTTCGATTTGCTGTCTTCCTTTCCAGTATTTTCCATATTGTTATAGTAAGCATATTTTCCTTTTATTAAAAAAAATTATAAAATACCACACGATGATTTACCTCATTTTTACCCACAAGAAAAAATACTTGAAAAAGACTGAGACTGTAGTGGATACTTTGATCTTTTAGAAGACTGTAATTCAAAAGATTGAAAATATTGAGTCAAATTATATAACTATAATAAGCTATTCATTATCTGCTTTCAAAGCTTGCAGTTTGCAGTTAATCCATTTTGTTCCTCCTGACTTAAGTTTTACATATTTTGTGTAGGTTTTAAAAAGATGTCATATATGTTTCACATATATTTTACATTGGGAATGTACAAGAGAAGTATTGTGAAAAATTGGAGGCTTTAAGACATCTACTCAAAGAATGTAACCTGTGTCCCCAGAAATATAAGAGTAAGAGGAGAATGATGTCACTTTAACCCCAGAAAATTCAAAGGGTTAGAAATGTGTCAAATTAGGTATTTTGGTGTCAGGCCAAAGCAGGGTGGTGGAGGAGGTTACCTGCCTGGAGTAAATACATACTGGGAGTGTGTTTCCTATGAGCAGGTCTCAGCCACACTCACACACAGGAATGTCTTGGATCCTATCCAAGTAGATCACCAGGGCCTGAGATTCCTAAAGCCCTCCCAGCATTTTCTGATGGACCTGAATAGCCCCTTGGTGTAGTTTGGGGGAGATATCCCTTTCCTGACCCCTGGAAAGAGGTGGAGACTCAGCAGACTATTGAATACTGACAAGATCTGCAAATGCTGGCTGGCTTCTGCAGTTCTCTCCTCATTCTCCCACACAAAAGATCCACCCAGCAATGTTTTCACACAAGAGCACAGTTTTAGAGCTAGAATTCCAGCCTGCTTCTATATTTTTCTTCATGTCATGGTACTGAAATGCCCATTTTTCTTTGGCCTCTCATATCCACATAAGTTCATGTCTGCCTAGCTACTTTAGCAATCCACCCACCTCCACTCTCCATCCCCCGCAAGAGAAGTAACCCATAATCTTACAGGGCCACATGGGAGAAGCTCTGCCTTCTGCATTTTCTTCAGAGCTGACACATGAGTGCAGAGCAGCTTATGTGTGTTCTCCTGCTGTCTGTCTGATGGTCTTCCAGGTGGCCTGGGAAAAAAAATTTTCATACAATCCAGAGGGCTGATCACGTCGTCCAACAGGCAAGGCTTGAAGCCTTACAAATTATGGAATTTCTTTACTTGAAGTTGTGGATCATATATTATTGATTTTTTTAAATCCTTTAACAATCTAATAAAATGACATGGACTTGATAGCCCTTAATGTATGTTGTGACTGCTGAATGGCTGAAATATTTTGTGAATAAACATACTGCCAGTGTTTTCATGCCTTGAGATGTGAGAAGTTAGAGGGGCTAATGGGCAGTTAGGTCAGGTCCCTGTTGGAGTGAGAAAAGCGGTAGTGTCCTTTTTAAGAGTGGACAAAATGCTTGCTTCTTCCCAGAAGCTGGCTTACTAAGACAAAATACCCATCACGTCTCTCTAAGTTTCTACTTTCATTAGAAGAGCAGGACAAAATTACCTGATGGGTTTTCTGTTTTATCAGGAGCAAGGAAGACAGGATTACAATTCTAGCCCTCTGGTGGGTTTTTCCCCAGCCCTCTGATTGTTAGCTGTAATATGCTGCTTCCCAGAATTGGGCAAAAAAGACCCCACATTGGCATTTCTATGGGCACTCTTCCCTTGGAACCTCCCTTTTGACTGCTATCGCAGGAGCCTTCTCACTTAAATACACCTTGCTCACTGTCCCTGTCCTCATGGAAATTCTTCTCTGTATGAAACTAGAAATGGGAGAAATTCATTGCCTCCATAACAAAGAAATATGCAATGTTTCAACATGCTAATACTTTTAAAATCATCAACAAATAAGAAAAGTAACATTTACTAAAATCTCAAGAGCAAAAAAAAAATGTAAACCAAAGAATAATTTTTCTGGAGAAAATTTATAAGCATTACTTCAAAACAAAACAAACAACCCATTGTTTTTGCTGTCTGTTGTTCTGTTCTATTGATGACAAGTTTTATAGATTTTGTGTCTAGTTGGGGGGATGGCTCTCTTTCTGCAGATCATTCATAGTGTTCTCAAGTTTCTGTTTAATTACTGAGCTTGCCTATACCACGTTAATTTTACATATTTTGTTTAGTACAACTATGGAAGATTAAAAAGAATTTTTAAAATCTAAATCTGGTGCTCTTTGGAGATCTCCTTGTACCTTTGAAGCTTCCAAGAATCCTAATGAAATGTAATGCTTTTTAATGCAAAACCACATATTTTGAACTGTGATATAAAATCTGGAAGCAATGTTATACTGAAATACTTGAGAAGTATGTCGGATGTTACTTAGGTAAATGCTGAGAATCCTTGGGATGGGTGAGAATGAGGAGGCGAATAAGTGTGAGGCTAAGGAGCTATAGTCTTTTCAATATTCTTTTATGTGATTCTGATGGGTGGATATTGAGTTTTGTACTATCACCATAAGTAAGTTTAGGTAATAAATATAGCATTATCCATGAGGGTATTTCAAATAGTTTATGGTAAATGGAATTAGAAGAGTTTGTCTTGTTTAAATAAATTTTATAATCTTAAGTAGTTTTTTACACATTTTCCATGGAATTTTTGAAGAATTTTTTAAAATTCAAGAAAATCAATATAGTGTTGGAAAACTGTATTATAAAACATAAAATTATCTCTAGACAGTACTTTGGTGAATTCTCAAAGAATTCCAAAATATTGTCTAAGCTTTGCTTGAGAAACAATATAACCTGTATTGTTATTATTAGGCAGTTTTGGGTTGAGGTTTGGAAAATACATTTTATACTAGAATATTCTAAAAATACTGATTGTAACTTCATCTCAAGAACCTACAGTTGATTGAAAGAAAACATTCTTGCATTTCAACAGATTAAGGTTATATAGTAAAGGAAAAATATTGGCATTTTGTGGTCTTCAAAATATGGCAGATAAGACTTTTCATTCCCATTTTGTTGAATGAGAATCGATAATAATCTATGTAAAGTAAGTCAATTCTGTAGCAGAAGAATAACCAAAATGACATTTAAATGCCTGTTATAGTTCCAGTTTTAAAGTCTTCTCATTATACTTAAGGGTTTTATCATCAAATGAGAGATCAGTACATTTTATTGATTGGATTGTATTTTATAAGAAAATGGAACATTTATACTCTGAAATGCTATGATTTAGCTTGAAATAACTATGCTGGATATTTCTCTGATCAAAAATTCATATCCTGATTTATGGGTCTCCAATGCAAGTTTTATGTGCTGATCTACTTGTATTCCTTGATGATTCAGACAGTAGCTAAAGCCATTATTAGAATAATTGATAATCTCTGAACTGTCTGTATTGTGCCATTTACATCAACTGGGCAGCCTAAGAAAGTTAAAATTGCATTATACATTACCGTGTTGTTCTTTACAAATCTACATAGTTTTCTAATAGACTTAAATGTTAACCCCTCAGCTCATTATAGTAAATACAACACTTTATTTCTCACTGAGTAATTAAAATTGCTGTAGATAACCCAGTTTGTGAATTGCCACCCTTACAATAGGGACTGAAGACTCTTTTAATTAGGATGAGGATGGGGGAAATGTTTTGCTCTAAAATCACAAAAAATACTTAGATTATTATAAAATGCAGAAAAATCGGCAGTGCCATTTTGACTAGATACTTTGTATGTGGGGAGACACAATTCCTTGAAGGAATGACTGTACAAATAAAATGAAGTTAAGGGTTGACAGGGGGCAAAAAAAGGATTACAGTGCCAATGAAAGAGTACATGTTGCTCTGAAGTACATGTCTGTCTCCTCCTGATTATGCTGGGCTGAGTAGCTTATGTGAGTAATTCTCTGCTTTCCCCCTCAAATATCCAACACAGGAGCAGGTTTTTGGCATGTTTAGACACTGTTTGGGATGGCTTCACCCCATAGAGTAGTGTGTTCAAGTGGGTTCAAGTCCCACCTGTGTTCCTGGCTCCAGCTATCTGCAAATTCACACACCCTGGCAGGCAACACATGAATTGGTTGGGTCTCTGCCATCCGTGGGGGAAAATTTGATTGAGTTTCTGGATCTTGGTTCTACCTAGCCCGGCCTTGGCTGTTAATGGCATTTAGAGAGTGAACTAAAGGATAGCGGATCTCTGTATGATCGTCTCTCTGCCTTTCAAATAAGTTAAATTAAGAAGTATTTCCCATACCATCTTTATCTAAACAGCACTAAAATGTCAAGGAAATTGCCTTATAATCAACAGGGTTTAACTAAGAAGCAGGTGTATTCATCCAGAAAAATGAGAGATGCTCCTGGCACTACAGATTTGCAAGTATCGCATCATTAAATTAATAAGATAGCAGTCATCACAAAGGGGTGAATTATAGAAAACCTGAAACTGGATGTACACTTTTTGTTATCTTACAAGATGCTAAAAAATGACCTATAGTAATGATTTTTCAAGTTTTATAGCTATGCTCAAGAACTTAAGTGGTATGCTTCAGATAGACAATAAGTGTTAGGATTCAAATCCAGATCTGTCTTTTGTCCAAGTTAGTCTCTCTCATCACACACGCATACACATATATATATATATTCCATTCACTACACTTGCTTATAACTTTAAGTTAACTATTCTATCTAGTTTCTATACTAGTATCTAAGATTTTTTTTATAGTTAATAAGCTTTTCAAGAAAATCCAGGGTCACTCAGATCTTAGATAACAGTCATCCATTTCAACTTACAAAGTGAACATTCACATATTTAAGTCATTTAATGCAGTACATCAAAAAATACGTATTAAGTTCTTCTTAATTCAAACTAATATTTCCCATTAAATATTACAGGCAATGGAAGGAATCAGTATTGTTGTCCTTTCAAACCTTACATTCATAAATGTAAAATAAGTATCCAAGACAATTATCAGATGTAGAATAGGATCTTGTTGACATACTTGAACTACATAGCTCTTCAAAACACATTTGACCTTGTAATGCATTTGATTTGTTGATTTTTTAATGTCTTCATCACATGTATCCAATCACAATCCTGATTTCCAAGTTACTTCTTTGAAGCTAAGTTCTAAACCCAAATATTGAAAATTAGGATTCTCTATCTCACTGCCTGTCCAAAAAAAAAAAAAGAAAATTAGAATTATAACTTTTAATTTTTTTAATTTGACAGATAGAGTTAGAGAGAGAGAGAGAGAGAGAGAGAGAGAGAGAGAAAGGTCTTCCTTCCGTTGGTTCACTCCCCAAATGGCCGCTACGGCCGAAGCTACGCCGATCTGAAGACAGGAGCCAGGTGCTTCTGCCTGATCTCCCACGCAGGTGCAGGCGCCCAAGCGCCTGGGCCATCCTCTACTGCCTTCCCGGGCCACAGCAGAGAGCTGGACTGGAAGAGGAGCAATCGGGACTAGAACCCGCCGCCCATATGGGATGCTCGCACTGCAGGCAGAGGATTAACCAAATGAGCCAATGTGCCAGCCACAGATTATAACTGTTAATACTGAATTCACATGTGGAAATGGAATTGTCCTTTTTTATTACAAGTATCTAGTCATTAAGTCAGTTGTGCTAGGGTTACATACAGAAGTTTGGTTGAATTATCAAGAATAATAATTCCCCAGAATATCTGGTTTCAAAAAAAAGTCTTGAATTTGCTTTAATTACCAAGTGGGTGATTATGTTTACATTATTTATTTAAAAAAACAAAAGATCAAAGATAATTTTCTCTAATGTCTTCCAGTTATCTGGGTTCTCGTACAATGCCATTTTTATCAGATAAAATGCCTATAGGTATGACATTTACAGGTGATATGCTTCTAAAGGTAATAGAGTATTGTTACAAATGTTTTTCTTAAAATTTCAAAGATTGTATGATGAACTTAGATTCAAGAGGCAATTGAGATGGAAACAGATGTGGACCCATGTGTAATCTGAAAATAGAAGATCAGGGAAAGAATGACATCACGTATGAAAATAAAATTTGAGGCTGGTGCTGTGGCGTAGCAGGTTAAGTGGCTGCCAGACATGCTGACTTTGCACATCGGCATTGGCTCGAGTCCTGACTGCTCCCCTTCAGGTCCATGGGGATGCAGTGGAAGATGGCCCAGGTACTTGCGTCCCTGCACCCATGTGGGAGACCTATAAGAAAATAGTGGCTTTGGCCTGGCCCAGCCCTGGCCATTGAGACCATTGGGGAAGTGAACAGATGGAATACCTAACTCTTCCTCTTTCTCTATCTCTGCCTCTCTGTATCTCTGCCTTTCAAATAAATGTATAAATCTTTAAAAAGAAAAAGAAAAATCAAATTTTTGGTTTGCCACGTACATTAATGGTAATAATACTTAACAGAAAGTGGAGATACTGAATTGAATGGTGAGAAGAGCTTTTGTGATAAAAATGTAGACATCAAATGAGATGAGAAGCATTAAGAATTTGGGCTCACTGAAGAGAAATATATTAAAAACAAATTCGATAACACCTACATTTGGATGATATGAGCATAAAAATGAAAGACATAAACTTGGGTAAGAATGTAGGGAAAAGCAGTGAAGTTCACAAAAGAAACTGAGAAAAAATGGACGAGGAAAGGAGAAAGATAATTATTCTCACAAAAGCAAAGAAAGGAATATTCCAAGAGGCATGCACACGCGTGCGCGCGCGCGCACACACACACACACACTCCAACCGCCAAGGCTTTGAGTGATGTTGACAGTTCCTATGAAAGGACGGAGAGCAGTCTTGCTCATGTTTCGCGACGTAGGGACTGTGATTAACTTTGCCAGGAGAAACATCTACTGTGGCAGAAGGTGGACTGGAGAGAATGAGGAACAATAAAGCACCCTACGTCTAACTCTATGTAAGATAATAGTTAACATGAAAATATTCTCCCTAATATAAAAAATTATTACAGATTATCTAAAATGCAAATATGAATTCTTAATACAATTAACACAGTAAATGTTCTAAGGAACATGGCTGTCAAACTGATTAATGAATTATTAAATCAGAATTTACAGTTTCTATGTGTGTGTGTGTTTGTGGTTGGAATGGGAAACTGAATTTTTTTAAGATTTATTTATTTACTTGAAAGAGTTACACAGAGAGAGAAGGAGAGGCAGAGAGAGAGAGAGACAGAGAGGTCTTCCATCAGCTGGTTCACTCCCCAGGTGGCTGCAACGGCTGGAGCTGTGCTGATCCAGAGCCAGGATCTTCTTCCAGGTCCCCGACATGGGTGCAGGGGCCCAAGGACTTGTGGCCTTCCCAGACCACAGCAGAGAGCTGTATGGGAAGTAGATCAGCCAGGACTTGAACAGGCACCCATATGAGATGCCAACACCTCAGGCAGTGGCTTCACCCTCTACACCACAGTGCCAGCCCCACTATTTGAACCTTAATCATGGGAGTTTGAGTTTGAGTTTAGAACTAAGGGCGCTTGTAGACAGCCAGAATATCCTAAGTAAAACTGTAGGTCAGAAACAGTCTTTCAGTAGCAAAGAGGAGTAACTAGCTAGGAAGCTTACTAGCTTTTATTTGCCTTAGTTTCAAGGAGAAATTGTACCCACAGGCCTAAGCCTTACACAATATTGTGTTTCAAATTCACCAGTTTGTATTCCAGGAGCAAAAATATGGTAGAGTTACTGATTAAATTTGAACTCTGTTAAGATGAATAGGTTTATTTAAATTATCAATGAAATAACAAAAGTACAGCTAACAACTACAAGTATAGGAACGAGTAGAGAAATAAAGACAACACAATCACATACAGGGAAATAGAACAATACAAATACAAAAATTTTTAAAAAGGCAGACACAGTAAATCAGAAGTGAGAAAACAGAAGTAAATCCAAGAATAAAAATAAGGAACAATACATGCTAATTAAAAATCATAAATTCTCATGCTATACTAAAATATGATCTGATAACATGTTGCTTCAAATAATTTTAAAACCCACAGAAACAAAAAAAAGTAAATTATGATAGCAAATAAACAAACCAGTGTTAGATGTATAAATATTAAATAGTCTTAATCCCTAACATATAAATACTTCATTAAATTAAAGAGAGATTATATTGGCAAATTTTTTAAAAGTCTGAGTGTGTTTGAACCCTGTAATGCTCAATCCAAATGCAAAAAATCTGATTTTACAATGATAACAAATCATGTTTGGAAATCTTATCCAAGTAAATGATATTTAAGTAAAACCAATAATTAGCAAGATGATAGACTATTTGAGCACAGAACGGTTATGAATGTTTTAATAAGCACATGTATAGAGAAATGTGTTTTGAGATAATAGTGTACTCTTCCTGAGACCCATGTGTATTATTTACTGAAATTGAGTTTTATTAAGCCACAAAGAAAATTTTAAAAACATAAAATTATATCTATAATACCATTTTCACTGACACATCTGTCCTATAAAACCTTAGTAATAGAAAAAAAAATAAAATGAAAGGAAAGAAACACTAGATACTTTGGAATCTTTCAAATACATACTTTATAGGACCAGAATTGTGGTGCAGTGGATTAAGCCACTGCCTGCACTGCTGACATGCCATAAACACAAAAGTTCAAATCCTGGCTGCTCCACTCCCCATCCAGCTCCCTGCTAATGTGCCTGACAAGACAGCAGAAGATGAATTAAGAATTTGGGTCTCTGCCACCTATGTGGAGACCTAGAAGGAGTTAGAAGCTCCTGGCTTTGTCATGGCCCAGTCCTGACGGTTGCAACTATTTGGGAGTGAACCAGTGGACAAAAGATCTATGTCTCTTCCCTCCCTCTCTTTAACTCTGCCTTTCAAATAAATAAATCTTTAAATATATAAAGATTATACATACACACACATTTAGTTTAAATCTACTTCTGGATTTAAAAAAAGATAAGAGGATGGGTGTTTGGCACAACATTTAAGTTGCCACCTGGAACATAAGCAACCCATTTCAGAACGCCTAGGATTGAGTCCCACTTTTGCTTTTGATTCCAGCTTCCTGTGAACGTGCACTCTGGGAGGCGGCAGGTTGAGGGCTAAGACCTTGGGTCCACACCATCCACAACAGAGGCTCAGACTGAGTCCTAGGCTTCTGGCTTCAGGCTGGTTTAGCCACAAGACTTGGGTGGCATTTGGCTAATGAATTGGCAGATGGAAGATCTGTCTCTGCATGTGTGTATGTATATATTTGTATACACACATATGCATATATGACATATATCATTCTTTGCCTTGCAAATAAAATTTAAAGTTTTGAAAATAAATGAGTATTAAATGCTTATAATTAAACAATAGGGAGATACTCAGTATTAGGAAAATGTGGTACATGTAAATTTATAACTGTAATGTGGTAGAAAAGCTGAAAGACAAATTTAATGAGTTAACTTTAAAGAAATTAGAAAAATCAAGTGTAAACTACAAGAAATAGTGGAGCTAATATCATATATTCAAAAAATGTAAGAAATAAAACTATTTGGTTGATCAAGTAAAGCAAAAAATGATTCTTTGTATGGACTCATAAAGTAGTCAAATATCTCTTAAGATTGCTTTTACATTTTTTAAGATTTGTTTGAAGGGCAGAGTTATAGAGACAGAGGAGAATGAGATCTTTGAACTGCTGGGCTACTCCCCAAATGTCTGCAACAGCCAGAGCAGGGCAAATCCAAAGCCAGGAGCTTCTACTGGTCTTCCACACAGGTGCAGGGGCCCACGCATGCACTTGAGCCATGCTCTGTTGCTTTCCAGGCACATGGGCAGGGAGATGAATAGGAAGTGGAGTAGCTGGGACATGAACCGGCACCCATAAAGGATGCTAGTGCTGCAGGTGTAGGTTTTACCTATTACGCCACAGCGTCAGTCCCTGTTAAAATTGTTAAGGAAATAACAAAGAGGCAAAAATGTGTCATAATAGGGTAGAGGAAGGTGGGAAAGACTGAATTATGAAGATACAATAATATGAGCATAACACATGTCCGTTCAAACATTCTCAGAAGTTAAATAAATGCTCATGTTCTTGGAAATATACAATTGATAAAGACTGATCCAAGAAAGAAAAGAAAACCTGAATGTAAAATTTCCAATTGCAATAGACATTGAATCTGTATCACAAATCTTCATATAGAAATTTACAAGCAATTGTAATCATCACAGTGTAGATTGCTTTATAGGCATGCACTTCCAAACAATCCAGATATAGATAATCTCAATTTAACACTGTTCTTTGAAGGAAAATGAAAAGAAGACTCTGTAACTTATTTAAGAAATCTTGTTATCAGACAGAGTTCAGATAAGGGAAAGTACATTCCAAAATTAGAAACATACATACAATGGTACTTTTGAAAAAAATAATAATTTACTTACTATTAATTCTTTAACTGTTTCACGACTCAGTACAATTGGCAATGTGCTTCACTTTAGCTTAGCATCAATGATAGGGGCCAGCCATGTGGCACAGAAGGTTAAGCCTCCGCCTGCAGTGATAGCTTCTCATACGGGTACTGGTTTGAGTCTTAGCTGTTTGACTTCTGATCCAGCTCTCTACTAATGCACCTGGGAAAGCAGCACAAGATGACCAACTAGTTGGGACCCAGCACCCACATGGGAGACCGGGAATAAGCTCCTGGTTTTGGGGGTAAACCAAAGGATGGACGACCTCCATGTCTCTCCTCCTTTCTTTGTATCTCTGCCTTTCAAATAAATAAATTTACATAAAAATATCTAATGATAAATATAAGTCAGTTGAAGCTTTCTATTTTCAATCGGCATTTGAGTCCTGAAATCATTAGTATGATTGAGATTTGTTTCTTATAACACTGTTCAAGAGCGCATCCTTATCTCTGGTCTCTGCCTCTTTGAAGAAGAGGATTTACCAGTTCCATCTGTGAATTACACTTAATTCAGATATTAAGTAATGAGACAAATTGGTCTTTGCCTCTAATTGCCTTCCTTGCTCAGTGTGTCTGGAAATCAGTCATTTAGGATAATTTTGTTCATTCCACCTAATACCTAGAGGAGGGTGGGTTAAATTCATCCCTAAATAAACAATACTTAAAGTGCCCTTCACAAAAGAACAAATCCAACTCATTTAAAAGCACTTTAACTTCGACAGTGTCATAGTTTGAGTGGATGGATTTGTTAGTTTACATCAAACTCTAGGCCATCTGAATGCTGTAATCAAACCTCACAGCTCGAGAATGGTCATCCAGTCCTCTAATCAGAAACCCTCTACTTCAGAGGCCGCTGAGAGCTTCTGTGTTCATTGTATTTCTTGTAAGGCAGAAGTTTCCTTATGATCATAATGTTAGAAATGATTTCCATTATTTGAATTAAAGGCTTACTAATTAGTAGAACAGCTACAAGAAGTTGACTTTCTATAGTATTCACATATATGAGTTGGCCCAAAGAAAGTGAATTAAATAGGATAAGCTCCTCTGTCTTCCAAAAGGAACATCATAATTTGGAGGGACTTTGTGGGCTTTAGGAATAATGTCCAATACTTTGTCAAACAGCCCTGCACCCACCCATACATTGGGAGAGTGTGGTTGCCTCGCGGCAGGAGGCTCTGTGGGATCACACCTCTTAGACGTTGTTGGGTCAGCCTTGAATCTTTTGAAATAGTTTGATAACATAAACTTTCAGAGTTAGAATTGTATTAAGTTTAAAGAAAGGTTGTACTTAGTTCCTACTTGCTAATAAATGTTTAAAAAATTAGTATGTGATAAAATTTCTTGTGTGATTTGCTTTCCTTAATATATCAAATGTCTACATTTTAGCTGTTGTTTTTTAAAATATAGGACCAAATTGATTTAGGCCAGCCTGCAACTCTGGGCTTTAAAGAATTACAATATTGGGGTTGATATGAAGTAAGTAGAATTAATTCCTGACAGAAGTAAAAGCTAACAAGAGCACGTATGTCTTTGGATTAAATGAGATTTATAGGTGCCTTGAGATTAAACTGGAGATTAATGGGACAGGGAAAGTTAACACAGGTACAAAGTAGAGAACTTAAATTATATTGTAGATAGTGAAGTATTGTTGCATATTTATGAACGAGTTCCTTGTCAAATTGGTTAGTAATAATCAAACCACAAGGGGCTGTTAAGACTTGGATGAAAAATCAATTCTGAGGATCTGTGAAAATTCATTGATTAGATTCTGGTGCAGAAGCAATTCAAGTGATCTCCTGAGAATTTTCCTTTTTAGTAAGTGATATAAAACCCTGTCAATGCCTTTCATTTAGACTTAGATTACATACCTACATTTATATAAAATGTGTTTATTCTATATACAGATAACATTTTAAGAGACATTTGTTCCATTTAGAAAAATGACAAAAAACATGAATATATACCCAGCTCATCTCTCTGTGACTCTTTGAAAAATTAATGCTATGTGTGACTTTTTCCTTTAAAGGGGAATTTTCAAGGATATCAGAAATAACATCTAAAACAACAGTTCTGAAATCTTTTACCTATATAATTTATCAGAAATTTAAGAATTTAGTCTTTAAGCCCTAAAAGCATTTGTTCTGATTACACATTATTAACCCCAAATATATTATTTAATATTAAATAACTCAGATGTCAAAGAAATGTAAGGAAGTCTGCCAGATATTTTGTAGGATGACAACATTTATGCATTTGTGAGAAACATTAAATATCAGATAATTTTTATTTCTTAGTTTAAATCCCATATTAAATAAGCCATTCTTGCTGCAATTGTCTAAAGAAGGACAAAGAATGATGATTCAGGGGAAAGATGATAGGGATGGGGAAAGATGATAGGGATGGAAGGTGAGAGAGAGAAGTTTTCTCTTGTGTTGCCTGTGATTTTACTGATGATCTTCCCTCTAGTTTTACTACAAAACATAGTATTAGATCTAAGATGTCTGATTTTCTTCCAGATCTTTGCTTTTCTGCTTTGTATGCATTCAACAAGGTGCAAACTGAAACTGATCATACTGTATTATCAAAATAGAAGCTGTTTCAAATGTATAGCAGAACTTGTATGCTCATAAACGTGAATCTTTACCTATTGCCATCCTTTTCTGCAACTACTAGTATTGCCTTCAGGTATTTTGTTTGCTTTTCATATGGTAGAGAGCTAGACATACAGACAAGGGCTGATGCCAGTGCACTGCTTCATCACCAAACGGGTGCATCATCCAGGGCTGGGCTCAGCTGGAACCTGGAGACAGAAATGCAACCCAGGTCCTCCATGTGAGTGGCAGGAGCACAATCGCTTGAGCCAGCAGTGCTGTCTCCTGGGCCTGCCTTGGTGGGAAGCTAGAATTGGAAGCCAGAGCTGTGAATGAAACCCAGGCGCTTGGAGGTGGGATGCAGGTATCTTAACTTTTGGGCCAAACAGCTGCACCACAGATTTTCTATTTTGCTTTTTAAAAATTTTTCTTTAAAACTATAGTTTATGTAGTTACCCAATTTACTGGCATGAAATTTTCCTGTATTTTGTAAAGTCTGGAATCTTTTTCAAATATATATATATGAAAATGTGTGTATATATATATACTTATATATACATACACTTATATATACATATATATATACACATATATATACACACATACTTTTTTCATATTTGTTTTTCCCCAAATGAATCCTTTTTTTTTTTTTTTTTTTGACAGGCAGAGTGGACAGTGAGAGAGAGAGACAGAGAGAAAGGTCTTCCTTTTCCGTTGGTTCATCCCCAGTGGCCGCTACAGCTGGCGCGCTGTGGCCGGCGCACCGCGCCTATTTGAAGCCAGGAGCCAGGTGCTTCTCCTGGTCTCCCATGCGGGTGCAGGGCCCAAGTCCTCGGGCCATCCTCGACCGCCTTCCTGGGCCACAACAGAGAGCTGGACTGGAAGACGAGCAACTGGGACAGAATCGGTGCCCCAACCGGGACTAGAACCCAGGGTGCCAGCACCTCAGGGGGAGGATTAGCCAAGTGACCCGCGGCTCTGGCCTATTCTCTTTGGTTTTGCCTAATCATTGCTTCTCTTACTCTTACATTTTTTTTTTTTTTACTTTCCTCAGGTTTATTCTGTTTTTCTTTTACTTCCTTGTGAAGTTTGCCTACTTTTAACCTTTATTTGGTTATTTATTTTAACCTTTATTGGTAAAGACATTTTTTCCACTTTAAAATTGCTTTAATAATAATCTTCAAGTTTTGGTTGGCAATATGTAGGAGATGTTATTGTTCCTAATTATTTGCTGTTTCTTGTAGAATAATTTTATACCTTCCCCCACTTAAATGTGAATCAGATGATTTTCTCTTTGGGGCAATATTGTAACACCTTTTCCACTGACATGAGCTTTTCCTAGATTTACTTCAGCTATTGCCAAAGGCTGAGTGACTATTGAAATATTGCTTCTCCTAGGTTCACTTCCCAAGTTCCTCTCTGTTTTCTCTCGTACTTCCCAATTCTGTTGGGCCACTGTTCTGAGAGGTTGTGTCAACGTTATTTTCTCATGTGTGTATTGAGTTTTGGTTCTGATTTTTGTTATCTCTGTGTATTTTGTCTAGAATGTAAGCCTGCTTGTCAAGTTGTGCGAGCTGAGTAAAGAATCATTCTTGGATTTCCAATGATGGTGAGACACATTGCAGTCAGACCGCATTTTCAGGTTTATACCAAGTCTCTCTATTATCCCTGCAAGCCGCTGTCTTGAGACTTTTAGTCTCAGGCTCTCCAGAAAATTATTCCAGATCGTGTCTCAGCCCTTTCAGAAGCTAACCAACATGATGTGTTGTATATTAAGTTACTTTCCTACTTATTCCTCTGATAAATTAATTATATCCTGTTGCTATTTTCTAAATTTAAAGTGCTGCAATGTTGCTTTTCCTTTTCATCCTTTTGTAACTTTTATATAATCTCCTTGTAATATTTGTACTGGAGCATTAGAAAGCAGCGACAGTCTATGTTAGACTTGCCATTTCCAACTAGTTAGTTACCCTCTCCTCAATATTTTTAACACATCCACTTATCTTCATTTAGATTATCCTCAAAAGTAGAGTCTGAGAAAATAATCTGTTTAAAAGTATATGGAAAAGCCAAAACCGTGGATAGAGTAAAAAGATCAGTGTTTGTTAAGGAATCATGGAGAAGAAAAGAGGGAATACGTGTTAGGGCCCTGGATTTACAGCTAGAATGGTAGATACATGTCATGATACCCCTGTCAAAGCTCACAGAATATGCCATACCCGAGTGCAAGCTATGCACTTTGCTTACTAATCATATCAATATTGACTCATCAATTATAACAAATATAACACTCATGCAGGATGTTAATAATTAGGGAATATATGAGAACTTTCTGTCCATTTTTTCTTTAAATGTAAAGTTGTCTGAAAAATAAAGTCTCCTAACTAGAAAAAAGCAAGTCTTTATTCTGACAGGATATTAAGTAGCTTGTGGATCATTTTGGTGCTTTTGAGACTTGTTTTATGCTTTTTGGCAGAGATTGAGATTAGCCATGCCTCTGGTCCTCGGCCTTTAAGTGGTCTACACTGAATGTGTGGGTCTTCCATGAGCTGGTCAGAACTCAAAACTTCAGCTATATTCAAGCTCTGGTCCTCTTTTTCTTGCAGTTTTCTGGTAGCCATTTCACCTGTGATGTAGGTTGTCTAGTGTCATGGAGTCTGAGTGTGCACATACATATAGTTATTTAGCCAACGTGTGTTTCTGAAGCTCTGTCTCTTGCCATTACTCTTCACCAAATCTAGCCACCCGAGACTCTTTAGACATTGCTTGGATTCTTCATCTTCCCTGTCTGCTTAGGTACCCCCTCCTGGTGCCTGAGGGTGGAAAGCCAGGAAAATGTAGAAGTTCAACTATTTTATTTCCTTCTCTAATAAATCGAACTTCTGTGGTTCTTGTTGTAGTCTATCCAGTGTTCTTCTTTCTTTGTAATGTCAGGAGGCCTTGCATGGCACAGCTACCCAGTTTCACAGTTAAGTTGGAAAATGTGAGTTAAGTTTATGAATGCCTGTGTATATTTATCTCAGTATTGAAGATGTATTTTATTTCTATCAATCATCTCTTTTATTGCCCCTGTATTTTGTAATTAATTTTTGTCTGATTTAAAGAATCATATTCATTGATCTCTTGGATTGTTCTAAGCACATGCTATCATATCATTTTATCATTGTAACTTGAAATGTATTGAAATCATCTTCTTGTCAACTTTTTCTTACTGTTTTTATTACGCTTGCAGAATTGTTTCAGTCTTACTTGGATTTTGAAGTAATTTTATTTCTGATTCCTCCTTGAGTGACCCTGTTTATGTACACCTTTGTGACTCATTCCTGTGTATGGTGTGTTGATAAACTTAGCCTCTCTTCACCAACATATACTTATTGTCCCACATTAGCCTTGTGTTGTTGCTTGTCCATAAATAGTGCGCACTGGCCTGCATTGATAAGGAGTTCTTGCATAGTGGCGAGAAAAGATTTTGTCAATTCAGTCACTGAGTTTTTGAGCGTTTTGTTACATTTCTTGATAGAAGTTATGTTTGATTATTTTCCTTGCTAGCCAAGCAAAAAGGAAAAAGTAGTTTTCCTTGTCTGTCCTTCAGGACTAGAGAGTCAGGTCTCGGCCTCTCTTCACCAGCCTCTTCTACAGCTGGTTGTGCCATTTTCATGGCTTCAGAGCCAAACTTTCAGTCGTTTTCTCTGCTTCTGGACTTGTAAGACAGCTGCAACTTTTTTCCTGTTGTTCCTGTTCTGACCCATTTCTAATTGCAAAGCCCTTAATTTCATTTCCTATATCATCTACCTGTTTTGAACTTTCTTCTATCCTTACTACATGAACTTAGAGAACTATCGTGCAGAAATTTCAGTTTTTCTTAATCCTTCCAGGACCATTTTATCTAGCAAGAACAATATCAGTTCTTTAATATATATATATTGAAATTTAGCTCTTTATCTGTCAATCAACAAGCGCTCAGTGTCCTCAAAGGCAGAGCCTAGACCGTCTGCACCTTAGCCCCTGCAGTAGTTGCTTAGATTTTCCTTTTCAATTTGCTAACCCTGACAGATTACTTTAGGATTTTCCAGTTCCTCTGTTCAACTTGCACTTACTATATTGATTTGCTTCATCTATATCCACTTAGTGTTTTGACTAATTGGCAAGAAGTTATTCATCTTTCCTTTAGGCTTTTTCTCAGGGAGCTGTTCTTCACTGTGCTTGAGCAGAGAGCAGTGTTTTGTGATATCAAAGGCTCCTTTCTCAGTTTTACAAGAGAAAGAACTATGGTTAGGAGAATAAAAAAGAAAAACAGCAAAACATATTTTATGAGACTGGTTGTAAAAACAATGAAATCTTTAAGACGTGAGATGACAGTAATGTCAAGAATATCAATATTGTTGGTAGAAACTGCATGTCACACTTACTATTTCCTAAGTTCATCACACTTCCTAAGGAAAACAAAGATGTCCTAAAGCAAAACTTTGGACTTTACAGCCTCAGTTTTGGAGAGGAAGTACTCCATTATAGTCAAAGATTTACTTTAATTAACCCAAGACTTACTAGCAAGCCAATACACTTGAACATTTTAACTTTATTCCCACAAGTATGTATGACATAGACCTAGAAATGAAACTTTTTGCTTACATTCTAAAGAAATCCAAGACTTATTGAGTGATAAGAACTAATAAGTGCATGCAGTACTTGGAAGCAAACACTAAATTGAAAAACATTATAGAGTTAATCAGGCTGGAGAAAGTATGACAGTAGACATAAATTATGCTGTGTACTCTCAGAACAAATAAGCTCAGGAATTTAAATTTAACTCTCTACTCAGAGGAGGTATATATTGCCTAATATTTAATATGTACAACATATTTTACGTTATGATGCACAGTAAAATGAATAGCTGTGAATTTGCCTGTGTGAAAGAGAATACTGTCAATATTACTGAATATAACTAAATGTGTGGTTTTAATTTCTCACCTTAAAAAAAGATAGTTGTTTGATTATTTATTTATTTGAAAGGCAGAGTAACAGAGAAAGAGGGAAAGAGAGGGAGTGGAGGACAGAGATCCCAGCTGATTCACTCCTTGATTGCTTGCAACAGCCAAGATTGGGGCTAAGCCACAACCAGGAACCTAGAACTCATCCTGCGTCTTGCACATGGGTGAACTGGAAGCAGATAGGCTGGACTCAGACTGACTTAAGGAAACCCCTGCAGCTGAAAGGTTGCTTCCATCCCTGTGCTCCTTCCAAGATCCATGGGTTGCAACCACAGTGGCGCCCTTTTGCTGTCCTGGGCTTTGTGGAGAAGGGGAAGTTTTAACTACAACGCGCTCATTTTGCCACTAACTTGCAGGAGAATCTTTAGATAATAGCATGTAACATACACAAATGTGCCTTCAGGGTAACCTGACTTTTGCATGTTGTTGCTGCTCCCTGCTCAAACATCACCACTCACAACTTTTTAAAAGGAAAGTCGATAATGTCCTTTCCTTCCCATTGGCCACAATCTGTACTACAATTAAGTTTCATAAAGGAGCTTGTCCCACACTGGACATAGAAGAGCTGCCAAGAATGTCTTTTCGGGGCAGGCGCTGTGGCATAATGAGCTAAGCCTTTGTGGCACTGGCATCCCGGATGGCCCAGCTCTAGCTGTTGCAGTCATTTGGGGAGCGAACCAATGGATGGAAGGCCTTTCTGTCTCCCTCTCCCTCCCCCCAACACTGTAACTTTGCCTTTCAAATAATAAGTACATCTTTTCTTTTTTTAAGGTCTACAATTAAAAGTGGATGACTTAAATATATATATATATATATATAAACTTTACAGAATTTATTTTTCATTATGAGACAAAAATTAAAACCTGAATGTTCAGATTAAAACCTTCTTTTCCAAATTTCTAGCATAGAATTTTTTAAAGATGTTTCAGTTGCTCTTTTAGCTATCACAGAGCAAAGGAATTACCATTTTTAAACCCGGTTTACTAATATTGTAAGTTTTTTTTTTTTTGTAAGATATACTTATTTATTTGAAAGGAAGAGTTAGAGTAGAGAGGGAGAGAAATTTTTCATCTGCTGGTTTATTTCCCAAATACAAGCAACTGACAGGGCTGGGCCAGGCCAAAGTCAGAAGCTTCATGGAGATCTCCCACATGGGTGCAGGTGCCCAAGCACTTGGGCCATCTTCCTCTGCTTTCTCAGGCCCATTAGCAGGGAGCTGAATAGGAAATAGAGCAGTCAGGACTGGAACCAATTCCCATCTGGGATGCTGCCATCGCAAGTGGTGGCTTACCTATTGCACCAAAATGACATCCCCTGTAAGTTTTTAAGAACTGTGTTTTGATTAATAGGTTTTATATTACCTTTGACTAGGGCAAATTGATTTTTATCCTTCAGGTGTTATAAGTGGTTGTAACTTTTGTACTTTCTCCTGTTAAAATTGGTGAGAGGGAAGTGTGATGGAAGAGTTAAATAACATATAAAATATAGAAAGCCTTCTCTTCGGAGCAGCACTCATGGATTTGCTGGTATAAAAATTCATGGAGACACATATTTTGTAGATTTTATATTTCCTTTTTAAAGTCGTCTTGCTAAATGTGAAAGCATGTGTATTAGCTCCTACAGAGACCAAAATCAATGTAGACCATATAAATTACAGCATCTGATAATAGCCTGATATTTTGGTATTCTATCATTCTTGTATCTAATTCTACCTCCAAGGAAGATAAATTATGTTGCCTGATGAAATATTTGATCAAGGCTGAATTTGTTCTGGCTCCATAAAATATATGGGATGTAGGCTATGTTCAGAGCCAAGTAAGTGTACACTGAAAATAAAAAAGAGCATACCAAAAATCTTTGAGTAAAATGTCCAGCATTTTAGAAGTGGAAAGCTCATTAAATTCTCAAATTAGTATTTTTGCTTGTTAGTGAACACTTCAGAATTGTTAACTCTATCACCAGATGCAAATAATTTGATGTCAGGATGACTTCCATCTTCTCTCACTGATACGAGGCTTTTGAATCATGACACGAAGTGCAGCTGCTTTTACAGTTTAGTTTCCTTATAGCTAAACTTGCTGAGTGAGAATGTCTCAAGCACAAAGCAACCGTGCAGATGATTATTTCATAAAACAAGCATGATTACAGCTGTTCCTAAAGTGACTTCATTGATGACATTTTGTTAACAGCATTCAGGATATACAGAAAAAGAACAAGAACAAAGAACCAACCAAATAAAAAAAATCTTAATTATTTTACTTATTAAACACTTAACACTGGAGTTGAAAGCTTTAAGATACTTACAAATTTTTTTGATTGAAAATTAAAAATAGTTTTGGATTACCAAAGATACTAACCTGAGACACCTGAGGGGATTGAATTATAAGAGATTCTTCGGGGCAAGCACTGCGGCATAGTGGGTAAAACTGCCACCTGCACTGCCAGTATCCCATATGGGCGCCGGTTCGAGTCCCAGCTGCTCCTCTTCCAATCCGACTCTCTCTTCTGTGGCCTGGGAAAGCACAAGATGAACCAAGGCCTTGGGCCTCTGAACCCATGTGGGAGACCCAGAAGAAACTCCTGGCTTCGGATCCGCGCAATTCCAGCTATTGTGGCCATTTGGGGAGCAAACCGATGTATGAAAGACACCTCCCTCTCCTCCCTCCCTCCCCCCTACTTCCCCCCCTCCCCCATTCCCTTCTCCATCCCTCCCCTCCCCCTCTCTCTCCCTCCCCCTCCCTCCCCTTCTCCCTCTCCCCCTTTCTCCCTCCCTCTCCCCCTCTCTCTCTGTCTCCCTCTCCCTCTCCCCCCTCCCTCTCTGCACCCATGTGTGAGACCCAGAAGAAACTCTTGGCTTCGGATCTGCACAATTCCAGCTGTTGTGGCTATTTGGGGAGTGAACCGGTAGATGAAAGACACTTCCCTCTCCTCCCCCTCTCTCCCTCTCCCTCCCCTCTCCCTCGCTCTCCCTCCCCCTCCATCTCCCTCCAGCTCCCCCTCCCTCTCTCTCCCTCCCCTTCTCTCCCTCCCCTTCCCCCTCTGTCCCTCCCCTCCCCCTCTCTCTCCCTCCCCTCCCCCTCTCTCCCTCCCCTTCCTCCTCTGTCCCTCCCCCTCCCCCTCACTCTCCTCCCCCCTCGCTCTCTTCCCCCTCCCTCCCTCTCCCCCTCTCTCTCCCTCCCCTCTCCCCTTCACCCTCTCTCTGTCTCCCTCTCCCCCTCCCACTCCCTCTCCCTCTCCCTCTCTGTAACTCAGACTTTCAAATAAATAAGTAAATCTTTAAAAAGAGATTCTTCAAGGCAATTTCCTTTTTTCAAGATGCATACCTGCTAAAAGTGGCAATATTATAATTTTCCCTTGAGACAATGGATTTTTATATGAAACATTTCTTTGCATACTAACAATATACATGTTGAAATTCCAAATTGCAATGTAGAAGGAAATTTGACATTTTCTATGTGAATGGCTTTTTTCTATTAATTTGCCTAAGATACCATGTAGAAAGAACACATGTACATAAAATTTTTGCAGTCCTAGCCAGATGATTACAGATGCTGAAATGATGGGGTCTGAGTCTATATGTTGTATGTCCTATTCTGTGGGTGTCTGTTAATGATAATACACTGCAGAGGCTGTTGACTGACAGAATAGCTTTCTGAATCCATTATAGTAGTAGCAGCTATGCCAAAATCTGGACATAAATGTTGTATTGAATAATATGTTTACTGCTCTTTTAAAATTGCAAGCCTAGAGATTCATCAAAGATTTTACAGAGAAAAAATAAACCAAGTAGTTCTCAGGATTTTGATAGAAAAGCATGTCTTTTAAATTCAATAAAACATTAGAGATTTTGTTTTGAATGCAGTGCCTTATAGTGTGCAATAAATCAGGAAAATAATTGTACCTAGTTGATTGTTGTGTATATTTGGCAGTAATTTTAGCTGGCAAAGATTTATTTCCACACAAATATAGTATACATATATTAATATGTTCTCTACTTGTGTGTAAAATAAGCATTGCACATGAGCTTTTTAAACGTTTTGTTTTCTGTTTACTAATTATATTAGAGAATTCTGGTTTCGTGGGCCTGCTAACTGATCACAGATTTGAGAATTACACACCTTTCTGTTCTGTACAAATGGATCTATCACTCAAGTTGAGAGATTCTGTGCCTGGTCTCTATTAGTAGTATCTGTGGGCTGACATTTCCCAAACTTAGATCACTGCAGAGAAAAGACAGTGTTGCCACAAGAATTGGCTAAGTTATGTTCTGTTGCCCCCTAGACTTATTCAGACTTTGTGGGAAAATTCTCAAAACTGTCAGTTAGGAACTTGTGGGATTCTGATCTGGATTTTTCAAGATCTTTTAAGATTAAGCAATTTCCAAGTTTGGTCATATTCTCTTTTCTCTTATAGTCTCTTTTTTTTTCTTTCTATTCCTTATTTCTATTTTTTTAGAAAAAAAACCTTTTATCAAAGTTTACTTCTGCATCACAGCAAAGCACCTTGGTTCACATTCTGGCTTGGTTGATCTAGGACAATTGGTTTTATGGTGAAAAATAAAAAGGCAGAATGAGACTGATTTCTGTGGTGTCCTTTATGTTTCACATTGATCTAGTCCTATAATTTCCATTTCATTTTATAGGTATATTGCTTTGTAACTTTCAAGCAAGTGAGACATGTGAGAAGTATACATTTTTAAATCTGCCTCAGCAATTTCTTTATAATATTAATTTTTTACAGATTTATTTTATTTATTTGAAAGGCAGAGTTACATAGAGGTAGAGAAAGAGAAGTCTTCCATTTGCTGCATTGGTTCACTCTCCAAATGGCTGCAACAGCTGGAGTTGGGCCAACTCAAAGCCAAGAGTGAGAAGCTTCTTCTGGTTCTCCCACACAGGTGCCAGGGCTCAAGGAGTTTGGCCATCATATGCTGATTTCCCAGGCGCATTAGCAGGGGGCTGGATTGGAAGTAGTGCAGCCAGGACTTGAACTAGCACATACATGGATGCCAGCATGGCAGCTCAGGGCTTTAAATCACTGCACCACAATGCCAGCCCCTACAATATTAAATTTATAAATTATTATTTTAGTAAATGTGTTTGCTTCAACCTGGCAAGACTATTTTCAAAATAATTCCATACTTCTACAGCTTTAAGTCTAGAGAAAATTTTCATTGACTTTTCTATTGTGTTTGATTTATCTCTGTTGAGTCAGTGCAAAATGTGTCTCTCCTCTCTCTTTCCCTTCAAGAATTTACATATTAGCTGTTCCAGAGCATGGAGTTAAATATTCACCTGTGAGCTTTCAATATCGTTTATTGCTTGCATATAATATAATATGATATAATATATAATATAAATGGTATGGAATATGTATGCTGTTTATAATGGCGCCACAGTAATTAGGAACACATCCATATTGTTGAAACTTGCTTACTTCAGAGCATGGTCTACTGTATTTCATGTGTCTTATGATGGTTAAATACAGTGTATTTGTTAGCACTTTCATTAAAGCCCTCTAACAGCACTTAATAGGTTTGCTAAATAAACTCTAATTATAAATTCTCACAGTATGTGAGATAGCCTAGTTTTGCCAAAATAGAAAAGATTTAGAAAGGTTTAGCATGATGAAAAGGAGAAGTCTTTGAAAGCCTACAAAAACAGTTGATAACAGCCAGTGAGCTCAGCAGTGTCTTTATACACATGACACTGTTTACAGGGATGTCATCATTTATATATTTTATTAAAATGCACTGCAATGCATATTTGAAACCTTCATATAGGATTAAAACTCATCAAGTTTATTTTAAGATTAATCTAGCAAGGAGCGTTGTCATTGTGAAAGATGAGTGGAACTAAGACCTATTTTAATGTTTTATGAAAACATTATTAAAAAATCCATCATTAGTTGTATTTTCCCTCAAGTCACTAAGCTCAGTTAAAATACATTAAGCTTACTTTAAAATCAATAAAGTATTTTAAAAGGTTTTTTCCTGGCACAAAAGTAGAATATATTTATTTTAATCTCCCTTGAACACAAATACCAAATCCATCATTCAAGTTCATGTATTTCCCCAAAATATTACCTTGTTGAATCAATCAGCATTTCAAAGTGTACACTTCAATTATCTTCTTGATCAGTATTACTTGGTTTGTGTGTGTGTGTGTGTGTGTGTGTGTGTGTTGTTTACATATATTCAAGGGTGGTCATTTTTTTCCCTTCACTCCTGCAAGGATCCACATAGACCCACACTGAATTGGACACGATAAAATCACAGTATTAAAGAAATGTGTAGGGACCCAGAAGGACAAATACTATAGAATTTCTTTCATATGAAGTGTCTAAAATAGTCAGAATTACAGAAAGAGTGGAAGAGGTTCAGCAAGGACTGGGGCAGGTGAAGGGAGGAAGAATCAATGTTTACTGGATACAGAGTTTCAAGTGAATACCATGGAACAGTTCAGGAACTCAGCTGTATAAGAGTGCATATATAAAGATTACACTGCTGAATTATACATCTAAAAATAGCTAACATAGTGAATATGATGTGTTTTTTAGCTATAGTGTTTAAGCAAAAGCTGCAAAGAATGATCACACCTGTTTTTTCTCACAAACCATCTCATATTTTCTGCTTGCTGATGCTGTTTTTCTTCTAATCTAACTTATTCTTGGTGTACTCTTTAGGTCCTGTGCCGGCTCCATGGTCTTTATGTGCTCACTGTTTTGACTTATAACAAATATTCATAGTCCCAACTCTTTCATTTTAAAATATTTATTGATTTAAAGTCAAAAAGACAGGAGAGAGAGAGAGAGATCTTCCATCCACTAATTCACTCCAAGATGAATGCAATGGTGGGGGCTGAACCAGACCAAAGCCTGGAGCCAGAGAACTTCATCCGGATCTTTCCTGAGGGTGGCAGGGGTCCAAACACTTGAGTCATCTGCTTGCCTGTAGTGTTTGCGATGAGAAGTCTGGGGTGAGTCTGATTAACTTACCCCTGAATATGATTTGTCATTTCTCCCTGGCACATTTTAGGATTTGTTTTTTGTGTTTCACTGAGCTGAGTGTTGCCACAATGTGTAGCGGTGAATTTCTCTTGTGGTCTACCCTGTTTGGACTCCTGGCTATCTGTTGAATTTGCCTGTTGTTATCCAGCTGCCTTTGTTTGAAGTTTTCTGATATTATTTCATTGAAAACACTTTCCAATCCATTCTCTCTTTCCACCCCCTCAGGGACTCCTATTATCCGAACATTACACCGTTTGATTGAATCTTGCAGGTCTCTGACCATATTTTTTAATTTTTTAATTTCTTCTTCCTGCGTTTGAACTGACTGTATTATTTCTGGAAGTTTGTCTTCGAATTCTGATATTCGGTCTTCTATATTTCATCTGTTTGATTTCGAGGGATTCCACAGTGTTTTTCATATGGTCAATTGAGTTTTTCATTTCCAGTATTTCATTCTGGCTTCTCTTTAGGATCTCTAATCCTTGGGCTTTTTTTTCGTTCAGCTCTCGACACTGTTTCTCATTATTTCTAAGTAATCTGATTATTAATTTTCGGAATTCTTTTTCTGGCATGGTTTCAAATTCTTCTTCTTCAGCCTCTGTTATGGTTGGTTTAGCCTGCTCCATTGGCGAGTTTATATGTTGTTCTATATTCTTATTATGGGTTTTTGTTTTGTTTTTTGGCATTCCATCTGGGTGGTTTTTCAGGTTGATTTCCCTCTGCTATAGGCTGCTGTGAGTCTGTACCAATATCCAGTATAAGCAGGCTGCTCTGCCTTCTAGAGCTTGTTTATTTATTTTTTACTTACTTACTTACTTATTTTTTTTTTGTAACTTGAGTGGGCTGGTGTCCGGGCTTTGAGGTGCCAATCTCCACCCCTTGGGGGCCAGTTTCCTTGTTCCTGTGTTAGCCCTTATGTGTCTGTGCCTGGTGTTCCTTGGTCAGCCATTCTCTCTCACTACACCTCCTGTGTGAGGAGTGTCAAGTAGCTCCAGACCACCTTTGGACTCCGCCCCTGCTGCTTCCTCCTTGGGAGCAGAGGCCAGCCTCCTTTAAGCCCGAATGTGAATAAACAGGATGGCTGTACTCTGCCTGCTGCAGCTCTGATTGTGGGTTGGGCGGCTCCTAAGGATCCTGGCGTTTTTGATCCTTCAGTTCCTCCCCCTGGATCCTGCCCTCTTCCCACAGGCACTATTCATTTTTTTTTTCTTTTTTTTTTCTGGTAACTTGGGTAGACTGGTGTCAGGGCTTTGAACTGCCCTCCCTCGCTGCCTGCCCCTGCGTGAGGAGTGTCCTATAGCTCCACTCCACCTTTGGGCTCTGCCTCCGAAGGTTAGTGCAGAGACAGAGGCAGTTCTCCTTTAAACCCAAATGTAAACAAACAAGATGGCTGCTTCCCGCCCACTGCAGCTCCAATTTGGGGGAGGGTTGAGGCAGCAAGGGATCCTCGCTTGTTTAGTCCCTTAATTAGTCCCCCTGAATTGCGAAACTCTTTCTGCAGGCACTACTCACTCTGGTCCGTTTTCTATTTCTTCCCCCACTCAGTCGTGTGTGTCTCAGTGTCCGTCCCAGGGTGGGTTGGGGGAGGGGCGGCGGCTGCTGCTACAGCAGTGCTGGGTGAGTACCCTGTCTTACCTTGGCTTCCAGCACCGGTGTGTACACACTCCTGCTGGCGTCCTGCTCCTCAGGCGTCCGCATCCTCCTCGCAGGTCCACCCTGTCTCCCCTATTTCAGAAGAGCTTCCCTTTCCCTGAAACTACAAATTCTCACCCCTCTTTGAACCTTCCCTTCCGGGACCATCGGTGTTCTCCCTCCCTCTTCCGCCATCTTCCTGTTACTCCTTCCCTTTCTCTCACTGTTGCTCTTCCAAGTAAATTTTAAAACTCCTCTAAAAACACGATGTGGGTTATATGACACCATATATATCATGCCGTCATTAAGAACATGAACTTTGATGTGTCCCAAACGTATAGCTCAGCTGACGTGTACTAGATGTGCAACTCTGGGTCAGTTCCCAAGCATTCAGGCCTCAGCTTCTCCTGTGAAGGGGGAGTGAGGCGCTGTACCTTGCAGAACTGCTATGAAGATTAACTGGGATCATACGGCCACCACAATGAAGAACAACCATGCGTGGAGGCAGCAGAGTGAGTGCTCAGCAGAGCAGGGCAAGTACAAAGGACCCAGTGAGACAGGGGATTTCAGACCTGGGCCCTGCCTGCCTCCACTCACTGCGTGACCATGGAGGAGTCACTTCACCCCTCCTCACTCCAGTCTTTACCTTTGGAATGAGGTCCCTGAGGGGCCCAGTGGCCCTAACTCCACAGCATGTGAAACTGGGTGAGACATGCGCACTTTAAGCACTGCGACAAAGAGCAGGTCAGGCACAGCACCCCCGCCCTGCTGCTGGGGAGGTAGCAGCAGGTCCCGGCTCCTGTAGAAGGAGTTGCAGTCTAGGGGTGCTGGGTCTTAGTCCACCCGAACGAGGATGGACTGGGTCTGAAGAAAGGTAAGTGCGCCGCTCGCCATTCCCCAGCCTCCTGATCCCAGAGACAGTCAGACGCAGTGGGGAGTCAAGTCAAGCAAGCAAGAACTCCTCCCTTAGCTTCTAAGTTTGTAAAGATGATTGCTGGATTTTACCCATTGTATTCAGACACAATCATTCACAAAACAATGTTGATATAAGGGAAACTATAATAAAATCAATTGTGTGTCTTAAATCATAACTGATGCCCTTAATTATATCATCATGAATATATAATTTCCTTTTAAATGTATCTTCTGTTTTCCATTGTTAAAGATTTTTCCCAACTTTTTAATCTCTTCCTGGAGACTCTTGAAATACTTCTAACTTCTATCTTACTGCATTGTATTTTAATTTCTGTGTGATCTAAAAGCCATCTTTAGAGACAAAGAGTTCATTCTTTCTTGCATTCAGATATTAATATCACAAATGTGCCTGACTGTAGTTGTAGAACTCATTTTTGCCAATCAAGAAAAATGAGATTTGTCCACATTTTTTTTCATCTTAAATCCAGTCAATGGGCACCCTTCTCTGTGCTTTCAGCCAAGCAAATTGTAATCATTTTGAGTGCATCTCTAAGTTAAAAAAAATCCCCGGGCCGGCGCGCCTCGGCTCACTAGGCTAATCATCTGCCAGCAGCGCCAGCACATGGGGTTCTAGTCCCTGTAGGGCACCAGATTCTGTCCCGGTTGCCCCTCTTCCAGGCCAGCTCTCTGCTGTGGCCAGGGAGTGCAGTGGAGGATGGCCCAAGTGCTTGGGCCCTGCACCCCATGGGAGACCAGGATAAGTACCTGGCTCCTGCCATCGGATCAGCGTGGTGCGCCGGCCTCAGTGCACCGGCCGCGCCGGCCATTGGAGGGTGAACCAATGGCAAAGGAAGACCTTTCTCTCTGTCTCTCTCTCTCACTGTCCACTCTGCCTGTCAAAAAAATTAAAATAAATAAAAAAATAAAAAAACCACATAAATGTACTCTTTATAAGTTTGTACAAATATTTTCAAAGTTTATTCAATTAAAAAACGCTAAGGTTGCAGTACTCCTATATAGTCAGACATGTTAACATTATCAAGGTGTTTAACTTCTGTGTAACCTTTCACCTGTTTGTAAAAGTAGTCTCAGAAAGATTGACTTTTGATCTTTCCAACAAATGAATAGACTAACTCCTCTTGTCTTAACAATGCCATTGCAGTTTTAATTGCAAATTATAAAGTTCCTATCCACTTCCTCAAGTCATCAATTTTCAATTTGGAGCAAAAGGCCAAGAATAATATATGATATGCAATTAGGTAACCTATGTTAGAAAGTTAAATTAAGTCTTTTATTCTTTTGTATTTGCACATCTTAATGTTAATTCCAAATTTGAGGAATAGACCTTTGAAATGCAATCCAATACACCTCTTCCCAGAGGTGAATCCTTGGGATTTAATTCTGTAATACACACACACATGGATTGGACAGGATGTCCAGTTGGTTTTCTGTTCATCCAGTGAAAAGTCTAACTGCCTCTCTGAGCTTCATCTACTGTTAGATATTAATTCTTATGTTCACATGGCATAGATAAGACTTAACTTGCTTTATTTTTATAAATGTTCAACACACTTCCTCTTTCAGGAGACTATTTCTACTTGGTTCCCTAGACAAATAATGAAAACACTAGGATGCATAATATAATATGTGCTCTGCTTAGTAACAGACCCTCCAAATTGAGTAAATGCACACACCTGGAGGAGATAAATGCATTTTTTAACTTCCATGACAACCTGTCATTCTAAATACTGTATTTCAGTTGCTTTTATCCATAACGTTCCCTCCCCGTCCGTCTCTCTAAATGAGGTTCACATTTCAGTGTGGTCTCAGAAGCAATTTCCCATGGTTTTTTGCAGACCCCCAAGCTGCAAACATTATTAAGATTTTTCCATACACATTATAAACCTCTCTTCAGCGCAACAGTGAATCATCATAATTTTGTTATGCTGAATCCACAGGTGATAGAAACAATAAAAAAGAAACCAAGAAAAGGCTCACAATACACTTTAGCAAATGATTTCTGACTAGTTTGACAGCTCTATAAAGTTTTAAGAAATGTGCTCAGTCTCTTCTCCTCATACCCTTTTGCCATTACCTTTAGTCTCAGCTGGTGAGTGAATGTATCACCTGGCACCTCTATGTACATTCTATGCTTGTGTATGTCCACCTTATGAAATATATAACAAAACTTTTAGAAGTATTTTAAATAGGGGCAGAGGGTCCTGCATGACACCACAATCCTAAATCAATATTTGTATTTTTGTAACTCTCTTGTAGACCTCATCTCTGTGGATATCTATTTTGATACAGTCACAAATAACCATGTTTACTTGTGGTTTCTTTGCTTAACATGGCATACATAGTATGTTTCAAGTTACTGTATAACATCTGTCATTACATGTTGTAATAACTTTTGATTTATATGATCATATCTTTGACAGAATCCCTATGAGCTGTTGACCAAAGCAGATGAATTACATGATAGCTTTTGAAATGCATGGCAAATCTGACTTTCTAAAAAAAACAATTTATAGTGTTGCTTGTAAAATTCTATATGACAACATCAAGTTCATATAGTCACTCCACAAGAATGAATGAGGGGAGAGCAGTGTTGTGGTGTGGTGGGTGAAGACACTGCCTACAAAGCCAGAATCCCACATGGACCTTGGTTTGGGTCTTAGATGCTCGACTTCTGACCCAACTGCCTGCTAATGCCCCTGGGAAAGCAGTGGAAGATGGCCCAGATCCTGGGGTCCCTGCACCCATGTGGGAAACCTGAAGGAAGCTTCTGGCTCCTGGCTTCAGTCTGGCCCAGACTTGGCCATCACAGCCATATGGGAAATGAACCAGCAGATGGAAGACCTCTCTCTCTGTCTCTGTCTGTCTCTCTCTCTGTCTCTGTCTGTCTCTCTGTCTCTCCCTCTTTCTATAACTCTGCCTTCCAAATAAATGAAATAAACCTTTTTTGTTAAAAAAAATTGGTTTTGCATATTTATTGAGAATAAATTATCTCATTAGATAGGTATTTCAATAAAGCAACATTAATGTACAGGTATCACTTTTATATTTCTTACATATTCTTTTTTATCAATTGTATTTACTACCATATTCCTAGCACATTAAATAATGTCTGGGGGTGCAAACTGTTGAAATCTTTACTTAATGTATACTAAACTGATCTTCTGTAAAAAAAAAAAAAAAAAAAAAAAAAAAAGAAGAAATTATCAATTCCCAACTTGACTCTCACTGGGATTAAACATGACAATAGGTCTGATCTGATTTCATCATCATTTAAAAAATCATCTATTATTTTTCACTTTATGTTTGTGTGGGAGCAAACTGTTGAAATCGTTCCTTAATGTATGCTAAACTGATCTTCTGTATATAAAGAGAATTGAAAATGAATCCTCATGTGAATGGAAGGGGAGAGGGAGTGGGAAAGGGGAGGGATGCGGGTGGGAGAGACGATATGGGGGGGAAGCCATTGTAATCCATAAGCCGTACTTTGGAAATTTATATTCATTAAATAAAAGTTTAAAAAAAATAATGTCTGACTCATAGTAGCTATATTTGCTGAACGAACAAATGTCCCACACTTAGAACTTCCTTACTTCTGAACTTGTGTTATAATACCTTTCTATATTGAAATATTTAATAACGATTTTGTGTTGCTTGCAGCCCACTGAATTCTAATTGGTAAAATGCACATGAAATACATGAATGAACTCAAGTAGAACTTAGCAAGCACCATTGCTCCCCACTAGAAAGGAGAGAGGGAGGTCCAGGAGTAGAGAGCCACTGGGTGGAAGCAAAAGTCTTTCATGTATTTGGCCAATGGTTGCTTTATTTTCCAATAAGAGCTGGTTTCTCTAGTGAGTCTCAAAATGAAGTGAATTAGGAAGAATTAATGAAACAAAATTGTAAGTTTTCAGACAGTAAGTTTAATCCTTACCTTTTCACCCCATTCAAACACTCACTTCTACTTCACCAAAGCTATCTCTATTAAGGTTATATGATACTCTTATCAGAAATAGAAGACAAAATTTATTCATTCTATGTTTTTGGTTAATCTGAGTGGTATTCATAATTCTGCTCATATACCTATCCCACTGGCATTACATAACATGTATACAAATCAACCCCATAATTCGCTGCATTTATGTTGCATAAATGACAATGAATGCCTGAGGGTCATAATTTACCTATTACAACTACTAGTTTAAAACAACCATCAAAAATCTAGGAATTTATCTGGAATGGAGGCTATTATTACCTTCTAGAGAGGTAGCAGGAAAGTAAGGTTGGCCTACTTAAAATCATTCATCCAATGAACATATATCATGTGCTCTAATGAATAAAATAGGCATGTGCCCTGTTCTCATGGAGTTTATAGTCTAGAGAAAGATCAGCAAAAATTTTCTGTAAATAACCAGAAAGGCTTTGCAGTACTTGAGGTCACATACTTCACCACTATGTGTGAAAGCAACCATAGACAATATGTAAATAAATGGATGTGGCTACACATGTGGATTATACAAGTTGGTGGGGAACCTGATGTAGTCTAGAGCCACAGTTATTGATCTCTGAAATATTAGAGCAGAATGGCACTAATCAAATAATCCTTTAAACAGGAATATAAGTGCACACTGTAATGAGTGCTACAAAAAAAAAAAAAAAAAAAAAAAAAAAAAAAAAAAAAAAAAAAAAAAAAAACTGCAGCGATGGGCAGAGCTAAGATGTTGTTAAGGAGCAGCTGTTAGCCAGGTGAAGTAGGAGGCTCTAGGCAGAATGAACAGCATGTACAAAGGCCCTGAAGCAGGTAGCAATCTGACAAGTTCAAGAAAGGCACAGGTGATTTTTATAGCTGAACATAGCCTTTCTTCTTCCTTAAACACTGATTTCTCGGTATTCTATGAAATTTCATCTTACTGTAAAATATTCTTGTGCCAGAATTTCTGCTATTCTGTCTTAGATGTTTGTTTTAATTATATGTTATCATAGTAAAATTTTTATATTTTAAGTAGTCAGGTCTTCTCAGTATGTTGGGACACAGAAATGTAATTTTATTTCGCCTATAACTTAGTTAAATCCGAGAAGCTTTAGGGCTAACAATAGAGTGGAAGGGAACTTCATTTGTACATCAAGATATTTTAATATTTAAGAAGTATGCTGAAGCTAATGATACAAGTAAATCCTTTTATTTTCTCTATTTGGAATTACGATTTAATGATACCATTTCAGATGTGGTTAACTGAGGACATTATTACTTTCTTATTGCAATTCAAAAAGTAATTTATATAAACCAATATTTGCATGAGCTTGTGCTAATTAAAATTATTGCTTTAAACCAAAGGACTCCTGTCTAATGAGTGTCATTGTTTGCTGGAGCATTTCTCACTTTGCAATAACCTATACAGAAAAACTATTTCATTTCAAAAGGGTAAAGATTTCTGACTTTTTGGAATACTGCTCCAGAAACCCGGCTTTGTTCTGAAATCCCTCTCTCATTGGTAACCATTTCAAATCACCAACACCTAACCTAAATCCTCTTGGAGGGAATTCTTAAGTAATGGAATGTGTCTTAATTTTTATTAGAAGGAAATTATTTCTCAACTTACGTTTAAAAGAAGGACAGTATCCTAGTGAATTAGGATCTTCAGATTGACATCAGGTTCTGTACGTTTTGAACAAAAATCTTCAGGTGATTCTGATGGGAAATTCTGGGGAAGAATGATGACTACAGAATATAATGAGAAGAGCAATGCATAGAAAAGCATTCTGTACTTATAATCTCTAAACTAATTATGAATGCATCTGATTATTGAATGCATTGTATAATTTAAACTTCTCCTCTTGGTTCAGACTCCAGTAGTTTCATAATACTGGTTACATTGTTTAACCTTTTCTGTCCTCTCATGTTTGCTTATATTTGTAGGAGGTCAATTATATCATTTTCATAAAGTTATGAAGATGAAAAAATAATTCATACTTTACTAGCACAACTCCTGGTAAAAGGAAGGCGCTTGTTAAAGGTTACTTTTCTTTAATTGTAGCATGGTTGGATGGATGTGTTCATTTAAAATTTCTTCTTAAGCAAATTGGGTATGGAAGGAACATTCCTCAATACAATCAAGGCAATTTATGACCAACTTACAGCCAGCATCTCATAGAATAGGGAAAAGTTGGAAGCGTTCCCACTGAGATCCAGAACTAGACAAGGTGCCCACTCTGATCATTGCTATTCAATATATTCCTCAAAGTTTTAGTTAGAGCTATTAGGCAAGAAAAAGAAATTAAAGGGATACAAACTGGAAAGAAGGAAGTCAAACTATCCCTATTCGCACAGGACATGATTATAATATAGGGAGACTAAAAGACTCCACTGAGAGGCTACTGGAACTCATTAAACCCAAAAAAACTAAATTACCTTTGTATATAGAGACAAGCCATGGCAAAGAAAGAACTTCTAAGATCAATTACATTCATAATAGCTACAGAAAAAAATTAAATACCTTGGATATATTTAACCATGGAGGTGTAACATCACCACAATAATAATTAAAAACATTAGAGAAATGGAAGAAGACACACAAAAATGGAAAAATCTTCCATGTTTGTGGATTGAAAGAATTAATATCATCAAAATGTACATACTACCAAAAGCAATTTACAGATTCAAACTGATCCCAGTCAAAATATCAATGACAGGCCGGCTCTGCGGCTCACTTGGCTAATCCTCCACCTGCGGCGCCAGCACCCCAGATTCTAGACCTGGTTGGGGCGCCAGATTCTGTCCCAGTTGCTCCTCTTCCAGTCCAGCTCTCTACTGTGGCCCGGGAGGGCAGTGGAGGATGGCTCAAGTCCTTGGGCCCTGCACCGGTGTGGGAGACCAGGGGGAGGCACCTGGCTCCTGGCTTCAGATCTGCATAGTGGCCACTTGGGGGTGAACCAACAGAAAAAGGAAGACCTTTCTTTGTGTCTCTCTCTCACTGTCTAACTCTGCCTGTCCAAAATAAAAATGACATTCTTCTCAGATCATCCATCAAAATACCAAACACATTCTTCTCAGATCGAGAAAAAATAATGCTAAAAATCATATGGAAACACAAGAGACCCTGGATAACTAAAGCAATATTACACAACAAAAAGTCAGAAGCATCAGAATACCAGGTTTCAAGACATACTACAAGGCAGTTATAACCAAAACAGCCTGGTACTGACACAAAAATAGACATGTAGACCAACAAAATAGAAATAAAGCTATGCCTCTACAACCAACTAATCTTTGACAAAGAGGCTAAAATCAATCTCTGGAGCTTTGGCCCCTGCAAATACATGAGAGTCTCAGAAGAAGCTCCTTGCTCCTGGCTTTGGATTACCCCAGCTCTAGTCTTGCAGCCATTTCAGGAGTGAACTAGGGGATGGATGACTTGTTTATCTGTCTCTTCCACTCTGTGACTACCTCTAAAATAAATAAATCTTAAAAAAATGGTGCTGAGAAAACTGGATCTCCATGTTAAAAAGTATTATCAAATAAGACCCCTACCATACACATTACACAAATATCCATAAAAATGGATAAAGGATCTATATCGATGACCCAAGACATTGGTATAGGCAAAAAGTTCTTGGATAAGACCCTGAAGTACGGGCAATCAAAGCCAAAATTGACAAATGGAATACATCAAGCTGAGAATTTCATACACTGCAAAAGAAACACTCAACAAAGTGAAGAGGTAAGCACAGAATGGGAGAAAATATTTGCTAACTATGTAACTAATAAAGTATTAATATCTAGAATTTATAAAGAGCTCCAGAAACTCAACAACAACAAAACAAAGAATACAAGTAAGGAATGGGCAAAGGACTTGAACAGACATTTTTCAAAAGAGGAAATTCAAATGGCCAACAGACACATGAGAAAATGCTCAGGATCACTCACCATCAGGGAAATGTGCATAAAAACCACAGTGAGGTTTCAGTTCATCCCTGTTAGAATGGCTCTCATACAGAAATCAAGAAATAACAAATGCTGGTGAGGATATGGAGAAAAAGGTATACTAATCCTCCATTGGTGGGTAAGTAAAATACTGTAGCCATTGTCAACAGAGTATGGAGATACCTCCAAAATGTGAAGATAGATCTACCATATGACCCGGCAATCACAGTCCTGGGAATTTAACAAAATAAAATAAAATTAGTATATAAAAGAGTTATTTGAATCCCCAGGTACATTACAGCTAAATTCACAATAGCTAGGATGTGGAATCACCCTAGGTATCCATGTGATGACTGGATAAAGAAACTGTTTTATATATACACTATGGAATACTGCTCAGTGGTAAAAAAAAAAAAAAAAATGAAATCCTGTCTTTTGCAACAAAATTGATGCAACTGGAAAGCATTATGCTTAGTGAAATAAGCCAGTCCCTAAAAGTCAAGTATAGTATGTTCCGCCTAATCTGTGGTAACTAATAGAGTACCAAAAATATAGTCTAAGTGTGAAATTCACATTTTCATATTTGCTGATTACTTATAGCCCTTATTCTTACTTTTGAGGTATAATTTTTTTTTCTTCATGCTATTTCTTGAACTCTTTACTCAGTGTAGGATTAACCTTATGAGTATCAAGAAACTGAAAATGGATTTTTGTATAAATTAAGAGTGGGAATAGTAGAGGGAGGAGGAAGAAGAGTGGGAGCATGGGTGGGTATAATCTGTATATATGATGACATGAAATTTGTATACCTTTAATACAATTTTTTAAAAAAAAACATATTATTCAATATGAAACTGGAAATACTCTACCAAACAAAAAACCTATAAAATTTCAATTAGAAAGGACAAAGCAAAATCACCTCTGTTCACAGATGGGATTATTATATGTATAAATCTCTAAAGACTTCACATATGCTTCCCTTCCATCTCCCAACACACACATGTGTGCTTTTCACTGTTGGATCTAACAGATTCAGTAGAGTTGCAGGAATCCATGCTAAAGAATCACTTTTGTTGCTATGCAATTTTGTTTTCTGAGAAGTAAATTTTGAATCATTTACAGTAGCATTGAAAACACATACTGAGGAAGGGGATCTGTGTTATGGAACAGGGAGCTAAATTTCTTAGCTTTAATGCCAATCTCCCATATCAGAGCTCCAGATCAAGGCCCAGCTGCTTTGCTGCCATTCCAGCTCCCTGGTAATGTACCTAGGAAAACAGCAAAAGATGGCCCAAGTCATTGGGTCTCTGCTGCTGGTGTGGGAGACCAGAATAGAGCTCCTGTCTTCAGTCTAGCCAAAACCCTAGGGAGCTGATGGAAGTTATATCCCTGTCTACCTCCCTCCCTCTCTCTCTCCTTCTCTTTCAAATAAATAAATCTTTAAAATAGAGAAAAATGCAAAGGAATATTCTAAGAACAAGTCTTGTATGCTGCAACTATAAAACCTTGATGAAAGAAATTAAAGACACAAAAGGAGAGATATCCCTTGTGAAGCCTTAATACTGCTAAATTTTCCATAGTACAAAAAAACTACAGATTCAATATGTAATCTCTATCAAAGTGTCAAGATTGTTTTTATAGAAACAGAAAAAAATTCTAAAATTCATGTGGAATCAAAAAACACTCAAATAATAAAAGAATCACGAGAAAGAAAAGTAAATCTGGAGACCTCACAATTCCTGATTTTAAAATATATTACAAAGCTATAGTAATTAAAACTATATGTTATTGGTATGAAGACAGACACAGAGAACATTGGAACAAAATAGCCCAGAATAAGTCCTCACATATATAGTCACCTAATTTTCAGCAACCTTGCCTAGCATCATTCTTTTTATTTAATGCAGGGAATATAGGTCTCAAACCACACAAGATGCTGTGGATAGGCATGGGCTCCCCCTTGGAGGTCCATGGATCTTACATGCCATTTGAGACAGATGCTGAGCAAATGACTAGGTGTGTCTATTATGACTAATGCCATGATAGAAGATTAGAAAATAGAAAAAGGACATATTCTATGTTTGTGTATTTTTTTAGCTGCAGTGGTAATTAGATACATTTTCCTAATTTGCTAAATATTTGTAAGTCATTTTTCTGTATTATGGGACATTTACAATTTTAAAAGATCCAAATATGAGCCTACACTTTCATGATGCATGAGATATTGAGTTGCTGCTACAAGTTATTCAATTGTCATAACAAAATTATACAATGTTTTGGAATCCAATAGTTAAAAATAGATTGTTCCTCTGATTTTTAATTTACTTTGGAGATGAAAATAACTGGCAAAACTATCTTCCCTCTTTTTTGGGATGCATCATTTTCAACAACCAGAGTGTGAAAAAAATGACCAAATGGACTGTACATACTCAAGACCCCAGCTGTATTGTAAAGACTTTGATATCTTAACTTGAATGAGGAATCTTTGGGACTAAACAGTTAATTTATAAAATCCCAACAGGTTTATAACCTCCAGATCTATGAAGAAATTTTAAAATGTTGAAATAATGAAAACACGTGCTAATGGACAGAATGAAGTAAAAACTAATTGATTAAATAAGAGATATCCTTGCATTGTGCTTTGTTATCCACTTCTTGACTCTTGTTTTTGATCAGGTACTTACATGAGGCATTACTAACCTTTGTTCTCATTGCCTCCAGCAAAGATATTTGTGTCACATATTAAAATCCACTTTTTGCTTAAGTTATTTCTAAAAAAGCAAGCTAACAAACTGTAGAAACTCTATGTGACTTGAACATTGACTAAGATTAGTACCTTCTAACATCTAAACCAATTTTTGGTTGATTCAATTTTCTTTATGGTTTTCAGTTTCATTGATTTCTGCTCTAATGTTTATTATTACTGCCCTTGTACTTGTTTGGATTGAGTTTGACTGCTTTACACATATTTATTGACTTTTGTATGTCTATTAATCTCTTCTTTATAAAGTCTTTTCTGATTTCCCTCATTTACTCTTATATTCATATTAGTTTGTCATTTCTATAATTCATTTAGAACTTTACTCTTGATGTTATCAGAAAATATAGTGTTTCAGTGTTAGAATATCAGTTATGCAATTACATATATGTTGATTTATACAATTTCTTTTTAAGTTCATTAACAAAACTAATGAGGAAAAATATTGTTTTATAATTCTATAATTTGTATTCTTAGTTTTTATTTGTTTTTAGTCAGTATTTGAATTATAATCTTGTGTTATTTGCTTTCAGCTTAAAGCACTCCTCTTAGGTCTTTTAGGAAAAATAAATATGAAAAAATTTACTTTCTTTTAGTCTGGGAAAGTCTTTGTTTGAGCTCCATTTTTCAGAAATAATGATTCCAAATACAAGTTTCTCACATTATGGATACTTTTTATTTATTATTTTTATTTTTTCCTAGAAGTATTTACTGCATCATTCCACCACCCTCTGGGCATCCATTAGTCTAAAGAAAAGTCTGATGTTAAACTTATTGGAATCCTCTTGTACATGATGAATCTTTTTTGTTGCTACTGCTTTTCAAATTTTCTCTTGTCTTGTCTTTTTTTTTTTAATTTTATTTAATGAATATAGATTTCAAAAGTACAGCTTATGGATTACATTGGCTTCCCCCCACCATGACTTCCCTCCCACCCACAACCCTCCCCTTTCCCGCTCTCTCTCCCCTTCCATTCATATCAAGATTCATTTTCAATTTTCTATATATACAAAAGATCAGTTTAGTATACGTTAAAGATTTCAACAGTTTGCACCCACATAGAAACACAAAGTGAAAAATACTGTTTGAGTACTCGTTATAGCATTAAATCTCAATGTACAGCACATTAAGGACAGAGATCCTACATGAGGAGTAAGTGCACAGTGACTCCTGTTGTTGACTTTACAAATTGACACTCCTGTTTATGGCATCAGTGATCACCCTAGGCTCCAGTCAAGAGTTTCCAAGGATATGGAAGTCTTTTGAGTTCACCGACTCTTATCTTATTTAGACGAGGTCATAGTCAAAGTGGAAGTTCTCTCCTCCCTTCAGAGAAAGGTACCTCCTTCTTTGAAGACCTGTTCTTTCCACTGGGATCTCACTCACAGAGATCTTTCATTTAGTTTGGTTGTTTTGTTTTGTTTTGTTTTGTTTTGTTATGTTTGCCAGAGTGTCTTGGCTTTCCATGTCTGAAATACTCTCATGGGCTTTTCAGCCGGATCCAAATGCCGTTAGGGCTGATTCTGAGGCCAGAATGCTGTTTAGGACATCTGCCATTCTATGAGTCGGCTGTGTATATCACTTCCCATGTTGGATTGCTCTCCCCTTTATTAATTCTATCAGTTAGTATTAGCAGGCACTAGACTTGTTTCTGTGAACCCTTTGCCTCTTAGTCCTTTCATTATGATCAATTGTGAACAGAAATTGATCACTTGGACTAGTGAGATGGCATTGGTACATGCCACCTTGATGGGATTGAATTGGAATCCCCTGGTATGTTTCTAACTCTACCATTTGGGGCAAGTCAGCTTGAGCATGTCCCAAATTGTGCATCTCTTCCCACTCTTATTACCACTCTTATATTTAACAGGGATCACTTTTCAGTTAAATTTCAACATTTAAGAATAACTGTGTATTAATTACAGAATTAAACCAGTAGTATTAAGTAGAACAGACAAAAAAAAATACTAAGAGGGATAATGTATTAAGTTGTTCATTAACAGTCAGGGCTATGCTGATCAAGTCACCGTTTCTCACAGTGTCCATTTCAATTCAACAGGTTTCCTTTTTGGTGTTCAATCATTTGTCTCCGATCACGGAGAACATATGATATTTGTCCCTTTGGGACTGGCTTATTTCACTCAGCATGATGTGTTCCAGATTCCTCCATTTTGTTGCAAATGACTGGATTTCATTGTTTTTTTACTGTGGTATAGTATTCTAAAGAGTACATATCCCATAATTTCTTTATCCAGTCTACCGTTGATGGGCATTTAGGTTGGTTCCAGGTCTTAGCTATTGTGAATTGAGCTGCAATAAACATTAGGGTGCAGCCAGCTTTTTTGCTTGCCAATTTAAATTCCTTTGGGTAAATTCCAAGGAGTGGAATGGCTGGGTTGAACGGTAGGGTTATCTTCAGGTTTCTGAGGAATCTCCAGACTAACTTCCATAGTGGCTTAACCAGTTTGCATTCCCTCCAACAGTGGGTTAGCGTCCCTTTTTCCTCACATCCTCGCCAGCATCTGTTGTTGGAAGATTTCTGTATGTGAGCCATTCTAACTGGGGTGAGGTGAAACCTCATTGTGGTTTTAATTTGCATTTCCCTGATTGCTAGTGACCTTGAACATTTTTTCATGTGTCTGTTGGCCATTTGGATTTCCTCTTTTGAAAAATGTCTATTGAGGTCCTTGGCCCATCTCTTAAGTGGGTTGTTTGTTTTGATGTTGTGGAGTTTCTTGATCTCTTTGTAGATTCTGGTTATTAACCCTGTATCTGTTGCATAGTTTGCAAATATTTTTTCCCATTCTGTCGGTTGTCTCACTCTCCTGACTGTTCCTTTTGCAGTACAGAAACTTCTCAATTTGATGCAATCCCAATAGTTGATTTTGGCTTTGACTGCCTGTGCCTCCTGGGTCTTTTCCAGAAACTCTTTGCCTGTGCCAATATCTTGAAGGGTTTCTCCAACGTTCTCTAGTAACTTGATGGTGTCAGGTCTTAGATTTAGGTCTTTAATCCATGTTGAGTGGATTTTTGTGTAAGGTGTAAGGTAGGGGTCTTGCTTCATGCTTCTGCATGTGGAACTCCTGTGCCTCCATATGAATTTCAGCATCATTTTTTCTAGATATCAGAAGAACGTCTTTGGTATCTTGATTGGGATTGCATTGAATGTATAAATTGCTTTTGGGAGAATAGACATTTGGGCCGGCGCCATGGCTCACTAGGCTAATCCTCCGCCTAGCGGCGCCGGCACACCAGGCTCTAGTCCCGGTCGGGGCACCGGATTCTGTCCCGGTTGCCCCTCTTCCAAGCCAGCCCTCTGCTGTGGCCAGGGAGTGCAGTGGAGGATGGCCCAGGTGCTTGGGCCCTCCACCCCATGGGAGACCAGGAAAAGCACCTGGCTCCTGGCTCCTGCCATCGGATCAGCGCGCTGCGCCGGCCGCAGCGCGCCGGCCGCGGCAGCCATTGGAGGGTGAACCAACGGCAAAGGAAGACCTTTCTCTCTGTCTCTCTCTCTCACTGTCCACTCTGCCTGTCAAGAAAAAAAAAAAAAAAAAAAAAGAATAGACATTTTGATGACGTTGATTCTTCCAATCCATGAGCATGGAAGATTTTTCCATTTTTTGGTATCCTCTTCTATTTCTTTCTTTCAGATTTTGTAATTTACATCGTAGAGATCTTTAACATCCTTGGTTAAGTTTATTCCAAGGTATTTGATTGTTTTTGTAGCTATTGTGAATGGGATTGATCTTAGTAGTTCTTTCTCAGCCGTGGCATTGCTTGTGTATACAAAGGCTGCTGATTTTTGTGTACTGATTTTATATCCTGCCACTTTACCAAACTCCTCTATGAGTTCCAATAGTCTCTTAGTAGAGTTCTTTGGATCCCCTAAGTAAAAAATCATATCATCTGCAAAGAGGGATAGTTTGAGTTCTTCATTCTCAATTTGTATTCGTTTAATTTCTTTTTCTTGTCTGATGGCTCTGGCTAAAACTTCCAGAACTATGTTAAATAGCAGTGGTGAGAGTGGGCATCCCTGCCTGGTGCCAGATCTCAGTGGAAATGCTTCCAACTTTTCCCCATTCAATAGGATGCTGGCCGTGGCTTTTTCATAAATTGCTTTGATTATACTGAGGAATGTTCCTTCTATACCCAATTTGCTTAGAGTTTTCATCATGAAAGGGTGTTGAATTTTATCGAATGATTTCTCTGCATCTATTGAGATAATCATATGGTTTTTCTTCTGCAGTCTGTTAATGTGGTGAATCACATTGATTGATTTGCGAATGTTGAACCATCCCTGCATACCAGGGATAAATCTCACTTGGTCTGGGTGGATGATTTTTCTGATGTGTTGTTGTATTCTATTGGCATGAATTTTATTGAGGATTTTTGTGTCTATGTTCATCAGGGATATTGGTCTATAACTTTCTTTCAGTGCTGCATCTTTCTCTGGCTTAGGGATTAAGGTGATGCTGGCTTCATAGAAAGAATTTGGGAGGATTCCCTCTTTTTTGATTGTTCTGAATAGTTTGAGAAGAAATGGAATTAGTTCTTCTTTAAATGTCTGGTAGAATTCAGCAGTGAATCCATCTGGTCCTAGGCTTTTCTTTGTTGGGAGGGCCTTTATTACTGTTTCAATTTCTGTTTCAGTGATGGGTCTATTTAGGTTTTCTATGTCTTCATGGTTCAATTTAGGTAGATTGCATGTGTCCAGGAATCTATCCATTTCTGATAGATTTTCCTGTTTGCTGGCATGCAGGTCCTTGTAGTAATTTCTGATGATTCTTTTTATTTCTGTGGTGTCTGTTGTTACGTTTCCTTTTTCATCTCTGATTTTATTGATTTGGGTCTTTTCTCTTCTTTTTTTAGTTAGTTGGGCCAATGGGGTGTCAATTTTGTTTATTTTTTCAAAAAACCAGCTTCTCGCTTGGCTGATTTTTTGTAATGTTTTTTTGGATTCAATCCTGTTGATTTCTTCTCTGATTTTAATTATTTCTCTTCTCCTACTAGATTTGAGTCTGGTTTGCTGCAGTTTTTCTAGGTCCTTGAGATGCGCTGAAAGATCATCTATTTGGTACCTTTCCAATTACTTGATATAGCACTTATTGCTATAAACTTGCCTCTCAATATTGCTTTTTCTGAATCCCATAAGTTTTGATATGTTGTGTTGTTATCCTCATTTACTTCCAGAAATTTTTTGATTTCTCTTTTGATTTCTTAAATGACCCAGTGCTCATTCAAGAGCATGTTGTTCAGTCTCCATGTGTTTGCATACTTTCTAGGGTTTCCTGAGTTGCTAATTTCCAGCTTCATTCCACTGTGGTCTGAGAAGCTGCATGGTATGATTCTAATTCTTTTGAATTTGCTGAGACTTGCTTTATGGCCTAGTATGTGATCAATCCTAGAGAAGGTTCCATGCACTTCTGAGAAGAATGTAAAGTCTTTAGATGTAGGATTGAAAGTTCTGTATATATCTGTTAGATCCATTTGGGCAATAGTGTCGATTAAATCTGCTGTTTCCTTGTTGATCTTCTGTCTGGATGATCTGTCTATTTCTGAGAGTGGAGTATTGAAGTCCCCCAGTACTATTGTATTGGAATCTAAGTCTCCCTTTAAGTCCCTTAACATATCTTTTAAATAGATCGGTTCCTTGTAATTAGGTGCATATACCTTTATAATAGTTACATCTTCCTGTTGAATTGAAACCTTAATCATTATATAGTGTCCCTCTTTGTCTCTCTTAACAGTTTTTGTATTAAAGTTTATCTTGTCTGATATTAATATGGCTACACCTGATTTTTTTTTGGTTTCTGTTGGCATGGAATTCTTTTTCCAACCTTTCTCTTTCAGTCTGCATGCAATCTTTGTTAGAGAGATGTGTTTCTTCTAAGCAGCAAATAGTTGGCTTTTGTTCCTTAAGCCAATCAGCCAATCAGTGTCTTTTAACTGAAGAGTTAAGTCCATTAACATTTAATGTGACTATTGATACGTAGTGACATTGCCCTGTCATTTTCTCGGATATATTTTCTAGTATATGCTTTGAGCTTCTTCTGCTCTTTTACTGGTAGGTTTTCTTCCTTTACCTTCTTTTATATTGATGGCTGTGTTTCTGTGTTTCTGAGTGTAGCACATCTTTAAGTATCTTTTGCAGGGCTGGACGAGTGGCAGCAAAGTCTTTCAATTTCTGTTTGCTATGAATGTTGGTTTTTTTAATAGTATCCTGTAGATTCCCAACAATATTTTTTAGATTTCTAATTTCCTCTTCTTTTCTTTGGTTTGACTGTATGTTTTCCTGTGCTCTGTCTTCTAAGTCCGATATTCTCTCTTCTGTTTCACTGACTGTTTTTTAGACTTTCTAATGTGTTTGTCATTTGATCTATTGAGCTCTTCATTTCATTTTGATTTCTCTTCACTATCACACTTTCCTGTTCTACTAGTTTCTGTGTTTCATTTTGATTCTTCCTTAAAATTTCATTTTCACGAGAGAGATTTTCAATCCTGTCCAATAAGGATTTCTGTAGTTCAAGGATTTGCTTTTGAAAACTTCTAAATGTTCTTATCATAAATTTTTTGAAATCCGTATCTTGCATTTCTTCTATCTCATCATCTTCATAATCTTGGTTTGGCGTGTTTTGTTTATTTGGAGGCGTCATAGTGTCATCATTGATCTTGTTCCCTCGATTTTTGTGTTTGTTGCTTGGCATTTTTAATTCTTCTTCCCTCACTGTGAGTTTCTTTTCTTTTTTTTATACTATGTCCGTGTTAAGTGGACTGTCTGCTGTTGGAGGAGCCTTGGAGGCTTGAGATGGGTGTGGCCTGAGAGCTCTGCTTGGTTCTTCTGGGTTACGGGTGTGCAAAGGTGACACCCTCAGGTTATGCATGGTAAATCTCTCTCTTTTATTTATTTATTTTTATTTTATTTTATTTTATTTTATTATTCAGGAGGTAAGTAATACCGCATGGCTGAGCAGAATTGATGGTATTTAGCTTCTGATCTCTGGCTTCTACCCAAAGAGTCTGTGCGGGCTCAGTTTCTCCTGCGGACTCCCACTGGGTTGCCTAGGCTACTGAAATGTAGCGCCTCAGTTCCTTAGCTCTCCCCTTTTGTTATGTATATCCAGAGTGGGGCCTGCTCTTTGTCTCTTGCTTGCCTTTGCAAGGTTGGCGGAGAGAGAAACTGGTCTGTACCAGTATCCCCCGAGCTTTTTTTTTTTCCTTCTCTCCTGTAGTCAGTCTGGTGAACTTTCCCGCCTCAAGCCTGCTTCCCTCTAGATTCTGACTGCCATTTCCCCGCCAATGTCTCAGGTTACTGAGCTCACCTCCCCTTCCAGTGCAGATGTTTGGACTCGGAGCCATGGGCGTCTCTGCTAAACACTTGCCAAATTTTTGGAAATCATTCAACTACTAAGCAAACAGATGAGTTTCCTATCCATTAAATCTTTGTATATTTTTTCTGTTTAATTTTTCTCTCATTTTCATGTGGCACCAGCAAAATTACATTTATATTGGTCCTCCAAATAATGTTCTGTATTTTTTTGTATGTGTCTCTCATTATGCTTTTTTTCTCTGTATTTTACGGATATCAAAATATCTCTCAATTTATCTACTTTGCCAATTACTTTCCTGTCAGTTCAAATCTATTATAAAAAGCCTCTGATAAATTTTTCACTTCTGTCTTTAATTTTTAACTGACAATATCCATTTAATTCACTTTTCTAAATAATCTTCTTACTGCTTTTCTCTATCTGATAAGATGTCATCATCATGCCTGTCATTACTTCTGGGTCGTCCTTAGAGGTGTAAGGGCCCAAGCACTTAGACTACCTTCCACTGTTTTCCAGGGCATAACAGAGAGCTGGATCAGAAGAGGAGCAACCAGGACCTGAACCGGCACCCACATGGGAGGCTGACACCACAGGCCCAGGCTTAGCTTATTCTGCCAAAGCGCTAGCCCCACCCTACATGTTTTAAATAATGTCTTGTCTTTGGGAAGAGCAGACATCTCTAACTTTTGTACTGCCTCCCCACCTGAACCAAATTTCTGGGTGCAAATTCTGGAACCAGACACTGTGACAAGGGTGTGCTTCAGAGTGGTGTCTCCTCCCTTAAGAGCACTGGGATGGGACAGTATTCTTTGTTTCCTTGGATTGCCTGAGCTAATGCAGAACTTGTATGTTCTGTGAGTGAGTTAGTTAAGGGTAATTAACAGCCCAGAACTCTTGGAAATAGGCCTATATATTTTTTTCTGTGGGTGGGTGCAGAGAGCCCTTAGTCTCTTGGCCACACTGACCAGAAATTTAGCCTCTGAAATTCTGAGTTCGAGGGGGAGAATGAAGAAATGCTAGTAGACTGCTCTTCTCAGTGAGGTACCTCATTTTTCACCAGGAGGACCCTTTTCTGTGACCTGACCTGCTTGTATTAGCACTTATGTGATTGTGATAAATAGGGAAGGAAATGGAAATGTGTTGGCCATGGTCCAAGTGACACAGACTTTCCTACTTCTTTTAGAGACAGAGTGTATTTTATCAAACAAATGTTTGCTTTATGTATGTCTTTAGAGAAATCTCCAAAGGCTTTATTTAACAAAACAATTTTCACCAGTTCTGGCTGTTTTCCAGAGAGTCCACAGGGCTCCTCATATTGTCATTCTGGAAGTTACCCTTGGTTTCTTTCCTAGAAGTTACCAACACCCTGTCATTGCAGTGTGTCCATTAAATTTGTGTTTTGTAAGTTATCATGAAGGAAGTTGCTTAAAAATGTTAGGGAATCCATTTATCTTAGCAGCCAAGAAACTCATGTTCTACATCAAATACCTGGGTGCTTATGAGTCTAAAGTAAACTGAAAATGGATCTTTGATTACATTAAGAGTGGGAATAGGAAAGGGAGGAGGAAGAAGGGTGGGGGCATGTGTTGGTGAATGGGGTAGGGTGGGAAGTATCACTATTTTCCTAAATCTGTGTATATGGTGACATGAAAATTGTATACCTTAAATGCAATATTTAAGGAAAAAAAAAAAAAAAAACTCAAGGCCAGCGCCATGGCTCACTTGGTTAATCCTCTGCCTGCGGCGCCAGCAACCCATATCCCTGCTGCTCCTCTTCCAGTCCAGCTCTCTGCTGTGGCCTGGGAGGGCAGTGGAGGATGGCCCAAGTCTCGGGCCCCTGAACCCGCATGGGAGACCAGGAAGAAGCACCTGGCTTCGGATCGGCACCGGCCATAGTGGCCATTTGGGGAGTGAACCAACGGAAGGAAGACCTTTCTCTCTCACTGTCTGTAACTCTACCTGTTTTTTAAAAAAATTCTTCAGTGTGGAACTGGCACGGGCAGAAGCTTGATCTGCTACATCACATAGTTCATTTTTAATGTTGGGGTCGAGGGCTTGTTTCTAGATAGATAACCAGTTACCCAACTCCGACAGTCTCCAGCATGTCCCATCCTCTAAGACCATGCTCTCAGATATGATTTTGAGTCCCATCTTAATGTATAGCATGTAGCAGAAAGAAAATCATTGCATTGCAAGTAACAGAGGTAACAGAAAATGTTTTCCCCTGCAGCTTCAATGAAAAAGGGTGTATTCTCTTAAAATCAAACATCTGATAGTCTCTCTTGGGCTGGTGCAAACGCTGCCTAAAACAAACATGGGCTGTGGCTTGTTCTAGTCTTTTTTCTTTTTTTCCAATTTGTGCCTTGTCAGTTTCTAAGAAAATTCTTTCACCTCTAAACACTGACTCTTCCAATCAAGGAGAAGAAGAAAAGACTAAACGTCAAAGGGAATGTCAGCTGAGTATATCCTCTTTAAAAGATGTTTTCAGAAACTGTCAGGGGCCAGCATTGTGTCTCCTGAATGCTGTCATCTCACATGGGGACAGGTTCGGGTCCCTGCTTCTTCACATCCAATCCAGCTCCCTGATAATGCTCCTGGGAAGGTAGCAGAAGAGGGCCCAAGTGCTAGAGCCCCTGACACTCCCATGGAAGACCTGGGTGGAGTTCCAGGTTCCTGGGTTGCAGCCATTTAGAGAGTGAGCCAGCAGATGGAGGATTCTCTCTCTCTCTCTCTTCCTGTCTCAATAAGTCTGCCTTTCAAATAAATAAATCTTAAATAGATATGTAAGTTAATTTAAAAAAAAAGAAATCCCAGGCACCCAAGTCTGCTTTTATTGAACTGGCTTCAAATGGGTTACATGGCCATCCCTCAGGTAGCAAAGTTAGGATCAGCACTTGTAGCTGGGTACATTAAAGGCTGCCTTATGACACATAAAGATTCCCCTTTCTTTTGAGCTGTCCTATTTTCTTGAAAAAAAAAAAAGAAAGTAGTAAACATTGTTTCGATTGCCACATTTCCATTATTTGTAGTTTGAAGTCTAAGGTGTGTGGGTGAGATTTCTGCTATATGATTGATTCAAGTTGCTAGAATCAATTTGTGTTTCTTTTAGATGCGACATTCCTCTGTGGGTGGGGTTGATGTTAGTACATTTAAATGACCTAAGTTTCTTGTGTCATCCTTAGAACATTATAATGTGAAGCAATCTTAAACATCAGTGAATTTGATATATTTTTTCTTCTAACTGAGCAAACAAAGGGAGTTTAAATGACATTTTCCTAAACTTACAGCTAAGATTGCACCTAGTTCTCTGGATTCACAGTCCAGCCAGTGCTATCTTCCACAGTTTTAGTTAGGCCTTCCTTGCCTTTCCAATTATACTACCTAGGGGCATGGGTGCATGGCTGTGACTCTAATAATTCCCTAACCATTACCCTCATCCTACACGGAATGTAATTTTCAATTTAATAGGTGCTCTTCTTGTTGATTTTCTACAGCTCAAAAATAAATATTCAACCTGATTCTGAAAATTTCCACATACACATTCATCAGTGAAGACAGTTTTGATTTTACAGAATAGGATTCAACAAACATATTTGATGACTCTATTACCTAATTTACAGCAGATATTACCTAACCATTTTTATTTATCTCAGATATAATCTAACAACATATTTATGTTAATGTATCTATGAAAATATGTAGGCAATGAAAAGTTGATTAAAGCATTATTTTCTCAACAGGAAGAAGTTGTACTAACTTTCTAACCACATTTTAAGAGGTAACTATTTTAGTGGGGGATTAAAAACAAGAAACAGGCTCAGTAGATACTCTGGTGGTACTAGAGCAATTTCTCTCACACCCTGGATATTGTGTGCAAACCTGATTTATTTTTCCCACGGGGAAGAAGATGTTATATTCCATTTACATGTAGCTATTTTAAAATCAGATGAGAAATATTTGCAGTTATTACAGAGGTAATTATGTAAATTCAAAGAGAATTGAGAAGGATGTGCTATATTATGCTTTGTGTCTCATGGTTAGTTCAGGCTTGCATTTTTTTCATTTTCTCCTTTAGAAGGAGGTAGAATAAATGCCACTCTAATAGGATGGAAGAAAGGTAATTAGCTGTTTGATTTATCTGAAAAAATGAATATTCATTATTTTTATTATGTTTATATATGGAAAATAGCTGTAAGCAAATTGCTTTGAAGTTGAAAAATGCTATCATTTAAAAATTTAAAGACATTCATAGTTTTATTCAAATCTAGAAGAGAATATAATTAAGCATCCCTCCCCTCCTTCAATTTATGAAGCCTGAAAGAGTGTTATTAATCCCAGAACTGCAGATGTCAGACATCTGTACTGAAATTTTTCTAGTGTGCTAGTATAACACTCACAGGTTTTAAATATTTGCCTATCAGCAATCCTTGGTTTTGTTATTTAGGGGAGGAAAGTATTGTCAGCAAAATGACTTTTAATCTACATATATTATTTTGTAGCTTTACAAATTAACAATCAAAAATTTTGCCATGTGTATATTATTGTTCACAAAGTGAGGGGTTGAAGATAATAACAATGTGAGGAAAGAAGTGTATGTTGTCATGTGCATGGTGTGAATCTGTGAGCAATGTTTATAACCACATATCATATCATGACATTCACACAGTTTTTATACTCTATTTATTAATTTCCACAAATAAGAGAAAATTTTTTTAACTTATATTTAATGAATATAATTTTCCAAAGTACAGCTTATGGAGTACAATGGCTTTATTTGTCTTTCTGGGTCTGGCTTATTGAATTTAGCATAGTGATATTCAGTTCCATACAATTTGTGTCATATGTCAGGATTATGTTCTTTGTTACAGCTGAGTAATATTCCAGTATGTATATATAACACATCTTCTATTTTAAAAACATTTTAATGAATTATGGTATACATACTAAGAAATGAACATAAATGTACCAAAAAAAAGAATTGTTTATACTCTGATCACTCTCAAAACCAACACCAAAATTTTTCATTTTTTAAAAACTTTTTAAAGATTTTATTTACTTGTTTGAAAGTCAGAGAGTTACACAGAGAGGAGAGAGGCAGAGAGAGAGAGTCTTCAATCTAATGGTTCACTCCCCAATTGGCCGCAATGGCTGAAGCTGCGCTGACCCAGAGCCAGGAGCTTCTTCCGGGTCTCCCACGTGGGTGCAGGGGCCCAAGAACTTGGTCCATATTCTACTGCTTTCCCAGGCCATAGCAGAGAGATGAATCGGAAAAGGACCAGCCAGAGCTAGAACCAGTGCCCATATGGGATGCTGGTGCATCAGGCCAGGGCTTTAACCTGCTGAGCCACAGCCACGGCCCCCCAACACCCAAATTAAGAACAAAACATTACCAGTACTCTCCCAGAGAGCCCTCACCATTCCCTTCCTTTTTTTTTTTTTTTTTTAAGGTGTAATGAAGAATATGTTGTCATTTACAGGGCATGATGCAGTGAAGCAGCACTTAGATACCAGATGATATGGCATTTATACAATTTGCATATTCTTTCTGTGTATTAATTACCACAGATTAATTACCATAGGTAAGAGACAACATATGATATTTGTCCTTTTGGGTCTGGTTTATTTCATTGAGCATGATCTCTGTGCATCATTTTGTTACAAATGTCAGGATTTAACATTTCCACTTATCCAGTCATCAGTTGCTGCACATCTAAGTTGATTCCATTTTCAGTATTGTGAATTGAGCTGTAGAGGCATGGGAGTGCAGTTGCCTCTTTGATATGCTGATTTCACTTACTTGAGTATATTCCCAGAAATGGAACAACTGGGTCATATGGAAGATCTGTTTTTAATTTTCTGAGGAATCTTCATATTCCATTATGGTTGTACCAATTTGTGTTCCACCAATAGTGTACTAACGTACTCTTTTATTTGTGATCTCATGAGCATTTGCGATTTTTTGATTTTTAGATAATAGCCATTCTAACTAGAAAGAGATGATACCTCATTGTGGTATTTATTTGCATTTTCCTAATGGCTTGTGATCTTGTATCTGTTGGCTATTTGTATTCCTTCCTTTGAAACTATATCTATTCATATCTTCTGCCCTTTTTTTCCCAACTGGATTGTTTGTTGTTGAGTTTATCGAGCTCCTAGTATATTCCAGTTATTAATCCTTTATTGGATGCATACTTTGCAAATATTTTCTCCCATTCTGTCAATGGTATCTTCATTTTGTTAATCCATTCCTTTGCTGTGCAGAAGTTTCTTGGCTTGATGTAATCCCTTTTGTCTATTTTTGCATCTTTTCTGCCTGTGCTTTGGGGTCTTATCTACGAAGTCTTTACCTAGGCCAATGATTTGCACCATTTTCTTTATATTTCCCTCTAGTAGATTGATAGTTTCAGGTCTAAGGTTTAGATACTTAATTGATTTTGATTTTTTTTTTTTACAGGGTGGGTGTAAGGTAGGAGTCTTGTTTCGAACTTGTGCATGTGGAAATGCAGTTTTCTCAATACCATTTGTTGAAGACTGTGATCATTTTCCAGGAAATAATTATAGCTTATTTGTCAAAGATTAGTTATTGTAGATGTGTAAATTAACTTCTGGGGTTTCTTTCTGTTCCATTTGTCTACATGTCTATTTTTATTCCAGTGACAGTAGTTTTTATTGTTATAACCAGGTGGTATGTCTTGAATTCTGAAATTTTTTACTGATTGATTCTCAGCCTTGATTATTGGTCTACTTAGGTTTTCTGTGTCTATATGCCTCAATTTTAGTACACCATATGCATCCAGAAATGTATACATTTCTTCTAGACTTCCCAAAGTGCTTGTATATAGTTCATAATAATTTCTAACATTTTTTTATTTCTGTGGTATCAATTGTAACAAATTATTTTTCATCCCTGATTTTATTAATCTGAACCATATAGCTTTTTTTCTTTGTTAATTGGGACAATAATTTTGAATTTTTTTTCAAAAATCCAGCTCTTCATTTCACTGATCATTTATAAAGTTTATTTTTCTTCAATTTTGTTTCTTTAATTTTTATTGTTTCTGTCCTACCAATTTTGGGTTTGTGTTGTTCTTGTTTTTCTAAGCCCTTGAGATGCATTGTTTGATACCTTTTCATTTTTTTCATTTTTTTTTAGGAATTCCCTGCTATAAGCTTTTCTTTTAATACTGCTTTGCTGTAGCCTATACATTCTGATGCATCGTATTTTCATCTGTTAGTTTCGAGAAACTTTAAAAAAAAAATTTTAACTCTATGACACACTCTTCACTGAGGAGCATACTGTTCAATCTCTACTTGTTTGCATAACTTCTAGAGTTTTTTGTAAATTTCCAGCTTAATTCCTTGTGGTATTAAAAGATGCATGAACAACTTCATTTTTTTTAATTTGTTGATATTTGTTTTATGGCCTAGCAGTTATTATGAAATAAATGTGCATTTTTCAGTTGTGAGATGGAATGTTCTATAGGTATTCATTAGGTCCACTTGTTTTTTTTTTTTTAAACTTTTATTTAATGAATATAAATTTCCAGAGTACGGCTTATGGATTACAATGGCTCCCCCCACCCGCAACCCTCCCCTTTCCCATTCCCTCTCCCCTTCCATTCACATGAGGATTCATTTTCGATTCTCTTTATATATAGAAGATCAGTTTAGCATACATTAAGTAAAGATTTCAACAGTTTGCTCCCACACAGAAACATAAGGTGAAAAATAATAGATGATTTTTTTTTAATGATGATGAAATCAGATCAGACCTATTGTCATGTTTAATCCCAGTGAGAGTCAAGTTGGGAATTGATAATTTCTTCTTTTTTTTTTTTTTAACAGATGATGAGTTTAGTATACATTAAGTAAAGATTTCAACAGTTTGCACCCACATAGAAACACAAAGTGAAATATACTGTTTGAGTACTCGTTATAGCATTAAGCCTCAATGTACAGCACATTAAGGACAGAGATCCTACATGAGGAGTAAGTGCACAGTGACTCCTGTTGTTGACTTTACAAACTGACACTCCTGTTTATGGCATCAGTAATCTCCCTATGCACCAGTCATGAGTTTCCAAGGCTATGGAAGCCCCTTGAGTTCTCCGACTCTTATCTTGTTTAGACAAGGTTATAGTCAAAGTGGAGGTTCTCTCCTCCCTTCAGAGAAAGGTACCTCCTTCTTTGAAGACCCGTTCTTTCCACTGGGATCTCACTCACAGAGATCTTTCACTTAGGTGTTGTGTTTTTTTTTTTTTGTTTTTTTTTTTTTTTTTTTTTTTTTGCCAAAGTGTCTTGGCTTTCCATGCCTGAAATACTCTCATGGGCTTTTCAGCCAGATCGGAATGCCTTTAGGGCTGATTCTGAGGCCAGAGTGCTGTTTAGGACATCCGCCATTCTTTGAGTCTGCTGAGTATCTCGCTTCCCATGTTGGATCACTCTCCCCTTTATTTATTCTATCGGTTAGTATTAGCAGGTACTAGACTTGTTTATGTGCTCCCTTTGACTCTTAGTCCTTTCATTATGATCCATTGTGAACTGAAATTGATCACTTGGACTAGTGAGATGGCATTGGTACATGCCACCTTGATGGGATTGAATTGGAGTCCCCTGGTATGTTTCTAACTCTACCATTTGGGGCAAGTCAGTTTGAGCATGTCCCAAATTGTACATCTCTTCCCTTTCTTATTCCTACTCTTATGTTTAACAGGGATCACATTTCAGTTAATTTTCAACATTTAAGAATAACTGTGTATTAATTACAGAATTAAACCAGTCATATTAAGTAGAACAGACAAAAAAAACTACTAAGAGGGATAATGTGTTAAGTTGTTCATTAACAGGGCTATGCTGATCAAGTCACCATTTCTCATAGTGTCCATTTCACTTGGTCTTTTGTGTATATTTGCTCTGCTGTTTCTTTGTTGAGTTTTTGGGTCTGGTTCATCTGTATGTTGATGATAATTGGGTGTTAGATCCCCTGTATTATTGAGTTGGAGCTTATATGTCTATTTAGATCTACTAACATTCATTTTATAAAACTGGGTGCCCTAGTCTTGCATGTGCATACATTTACATTAGTCAAATCTTGTTGAAGTGGTTGCTTACTTAGGTGACTCTTTTGTGTTTCTTAACAGTTTTTGTCTTAAACTTTACTACTGAGATCAGCATTGTGGTCCTAGCTGGTATGCTGCTGCCTGCAATGCTGACATCCATCATAGATACCAGTTAGTGTCCCAGCTGCTCCAGTTCAAATACAACTCCCTGCTAATGGCCTGGGAGAAGCAGCAGAGGATGGCCCAAGTGCTTGAGCTCCTGCGTTCACATTGGGGACCCTGGTTGGGCTCTCACTGCAGCACTTTCAACTAAATAAATATTCTTTTAAAAGTCCATTATTGCTGATTAGTGCAGCTATTCAAGCTTGTTTTTGATTTTCATTTGCATGGAATATCTTTTCTATTCTTTCACTTTTCAGCCTTTATTTGTGAGGTGTGTTGCTCATAGACAGCATAGATTTAGATCTTTAGATCTAAATGAAGATCTTTAGATCTTCATGCTTTCCATTGTATTTTTATTTGACTCATTAACTATTTTATTCTTAAGGTTTCTATTTGTCTCTTTTTCCAGTGTGTGTGTGTGTGTGTGTGTATTTCCAGATGAACTTCTCATCTATGTCATATGCTGATTTCCTAATTTTATGTAACTATTTCTGTATATTTTTGAGTAACCTTAGAATCATTATATTGAATTTTTTCAGGGTTCTATCAACCTAACATTCCTTACAGTCCAGTGTTAATATGTTAATTTATTCCTTTGGGGAATAATATTGCCTTGTTCATTCTTCTAGAGTTTCTACATTGATTTTTGTGTTTCTGCTTGATCTCTTGTTTATATCACCTCTGAATGATGGCTTTCACTGATGGAAGGCTTTATTCATGGTTTTTGGTTCGGCATAGTATCTTTAGTTCCTAGTCAGCTTTGTAGTATAATCTTCCTATGCCTTCATTCACTGTAGTTGATTATAGCTTTATTAGGGATCTGGGCTATTCCTGTTTCTTATTGTTGTTTATACAGGTCTCCAGCCATCTTTTGAAGGAGGGACTGGTGTGATGAGTTTCTCAGGTATTGAGAGCACGCCTTGCTGGTGTTCTGCATATGCTGGCACATAGATTCCCAGCCAGTACCCAAGTCAAGTACTGGAGCTTTGAGAACAGTGGTGGCTGTAGGAGCTGGGTAGACTTTGAGACTCCTAGCTGCTGCCCAGAACCAGAGCTCGAAGATTTGCATTACTGATAGGTGGAGGAGGCAGGACTCACAGATGCTGCCTGAAACAGTGGCTGGATGTATAATAGGAGGTATATTGGAAGTATAATAGGACAACCTGTCTTGGGCTATTCTGTGTGTGCTGTTTACTTGTTTGGGTTGTGTGTGGCTATCTCAGGCACAAACAGTGAGGATCAGTACACAAATTTGGTAGGTTCTGTGTAAGGGGATAGAGCCTAGAACCCTAGGCCTCAGCCAAGTGCAGATCCTGTGAGTCAGAGATCATGACAAACCATGTTGTCATAGTCTGTTGAACTCAACACAGAGAGTCCAGTGAGCGAGTTGTTGCTGGGCTCAGTGGAAAGTAACTATGGTTTACACCTGAGCTTCAGGGGTATGCACTGGCTGGGGCTAGAGAGGTCTGGCCACAGTTCATGGGTAGAGTTAAGAGTCCAGAGTGATACTGGAGCTGAGGGGCATGGGGAGTAATTCTAGCTATTGCTAGTGGCAAGGGGGGATGTTGGAGCCAGCTTGTATGTTTGGAGTCCCTGCAGATGTGAGCACTGTTGCGAGCATCAGATTAATTTGTACTGCACTCTGCAATACCACTGTAAGAAGTATCTCCAGTGTGCAGGGTCTTCTGAGCCTCCTTAGTCAAACTGGACAGGTAAATGGCAACCCTGCTGCAACCAGCAATTTTTCCAGAGCTTGCAGGTGTGATGCAGTGGGAAAAGGTATTGACCTCAATTCTGACATGGCAGGTCTTGTTTTTTTGAGTTCTATGATCTATCTATCCCAGATGCACTGCCCTCACTGCCCACTGTGCCATGGAGAGTTGTGAGTGGGCATGTGCTCTAGGACTGCTACTGCCTTCCTGAGCCCAGATGCATCTGTGGGGCTCAGTCTATCTGGCTAGACTGAAGGACGTGTTTCTAGGTTGGACTTAAAACCATCAGGGATTGTGCAGTCTTCCTGCATCCAGAGCTACTGTGCTGTGTTGCTGGCAGGGGTCGTGGTACCTTCTTACCTTTTGTTTGTGTCTGGCAAGATGAAGTTCCCAGCCAACAGCAGATGAGGTGAGATCGGTGGCTGCCTGTGCTGGTGGCCAGGACGATGCGTCTGCCTTCTCTTTCCAGTGGTTGATGAAGTTTCTGGGCTGTTCTGTCAGTACTTTACTAGCTTCCTCACTCATGTAGGAGTGGCTTGGTGTATGAATCGCTGTTCAAATCAGTGCCTCTAGAGAGTCAATCATTGGAGCTTCATACTCAGCTTCCATCTTGTTGTGCTACCCCTACCCTATATGATGATTATTAAAGGTAGTTTCTTGATCTAATGTCATATTTCTATTTTTTATGTTTGAAGTAAAGATGAAGATTAAAAACTATGTGATATGACTGCTGCCTAACTTTTTCTAAAGCAGGTGTCCCTCTCCCTGATAATACTCCAGCTTCTATAATATTCATTGTATTACTAGAACAGGTCTTTAGAATCTCTGTGCAATCTGGGATGTTTTTTGCCAGAATCTTGGCATGGTTAGTATTTTATCACTTACAGTTTAATGAAAATGACATCTTCTCTGAGATTCTCTCCTACTGCTCAATCTAAAATAGACACCAGGGAATTCATCTTTATATCATTTTTAACCCCCTGGTGATTTTCATGACTGTGTGTTTGGTTGTTTAGCTTATTATCTGTTTCTGTCCCCCTGGCCTGCCAACTATAATTTAAGCTTCTTGAGAATAGGGATTTCTTGTATCATTCATATATTTTCTTTCTAATACCAAAAAATTATATCTGTCATATAATAGACTATAAAAGTGTTTATTGAAACAATGGATCAATAAAACTTGACAGTAGAAAGCACACTGATGAACTCCAGCAGAAAATATCAGATTAGCAGCCACAAAACGTGAAAGCTCAAAAGGCCCACCAAATCCATAGTCTTGGTTATACATCCATGGAAATAAGAACCCTGAGAGGTTAGGCTGCTACCTAAGGTAATACACTCTTAAGGGCAGAAAGCACAAACATCTTAGCACACAGGTGCTATTGCTGTTCATTCTCCCAATGGTGGATACTACTGAATTCTTGCCTTGTAGGAATAATACAATGACTGTTGTAGCTTGAAGACAACTTGGATCCCCACACTCATACAGAGGTTTAAATCCTAAAGACTTAGGCTAACGATTAATGGATTAATGCTAGTGATTGCTGGGTTAGGGTAGGGATGATCTGATGTGGTGGTTAGGATGTGAGCCCAGAGAAGGTCTTTAGGTCATTACTTGTTTGCCCTTCGATGGTAGCTCTAGCAAGAGATAGCTAACTAAGCTGCTTTTGGCCTGGTTTCCCTCTCTGTCGCCTGGCTCACTATATGATTGTTGCTTCACATCATCGCCAACCTTCATGAGACAACACACTAATGGGGCTGTCTGATCTTGAATTGTGAACTTCCAAAACGTAGACTAAAACATTTTTTTTTTCCTTTTCAAGAAGGTTTCTCTTTGGTATTTTAGTCAAACTAACACAAATCTAATGAGTTTTGTTGATCAGAATGTTGAACAAGGATTTAGAAGTTTATTGGGTCAATTTATTCTGTAAATAATTTTATTGAGGGGAAGGAATAAGGATTTACAAATCAATGGGAGGGGTGACTTAGTATTTGTAATGATGATTATACTGCAAAGGAATAGGTTGATATAGCTGAGTCTATGAAAAAGGTATTAAGATAAATCACTTCAAACTTGTAGAACATCCCAGTCAAGGAGTGAGAAACAGTGTTAACCACAGCTGACTTGGACATTTTAGCAGAGGGTGAATTTCCATAGGTTGATTTTAATTATTTTTTTAAGATTTACTTATTTGAAAGTCAGAGTTAGAGTAAGAGAGGGAGAGAAATAGGGAGATCGTCAATCTGCTGTTTCACTCCCCAGACGCTGCAACAACCAGAGCTGGGCCAGGCTGAATCCAGGAGCTTTTTCCAGGTCTTCCATGTGGGTGGCAGGAGCCCAGCTGGGCCATCTTCCACTGCTTTTGCAGGTGCATTAGCAGGGAGCTGGATCAGAAGTAGGGCAGCGGGAACTCAAACCCTTGCTCAAATGGGATGCTGGTGTTGTAGGTGGTGGCTTTACCCACTATGCCAGAATGCCAGTCTAAATTTGTTCTTGTAAAGGCAGAATTGAGGGGAGCTAACATACTAGATATTCACTGAGATGATAATATAATAGAAAGAGAGTAAAATTATTTCTGCATCTTTATTTCAGTGCTTCTCAAACTGTTGTGGGGTCTCCTAGCATAGCTGTGGGTGTTTTGCAAATAAATAATCATTTCTGCCTCTAGTGAGTACAGCAGTAATTCAGAAAAGGTTCCCAGGTATATTTTTGATAACCTCTTGATCTTTTCTTCCATTAAAAAGAATGCTTCTGCCAAGTGTAGATTCCTTAAAGCAAATGAAGTAACATTTTATCATTTGGGTTACATGAGCAGATAATGTCTACCATGCTTATATTATTTAAACAAAAAAGAGAGGTATTAGAAATAAATTTTTAACTAAGTTAAAATCCAGAAATAGGTGTTCATTAACCTGTCTTGTTTTTGTGAAAACAAAAGCATTTTTTTTTTTTACAGGCAGAGAGGACAGTGAGAGAAAGACAGAGAGAAATGTCTTCCTTCGCCGTTGGTTCACCCTCCAATAGCCACCGCGGCTGGTGTGCTGCGGCTGGCGCACCACGCTGATCCGAAGCCAGGAGCCAGGTGCTTCTCCTGGTCTCCCATGGGGTGCAGGGCCCAAGCACTTGGGCCATCCTCCACTGCACTCCCTGGCCACAGCAGAGAGCTGGCCTGGAAGAGGGGCAACCGGGACAGAATCCAGCGCCCCTACAGGGACTAGAACCCCGTGTGCCGGCGCTGCAGGCGGATGATTAGCCTATTGAGCCACGGCGCCAGCCGAAAACAAAAGTATTAATTTCATTGTTGAAAAAAATTCACATGTGATTTTTAAAGACAGTAATGATCAAGTCCACTCACAAATTATTAATGTGTATCTGTAGTTCTAAACATGGAAAATAGGATGTGCATGAGAATTAAAATTTCTGCTTTTTGTTCTTCGTTCTTTTCATTGCTCTTACTGTTTGTAGTTTTCCTCCTAGAATACATTATGTCTAGGTAATTTTTTTGCATATTTAAAGATAACCAACAATAGTAGATTTCTTAATATGTCTCATAAAGATCCACTTTACAAAGTTTTCTCTCTTAAACATCAAAGTCTTGCTGCTGATGTGTTTTTATATGGTTCTTTGTCCATGGTATCCTTGTGTTTTTCTTTAGAAACCGTAGGAAGAATTTTTTAATAGAGAAATTTATTGAAAAGGAAGGAATATAAATTGTATACTTTCGCATGAAATTCATCACCTAAAATAACCTAGTTATATATCCCTCTAGTCTATAACCTAGTCTTATATCCCTCTTTTCACCTGCTATCCTCTTGCCACAGAAAAATTAGGGATAGATAAGATGGAAGGAAGGAAATGGAGAAAGAGAAGTAGGGAGGACCATCAGTTAAAATAGCTGCATACAAAAAAATTGTATTATAAAACTGAATAGCTGAAAACATAACAATTTATTGGCTCTTGAATCTGCAATATAAGCAAGACTCAGTGGGAAAGTCTTGTCTTTCTTGTCAAATTGACTGGAGACATTTGGCTGAGATGGAGTTATTGTAGATGACTTCACACAACTGTTAACTGCTGGTTCGTGGGGTGGCTGGAATAAGTGTCTATGCCCTGCCTGATCTACTCCATCTGCTCTCTCTTCTGTCTCTGTGAAATCAAATCATTGAAGTTCTGTCTATATCCTCTTGTGGCAGCCTAGCAGTTGGACCATAGTATATATTTTGGCTCAGATTTTAAGAAAGCAAGACTAAAAGCAACTGAATTTCATAAGCTTATTTTCACATCTATTCCATTATGTAGCTCAAAGCAAGTCATGAAACTAATCCAAATCAAGGGTAGAATACATAGATTCTATTTTTTTGATGAGAATAATGTATGTATATTGAAGATAAGTGGCTTATCAATGCCCTTCTTTGCAAATCAACTACCATAGAAAGCAGAATAAAATGAAAATAAAACACAGAACCTTGAAAAACATTGTTGTATAATGTTTTAATAGTTAATCTCAATTCTCAGTCCACTAAATCTTTCAGTTCATGAGTCTAACTACCCCTACCTTTCTATCTTTCCTCTTATATCAATCATTATCTACACCTACTAACTCTGTGTGTATGTACCCTTCTCTGTCTTCTCTATGGCAAGCATTTAGTTCAGCCACCATATTTCTTCTGTATTTCTGAACTATTTTAAATATATAATTCCTCCTTCATTCACTCTATCCTTTAAATTATTAGATAATCATCTTTTAAAAACATTGTTACTTCCCTCTGAGAAGCTCCATATTGCATGAATTATAAATTTCTAAGTTTCTTATTTTATATCAGGTACTCTCAATCTGTTTCTTGGCTGCTCTCACTATTCAGTGCTAAGTATTTCCTCAAAAATATACAATATAATTTGAGAGGCATGGGAGAGAGGCTGAGGGAGAGAGACTAGAGAGTGGAGGAGATAGATATCTCCCCTATCTACTGGTTCAGTCCTCATATGACTACAAGAGCTCTAGGAACTCAATCCAGGTCCCCCATATGAGTGGCAAACCCAACCTTGGGCCATCATCTGCTACTTCCCAGGGTATTCATTAGCAGGAAGCTGGAATTGGGAGCAGGATTTGGGACTTGAACCCAGAGCACTCCAGCTTAGGATGTAGGAGTCCCAGTCCAGCATCTTCTAACAGCTAGGGCAAATGTTGGCCCCACCCCCATATTCTTCTTTAAAGTACACATTCACAGAGAAGATACAACTATTGTGTAATGAGAATAGAAATACTATTTCTTGAGTGACTAGTGTCTGCCAGGAACTATGCTTGACATTTCTGTATACAATATTTTTAAGAACTTGCAATAACTATATACAGTTATTAACAGCAATCCCAGTCAATACTTAAGAAAATAGAAGCCAAAAATGTTTAAAAAAAGTCATACAGCAAGATCAATTCTGTTGTGTTGCATACTTGAAATTTGCTGATAGATCTTATGTGTTCTCATAATGAAAAATGAAACTATGAAATGATTAATATGTTAATTAGGTTGATTGTGGTGATTATTTCACAATGTTTACCTATATATGAGGTTTTTTACCTTAAATATTTATAATCTTATTTGCCATTTATAGTCACTTATTTAAATCTGTGTTATTTCTTATATCACATAATAGCTTATATTCCACCATTGCTAAACAATTTTCACAACTTTTTACTGAAAATCATATCAATTCAATAAATACAATAAATTTAGCATCACCATTTTTTAAATGAAAATTTGTTTTCAAGGTTTAAAGAGATGAATTATCTTAGTGCTAATGCATGGTATCTGACAACAGACCCAAGTTCTTAATGAATACCAAAGGGAAATAAGTAGGGATATTAAAAATACATCAGCTATAGATTGATTCCTAGATCTTACAGTCAAATTAGAACATTTGTTTTGAAAAGCAGTATAGCATCATCATATGTCAATGTATAAGTATGGCTGTACACTCAGAAGCAAAACATGGAAAAATTAGAAGTGTCTTGAAACTTGTCTACTTGAGAATAAATCGAGCGCTGTTACTTACCTAGGGCTCAATTCCTTTGTATTTTTTAAACACTAAGCATTTCCTTGCTCTGACTCCTCATCCCCAACATGGCTACCATAATACAATATTTATTTTAGATAGTTAAGCTTTGAGTTTTCATCTTAGGTACTATTTTTGAGTTTGTTAATTTGTATTCTGTTAAATTATTTTAGCACAGTTTTCTCAATTTCAAGCCTTCTACGGTTCTATTAGTCCTAAGGGGATTGGGAGCACTGATTTTGAGATTAGTACTTTTATTTTAAAGGTGATTTTTTTTTAACTAAAGAGCAATCATAACAAAAACAATGAATACAAATTACTTACTGGGTATCATAAATAAAACACACATTGATGGATTTAACTCTCCAGTGACTGATGTGTCATTGCTCCCATTTCTTTTTCTTTTTTTTTTTTCTGGAAAATTTTAATTTATTCAAAAGTCAGAGTTGTAGATAAAAAGAAAGGGAGAGAAAGAGATCTTTGATCTAGTGGTTCATGCCCCAAATGGCTGCAGGGGGTTGGGGCTTGGACAGACCAAAGCCAGGAGCCTAATCAATGTCTCCTATGCGTGTGGCAGGGGACCAAGCCCTTGGGTCATCCTCTGCTGCTTTCCCAAATACATTGCTGTGAAGCTGGATCAGAAGCAGAGCAACCAGGACGTGAACTGGCACCCATATGGGATGTTGATGTCACAGTGGTAGCTTAACCCATACACCACAATGTCGGCCCCTATTGTCCCATTCCATAGATGAGGAAGTAGATATACTGGGTTACCTGACTGATGACAGAGCTTAGAATTTGAATTGAAATATTCTCATTGTATACAAACCCAACTTCTATGCTAAAATGCCTGCAAAATTTGAATTGAATTTTGCCACATTAGGAAGATAGTATAGAAGAAAATTGGGGAAAATCTGTATTGTGTTAATAAACATATTAATTATATAGTAACTGAAAGTGTTGCCAAATTAAAAAGTTATCAATGATACATGTAGTCCATATAATATCACCTTACCATCGAAAGTGTTAAGTAGGACAGGCCTAATGGTTAAGATGCTGATTTATTATTTATTTATTTATCTTTTATTGTAGGGCCTAGTTTACATGCTAGTTCTAATACCGATGCCAGCTTCTTGCTGATGCTCACCTTGGGAACAGGTGATGGTGGCTCAAAAGCCTGAGTTCCTGCCACCCATGGAGGAGACCCAGATTAAGTGCCTGGACATTGGGCTTCAGGTGATCCCAGGCCTGACTTTTGTACCATCTGGAGAATGAATCTGTAGATGGCAGATCTCTCTTTGTCGCTTTCTTTGTGTGTGTCTCTCTCTACCTTTCAAATACAATCAATTAAAATATAGAAAATAGAAATATAGATAATGAAAGATGGCTATTATTAAAAACAAAGAATATCGGGGACTAGTGTTGCAGTGTAGTAGGCTATGCCTCTGCCTTTGGTGCTGGCACTCCATGTGGGTTGCAGTTTTTGTCCTGGCTGCTCCTCTTCCAATCCAGCTCTCTGCTATGACCTGATAAAGCAGTACAAGATGGCACAAGTGCTTGGTCCCCTGCACCCACATATGAGACCTGGAAGAAGCTCCTGGCTTCAGATCAGCCCAGCTCTGGCCATTGCAGCCATTTGGGAAGTGAACCAGCAAATGGAGGACCTTTCTCTCTGTCTCTCCCTCTCTGTCTGTAACTCTTCCTCTCAAATAAATAAATTACAATCTTAAACAAAAAAAGATAAAGAAATTATATTACCACTTCCCATAAGCAGTTTATATCTACATATATGCACATAACAAATACATGTAAGTAATTCATAGTAAAGAATTTAGTCTTTTGGTTGTGACATTACATTGGATTTATTTTGCCTTTAAAGTTTTCTTTAACATATTTAATTAGAAAAAGACAAACACCCCAATTGTAAAACAGGCAAAAGAAATGAAAAGCTAGTTCATATAAGAATAAATTTAAATAACCAATTAACAAGAATGAATAATACTTAAGGGAAAATTGCACTTGGTTCTTGATTAGGTTAAGTCATTATCCTATACACTTTTGTAGTATTGTGTAACACTATTATTTATAATTACAATACAACTTTGATACCATTTTCATTTTTAATTTTGTCTCTATACTAGATTATATATTTCTAGGAAGCAGGAACCATGTCTGTTCTGACCCCTCCCCACTGAATCTTTTGTTTTTTTCACAGAGGCAGGAACATGATAGGTCAAATGTAATCATTGGATAAATTATTAAAAATATGGCGTTTGATTTAAGTGAATTAATTCAGAATAAAGCAGTATACAACTTTTCCTCAGCAATTATTAAAGAGGGGTTAAAATTATAATCAGTGGTATTTCATTGCTTACATAAAAATAAATTGATAAAATATTTTCTAAAATTCAACTTGCAAAATATTACAAGAGCTTTCAAAAATATTTTGTTTCAAACACACACTCAAAAAACAATCTGTCTAAAGAAAATAATAAAATGTACCCAAAATTTAGATGAGTCTACTTAACAGTTAATACTTAAAAATTGATAGACCAATCATTTTGTGGTAGGATTATATATGGCAATTTTGTTCTCTCTGTCTTTTCTGAATATATACTGCTAGTATATGTTTTGCTTCAATCTGTAAGATATTTTAATATTATTGATATTTTTATGGTTTTGATATTTCAATATTTTAATATTCATATAGATTTAGAATATATTACAGAATATGAAATAGAGAATTGATGGAAGATAATAAGTATGAATCTTCTCAGAGAGGTGTAAGGATGCTAGTTGCAATAGTTATTTAGAACCATAGGAGCTTAGAGAAGCATAAGCCAGGGAAGCTGTATAGGTTCATAGACATTTAAAGGCTATCATTTTTTTAAAAAAAGGATGTTTCTTAAAAATATTGAAATATTTCATTATATTCGAAAGGGACAGAGGGAGAGAGAGAGTTATCTTCTATCCTCTGGTTCACTCTCCAAAGGCTCAAACCAGCAGAGACTAGACCAGGCTTAAGTTGAGAGTTGAAAACTCAATCCAGGTTTCTGTCATGAGTGACAGGGACCCAGGTACTTTAGCAATCATCTGCTGCCTACCAGGGAACACAGATATCAACAAATTGCCACCAGAAGCACAGCTGCATCTACAACCCAGGCACTCTGATACAGGATGTGAGCTTCCTAAGAGGTGCCCAAAGCCAATCCCTCAAAAGGAATGTTGGAGCCTTGATAGAATAAGTACCTGTGACTGATGTAGACCTAAATAGAGAGGTGCAGGAAATAATTTTCCAAGTTGCAGGAAGAAATCAGTATATGGTGTGAATGCAGGGGACATGGAATAGAAAGAATTAAAATTTCAAACTGGCATGAGCACAGGATAAGGAAAAAGAGCACCAAGATAAACATTTGAAAAGACATTGTGTGGGCATAGATTGGGTTTTGCCCTATGTAGATGAGATCATCATAGAGAAATTATCTTCTCTTAATGAGTGTGGGGAGCAACTCGGACTAGACTAAGTTACTGGAATTAAGACTTATTCTATGCATCTGCTCTCCCACAATATGGCGCTGGGAGAGGAGGAAAGAGCTTCTACACAGCTGCCTCTCACCAATTTGATTGACTGAGCTGCAGGAGCTGATCTTGCTCCTGATTGGAGGAGAGCAGTGTGCTCGCCGTGTGGGTAGCAGAGTTGGGATTGGTGGAAGAGGACTATAAAGGAGGAGAGACAACATGCACCAGGAACATCTAAGGGGAACACCTGAGCAGCCCCCGAGAGAGCCGGCCGGCGGTGTGCCGCTCCCCCGCGGAAGTGGGGAAAGTGGCAGGGGGAACCACCCTTCCACGGAGGTGGAAGGGTCGGTAGCCAACCCGGGAAGAACCAGCAGCAAACCCGGGGAGGGCCGAGCAGACAAAAGAACAGCGCAGGGTCCTGTGTCGTTCCTCCGTGAAGAGGGGGAGCGACATAATGGTGCCGTGACTCGGATAGGAAACCTAGGCAGGGTTTAGTGTCGTTCCTCCGTGAAGAGGGGGAGCGACAAATGAGAATTGATCGGGGCCGAAACTGTGGAGCAGCAGGTTAATCCTCCTCCTGCAGTGCTGGCATCCCATATGGGTGCCGATTCTGGTTGCTCCTCTTCTGATCCAGCTCTCTGCTGTGTGGCCTGGGAAAGCAGTAGAAGATGGCCCAAGGGCTTGGGACCCTGCATCTACATGGGAGACCAGGAAGAAGCACCTGGCTCCTGGCTTCAGATTGGGGCAGCTTTGGCCGTTTCGGCCATGAGGGGAGTGAACCAACAGAAGGAAGATCTTTCTCTCTGTCTCTTCCTCTCACTGTCTGTAACTCCAGCTTTCAAATAAAATAAATAAAATCTAAAAAAAAATTGATCTTTGAAATATATCTCAAAATATTATGTTTGAAATAAAAGGGAAAACTAATGTTTGAACACCTATTGATAGCTAATAAAGTACTTGAAGCCACAAGTGACTAAGGAATTAAACCAGTGCCAGGGCAGACTGATGGGAGAACCTTTAGGAAGTAGAGGGATAGGTCTAGCCCGTGATGAGATAGGAAGACAGATGGTGGCAGTCAAACATGTAGTAAGGATATCCAGCCTTGCTTCCAGGAGGCTTGCTCAAAGATTGAAGATACTACTGTTGTTGTTGCATTTTTTGTTTGTTATAATGTTGGGAAGGCAACAGGTTGTAGGTAAATGGTGTCTGTAATTTAAATAACTTGAGCAACATGGCACAAATTAAGACATGGTAGGAGGACATTTGGGTAAAGCTAAGCAGCACACATAAGTGTGAGACTGGGGCTCAAAAATAAGTCATGTTTAAATAATACACAAGATAAATATTGAAATAAATCTGTAATACATTTAGTTCTTTAAAACCAAGAAAAGGAAAATGATCCCCTTGACCATATTAATATACCCATCTTACTTTAATGAATTCCTAAGTATTTTTGGTAACTACGATTTCCATAAGATTACAGTGTGAAATATTTTCTTTAATAGCATGTGCATGAAGAAAATAAAAGACACAATTTATACTTTCTAATTACTTTTATTGCCTTTTCTTTGCTAAAGGAAACTAACTTTGGGAAATTTTAAAATCCTTGCATAAAAGAGATAGATATTTTAACAATCCAGAAAATCACTAGTCTGGCACAAGTACTAAGATGAGCTTGAGAATGAGGCTGTTGGTCTTCTAATTCAATATTTTTTTTTTTTTTACAGGCAGAGTGGACAGTGAGAGAGAGAGACAGAGAGAAAGGTCTTCCTTTGCCATTGGTTCACCCTCCAATGGCAGCTGTGGCTGGCACGCTGCAGCGAGTGCACCGCGCTGATCCAATGGCAGGAGCCAGGTGCTTCTCCTGGTCTCCCATGGGGTTCAGGGCCCAAGTACTTGGGCCATCCTCCACTGCACTCCCTGGCCACAGCAGAGAGCTGGCCTGGAAGAGGGGCAACTGGGACAGAATCCGGCACCCCGACGGGGACTAGAACCTGGTGTGCCAGCGCCGCAAGGCAGAGGATTAGCCTAGTGAGCCGCTGTGCCGGCCCTAATTCAATATTCATGGTTGAAATTACTATATGGATAATTTTAGCCCAATCTATAAGTATCTACAATCTAAATTATTGATTAATATAGTTAACCCTATATATAGGGGCCACCTATATATCATGCTACTATTATATAAACCAGATATAGAGTTACTTTAATAGGTACATAAAATTAAAAGAAAGTGACTCAAGACTTTCTATATTGGGGAAGAAGTGCTTGTCACATTTATTTCAGTATACAAATTTACTGTCTTTAACCATGGGATGGTATGTGAGTACTTAATTAAAATATTGGCAAGTCAAGGAGTCATCTTTCCTTGGGTACAGTGATAAGAGAATGAAATAGTATGGTAATAGAATCTGTTAGGCAACCATGTACGGATACCTTTACAGATGATTACTTGATGATTGCAAAATCACATCCTACAAATATGTCCCTTCATTGTGTTCCTCCAATTCATCAAATAACTGCCTTTATGACTATAGACAAATTTTAATTTTGTTAATTCTGTTTCAGTTCTGAAATGACAAAATAATCTCAGTATGTTCAGCCAAAATGAAGGTAACAAAAGTCCTAATTTCTTGAAGAGTGAAGATCAGCAAGAATCTCTATAGATTTGTTGTGATGATTCATGTGAATCCTTTAGGATTGCATGGAAAATAATCGGATAGGTGACATTTTTTCCTTTACTATTTCCCTGTTTCTCTTTTCAGATTGGAAGTTGAAACACTTTTATTGTCTTGGCAGAGTTAGATGTTGAAGTACCAGAAGCAGTCATTTATATTTTTTTATTCAAAAATTACACTCACTGGATGATTTAGGTATATGTTCTCCCTGTATTCCTTTACTGAGGGAAGATAGCTTTTGGGATGAGCAGAGGAAAAAAAAAAAAATGGTAACATCTTAAGTACTAAAACCATTGTAAATAGTGAATAAATGTCAAGGAATAGCAGTGTGATGTGTCATAGGATATGAGTTCACATATTCAGAGATTGCCAGGATTATTAGAGATTCCCAGGTATGGAATAAGAGAACTAGGAAGTAATTGGGCATGAAAGAATCATACATTAGAGGATGACAGATGTCCCAGTTAGAACCTCTATAAACAAGTGAATGTTAATCATAAAATCATCGATTCCACCTAAATCCTGCTTTTGTGTCTCCCAGAATATTTACATGATTGTTGACTCAGATTATGGAGCAAATCTTAAAATGAAAAATTCCTTCCAGCACAGATAAAAGAGAATAGGACTTCATTCAAACAGAGTTGTTTAAAATTTATTCACATTAAATTCAAGGAGTTATTTTTGTTCTGCTGACTTTTGTGGGTTGGGTTGTATGTGTACCATGAAAGTAAAGACCAATACAAGGTCCAAGAACAAGTAAAAAGGGAAAATTTTTAATCAACTGTAATACAATTTTTTACTCTTAGAGGAATAAAACCAAATAAAATTTTTTAAAGGATTTAGAATTTAGAATCCAATTCTAAAGACAGGTTCCTATTATTATGAGAAAGCGGCAGAAACTTTTGCCACTTCTGATTAGAATGAACTACACAGAAATGAGTTAATGATTCTGTTGAAGCTATAAGAAGTCTGGTTAAAAACATATTTGCATAGGCATCAAGAAATTGTGGAAGCTATGGGTAAAGACTGATGAAATCTAATAGGATGATTATCTGAAAGTTTTTGTACAATATTTGCCAATATTGAATACAGATTCAGAAATGGTCTTTCTGAGACAATGATTGTCTGCTTGAAGAAAGAAACACCAAGCAAGATTTTACTGGCTGGTGACTAGTGTTAATAATTTAGAATGGAAGACTCAGATATACAATCTGATTTCCCTGAAGGATATTTACAGAACTCTGATTCTTTTGTGAGAAATTAGAGAGCTATGCTGAAAACTTCTACCATTTGAATCAAATCCTCCTGTCTTCTACTGTTTAGAAAAAGAAAATAAAAAGGGATTTGTTTGAAGCACACTGCTGACCTCTCCCTTTGGACATTCACAAGATCTTGAAGGTATCACAAATAGAACAAACATGTCAGAAAGGCAGGAAGCTTGTGGTATGTAATAAATTCAGATCTTTCTCAAGAAAACTGAAAGACCACTTGTTAATACACTCATGAATTTTTGACTATGTGGGGAGAGTATATGGAAATCTTTTTTTTTTTAACTTTTATTTAATGAATATAAATTTCCAAAGTACGGCTTATGGATTACAGTGGCTTCCCCCCCATAACATCTCTCCCACCCGCATCCCTCCCCTTTCCCACTCCCTCTCCCCTTCCATTCACATGAGGATTAATTTTCGATTCTCTTTATATACAGAAGATCAGTTTAGCATACATTAAGTAAAGATTTCAACAGTTAGCTCCCACACAGAAACATAAAGTGAAAAATAATAGATGATTTTTTAAATGATGATGAAATCAGATCAGACCTATTGTCATGTTTAATCCCAGTGAGAGTCAAGTTGGGAATTAATAATTTCTTCTTTTTTTTTTTTTTTTTACAGAAGATCAGTTTAGTATACATTAAGTAAAGATTTCAACAGTTTGCACCCACATAGAAACACAAAGCGAAATATACTGTTTGAGTACTCATTATAGCATTAAGTCTCAATGTACAGCACATTAAGGACAGAGATCCTACATGAGGAGTAAGTGCACAGTGACTCCTGTTGTTGACTTTACAAATTGACACTCCCGTTTATGGCATCAGTAATCTCCCTATGCACCAGTCATGAGTTTCCAAGGCTATGGAAGCCTTTTGAGTTCACCGACTCTTATCTTGTTTAGACAAGGTTATAGTCAAAGTGGAGGTTCTCTCCTCCCCTTCAGAGAAAGGTACCTCCTTCTTTGAAGACCTGTTCTTTCCACTGGGATCTCACTCACAGAGATCTTTCATTTAGGGTTTTTTTTTTTTTTTTTTTTTTTTTTTTTGCCAAAGTGTCTTGGCTTTCCATGCCTGAAATACTCTCATGGGCTTTTCAGCCAGATCGGAATGCCCTTAGGGCTGATTCTGAGGCCAGAGTGCTGTTTAGGACATCCGCCATTCTATGAGTCTGCTGAGTATCTCGCTTCCCATGTTGGATCACTCTCCCCTTTATTTATTCTGTCGGTTAGTATTAGCAGGTACTAGACTAGAGACTTCTGAAGGAAAGAGCTAAAGAGATAGACCTCCCATGATTTGTAAGGACTGAGAGAACAGAGATTTCTGGATTCTCAGTCAGATACCCACTGTGGTCATTTCCTAGAAGAAAGGACAAATAGTTCAGATATTACAGTAGGTAGGCAAAACTTTAAAATGATTTTAATTATGTGAAGAGTATGGAGAAAAACTGAACAATGTAAATTGGATGAATGTATCATTTCACAAAAATTATGAATTTTAAAAAAGGGAACCAAATGGGCAGCTTCAAAGCAAAAATATCCATGAAACTGCAAACAATTAAATTAATGTATATGTTTTATGAAGGCCTGGGCAAAGAAAACACAAAAGGATAGGAAACTCACAGAAAATACAGCTAAAATGAAGCAAAGAAAAGAGTGAGTAAAACAAAGAATTAAAGACAGGTAAATATTCTCAAATGAACTCAATCATATAACAGATTCCAAAAGAAGAGGAATGCAAATGAGTGCATGGAAACAGTTATGAAGAGATAATGTTCTTGGACGAACATTCTAAATCTAATGGAAGAGTTAATGAAACAATGTGAGAATTCCAAAACAAAACAAAACAAAACAAAAACGCTAGGCAGAGTAGCTCTGTTTAAAATAGCTGGATAGATATTCCATCGCATATATATGCCACATTTTCCATATCATTCATCTGTTGATGGACATTAGGTTTATCTCTTATCTTAGCTATGCTATCAGCTGTAAAATTACTCCCAGCCAGTATCCTTCAGTAAACTACCATCTCTCTTGTGTATAGTTGGATACTTTTAAAAATAATTCATTTAAATCTCTAAAGGCAACTGGCCACATAATTATTTCTAATATGTAAAGATTATTCCCATGGTAGTAGAATTTTATTCTTCAGTGTTTTCTGAGCTAGTGACATATCTTAGGAAATCATGGGGAAAAATGGAGTTGTATGTATAACCCAATGTTTTAGTAAGGAAGTAGATTCAGGAGAACTGAAGAACTCATCTTAAGATAATGAAGTTGTAAAAGCAGTATTCCACCAAAAATCTACTTCACTGTTTCTGATTTCACCTCTCTTTGGTTATAATAAGATCATTAAACTTCAGAATTAAGGATCAATAATAGGGTAATTATTATTAATTTCTGGCTTAGGTAAACTTTTCATTTCAAAAGGAATCTATAGTTGTAGACTGAAGAATTAATGGCCTGGTAATTACAGAAATGAACAGGATCTGTGGGCTGAAAGAATCTAAATCAAGAAAGTTTCTCATCATTCTAACTCTGTTGCTTTTAGCAATGAGGGAATCTCACCAAGCTAAATCGAAAGCTACTCTGGTCTCATATGAATGCATGCAACACATTCCCTTTGAAGCATGGTTTTTGGCTTCGTTTGGGCTTCAAATATGTACTTACTAGCTTCACTATAGATTAAATTAATAAAATTTCATATGTTCTTATTTTTACAGGCAATCAAGACCTACCTATTAATATGCTCTTGAGTTATTAAGACATAATGCTTTTTGCTACTCATAAATTAAACTGAAAGCACTATTAAAGTTTCCTAAATTACTATATGCTACTCATGCATCTGGCTTCCACAAATGACAGAGAATTTCACATATCTCCTAGAGAGATACTTGGGGTTTCCAGATTTTTGTGCAAGAAATTTTATTACTTGTTAATCATCAGAGTTTTTTTGTTTGAATTATCCTTGATATTAAATATTAGTTCTTCTTCACCATTATCAAACATGCTGTTGTGGCATTATGGTTAACTTTTCCCATGGGCAATGTATTTATGCCAATAAGACATGTCAATTTTGTACTTAATAGCATAAATCAGTGAGAAACCTATTGTTAAAATGTGTTATAATTACTAGAAAATTTTTGGAGATATTTTTGTTGTTGGGTTGCCTGTAAATTCATTTTATTTAGTCCAATGTAATGTACTGTTAAGGCAGTGGTAATAATAGTAAGAATGAATATAACTTTTTTAAAGATTTTATTTGAAAGACAGAGTTACAGAAAGACATAGAGACAGAATAAAACAGAGATACAGAGACAGAGATGTTCCATTTGCTAGTTCACTCCTCAAATGGCCAGAACAGCTGGAACTGAGCCAATCCTAAGTGAGGAGCCGGGCCTTCCTCCGCATCTCCCATGTGGGTGCAAGGGCCCAAGGATTTGGACCATCTTCTACCACTTTCACAAGCCATAGCACAGAGCTGGATCAGAAAAGAGCAGCAGGAATTCGAACCAGCACCCATAAGGGATGCCAGTTCTGCAGGCTGGAGCTTTAATCCGCTCTGCCACAGCACTGGCCCCAGAATAAATATAAATTAGAAAGAAGATGCTTAATTCTCATTGAAAATGAAAAAAAGATGCTCTCTCCTCTTTTTTCTCAGAGTATTTACTTTAGAAAATTGTAATTATAAGTACTTTTCTCCTCTCCTCTCTTGGAAACTAGATAGGTATTTTGTGGCCCAGGATGTCTTTCTAGGGTACCTGGCAACCATCTCTTTGAAATGTAAACATTAAAGGAGAGAGCACACCCATATACCAGTTGTTAGCATAAGGCTGAAGACAAACTAGTGGAAGTCCTGCTCCAAACTGCAAATTTCCTTGTGTCTTAAAGATATGAAAAGCATGTGTTTTCTTTGAATAATCCAAATAGTTCACACAGATAAGCAGGTATCTGTGTAAATCTAGGTAAATCCAGGACAAACTATGTTACAAAGGGTGCTGCAAAGCCCTCTTACTTGAAGACTATTGTTTATCTGGAAATGTGAAATGAGTTGCATCTGCTTTTCTATGTGAAGGGGTGAGATTTCTTTCTCTCTTTGCAGTTTCTAAATGGATTGTCTGTGATGTGCATTGCTGAGGTTAATGCTTATTCAATAAGGCTGTCTTCTTTCTCTACTGCCTTTGAGGATAGGTTTTCTGGATTGGGCAAAGAAGTTTTTGTTTTTAAATTCTAATTTCCTCAGCATATCTCTAAAGCTTATTTTCAGACTTATAGGATCTTACAAAATCTGATAGGCTAGATGGGCTGCCCTGTCTTTTGTCTACCTTGGATCAATTTGACTTGCCTTTTCTTCCTGATTCACCTGTATATTTCTCTTTTATATTAGCAAATACCCCCTTCTTTCCAAAACTATGCCCAGAATATTTGCTGTGACTGAGAATTTTCTAGGATATACTATGAAGAAAGCTTAATGAAAGCTTTCAAATTATTTTAAGTTATTGGACCAGTTTTTACAAAAACATACCAACATGTGGTGCTTTAACTACAGTGTATGGCTTATACATAAGGGTTCCATATTGGCATTTTCTAAGAATCTGTCAACGAGTAGATATATTTATTTTATACAATAATAAAGTGTACATTAAAAACTATTTCAAAGGTTCCAATGAAAGTCAAATAAAGTATTATTTAATTGGGATTTTTAAATTCCTGAATAAATGCATCTATTTTAAATGTTCTGAGACTACCATATACTTCTATCATTGTTACAGGGCATTGACTCTTGTTTAAAAGTAGAATTAAGTTAAAGTATGAATATTTTAATTCCTAGTTCTCTTGACTAATTTAACCAACATAATGAACATATTTAGCAAAATTCTTTTACTTCTTTTCTATTTCTTCCTCAATGACTATTCTCATCTTGGGTCTCCTAAAATTGATTGGAACGAAAGTAGTTTTCCTTCACAATGATATGTCTCATTCATCCGACTCCATCATTGCTACTGAGTGCTTACTATTCACCAGGTACTGTCCCAGAGACTGAGGAAGCAGTGTGAAACAAAACACAATATACTGGGGAAAGAGAAGTCAGCTGGCGTACAGCAAATTATTATATCCTGGAGGAAAGGCCACAGCTATGAGCCAGTCTTAGAGATGAACAACTGGCAAAGGAATAGACAGGTAGCTACCAAGGGAAGTGACAAAGAACTTTTAATTCTGCTTAGGACTCAACCCAACCCAAGAGGTTCATGAGCCTATAGGCATAGAGGCATTGTGCTTTTAGTCTGTTAAGATTCAAGTATCTTCCACAAGTGTTAATAGCAAGGTGGATGTTTTGCCTCAGGAGAGAAAAGACTTGCAAGAACTTCGCAATGTATTTTAAAATATTAGAATGGTTTCCAGGTGGAATGAGATTCCTGTGTTTGAATTTCGGGGGGCGGGGGAAGTATGCATATACAGTAACAGAAAGCAGAAAGCATGGAGTGCCAGTTTAGTTGTATAAAAGAAGAGTTATTTTTCATAAAAATGTTAAACTATCAACTTATAATTGTGAGATTATGATATTTAAATGAAATATTTAACTGCATTGTTTATTTTTTAAATTCACTATTTGTTTTTAAATGCATTTCAGCTTTAATTTTCAGTAGAGTAAAATCCAATTGATAGAAATAATATTTTAAAAGGGAAATAAGCTCTTGGGGCCGGCGCCGCGGCTCACTAGGCTAATCCTCCGCCTAGCGGCGCCGGCACACCGGGTTCTAGTCCCGGTTGGGGCGCCGGATTCTGTCCCGGTTGCCCCTCTTCCAGGCCAGCCCTCTGCTGTGGCCAGGGAGTGCAGTGGAGGATGGCCCAGGTGCTTGGGCCCTGCACCCCATGGGAGACCAGGAAAAGCACCTGGCTCCTGGCTCCTGCCATCGGATCAGCGCAGTGCGCCGGCCGCGGCGGCCATTGGAGGGTGAACCAACGGCAAAGGAAGACCTTTCTCTCTGTCTCTCTCTCTCACTGTCCACTCTGCCTGTCAAAAAAAAAAAAAAAATAAAATAAGCTCTTGGGATTACTTAATAATTTTTTAAGGATGTGGAGGGATACTAGAACTTACAAGCTTAAGAATTACTGCTAGACTGTCCCCAACCTATGAATAAGAAACTACAATAAGTTAAATGAGTGATTGGTAATGGAATATGATTTTTCCCTTGTTTAGGTATTTGAGAGACAAAGAGGCAGAGATTTGTCATTTGTTGCTTCATTTGCCAAATGTTGTGCCAGGGCTGGGCCATACTGAAATGGGGAGACTAGGACTCAGTCTTGGTCCCTCATATGGGTGGCAGGGACCTGAATACTTAAGCCATTACCTTCTGTCTCCCTTAGTGTGCAATGGCAGGAACGAAATTGATAGCTGAGCTGGTTCTCTGATAGGAGATGCAGGCCTCCCAAGCAGCATCTGTTTTTTTTTTTTTTTCTTTTTGAAGATTTATTTATTTATTTGGAAGGCAGAGTTACAGAGAGGCAGAGGTAGAGAAAGAGAAGTTTTCCATCCACTGGCTCACTCCCCAAATATCTGCAACAGCCAGGGCTGGGCCAGGTGAAAGCCAGGAGCCAGGAGCTTCTTCTGGGTCTCCCATGTGGGTACAGAGGCCTAAGAACTTGGGACATCTTCTTCCATTGCTTTCCCAGGTATGTTAGCAAGGAGCTGGATCAGAAATGGAGCAGCCAGGACTGACCTGGAGTACATGTAGGATGCAGGTGTGGTAGGCGGAGGCTTAACCCACTATGCTACAATGCCAGTACCCCAAGCAGCATCTTAACAACTGTGTCAAACACTCATCCCCTCTTAAGGAAAAGTTCCATATATGGGCCTGGGTATAATCACAAATTGTTCACCCAGGATGGACACTGGCTGTAGTGATGGAAACCAGAACCATAGCAAAAAAGAATGGGAGAAGAGGGGTGTGAGGTGGGAGAGGAAGAGACAGCTACCCCTGAACTCACATGATGTAAAATCCTTGTTAACTTACCAGAGCCAAGATAAATAGGAGAATCTAGTTTAAGTGTTGCCTCAGAAAAGATTGCAGGTTGAGTAAGTAGAATAGTACTGGTATCTTATTTCAAGCTTCTAGCTATTACTTTTATGAAATTATACAAAAACCAACATATTTTTCACTTTTTACATGCCAGGCATTCTACTGAGTACTAAAAATTGGTTACCTCATTTAATATTAAGTAAATGTCAGAGAGAGTTTTTATTTTTCTCCATGTTTAAAAAACTCAAAAAGATGAAGTTATTTGCCATGGATGCTGCAGATCTTGTCATGCTGTACAGACTGGATTGGAACTCAAGTAGCCTGATTTAAAAGACTTTCTCTCTCTCCTCTCCTCCCCCTTCGTCCCTGCTTCTTCTTTTATCCCCTCCCTCCTCTCTCCCCGATCGCATCACTGCCATTTAGTCTTTCAAACAAGTATCATTAGATCATAAAAATGATGTCTGTGAGAAATCTTAATCATTGAGTAAAATTATGTTAACAGGACAGGGAACCTCATCTTTGTATTGCCATGTATTTAATATTATCTCTGGTGAATTCAAGAAAATGTTTCCTCTGGTAATGAAGTACCAAGTTTTCTTCTTAAACTTATTTTGTTTCTACAGACTCGATTAGTTAAAAAAATGACAAAAAAATGATAGTAGTAAGTCAAGAAACTGTCACATCATTGTACATTCCATTCCTGTAGAAAACAATAAGGGATTCCTGAAACTTTCCCTGGCTTCCATGTTGAGCTGCTTCTAAGGAAGCTTTCCTTTTCGCTTAAAAAAAAAATGGTCATGAATTTATCATCTGCTCAAAAACTCCTCAAGGAGAGAGCAGACCTCACAAAAAAGAAAATTGGAATGCAGTGTGGAAACTAGGAAGAGGTTGGTTGGTCTACTCTGGCTTGGATAATGTAGGTGGCCCAGTCGCTCATGCTTTGTATTTGCCTGGATCAGTTTTATTGCTCATTTGCAGACTTGCTCACAGAGTCCTGGTGGCCTTCCTGTCTTAGTAACTCTTAGACTCGAGGGCTGTTGCCTTCCTATTATATACCTGATTAAGGATTTGTTTTTCTAGGGTTACCATCACAAAATGTCAGACTAGATGTGTTAAGCAGCACACAAGTATTTTCTCATAGTTTTGAAGATGCAGAGTCCAAGAGCAAGATGCCCATAGTTTGTGTTTCCCGGAGGCCGTGTCTCCATATCTAGCAGGTGGCTGCTTTCTTGCTGTGCTCCCAAGTGGCTTTCCCTCTGTGCACTGTAAATCCTAGTCATTTCCATGTGTGTACTAATCTTTTCTCATACAGTCACCAGCACTGGAATAGGGCCCACCGTAAAGATCTCATTCTTGTTTGATTCCCACTTTCAATGCACCATCCATATATGGCCGCAGTGAAATACTGGGGATTAAGGTTTCAATATATGAAATCTGGGAGGAACAATTCAGCCTACTTCTATGTGCAAATCACTGAAATTTTCTATAAGTAACAAATATTTTGTATAATTCAATATTATATGGGGACAAGTGAAGTTTTTAAAACTATTATAAATTATCTATGTTACTTGAAAAATGTCTTTTTATTTCTTTAAGGTTTGTTTTATTATTTGAAAAGCAGAATTTCTATCTGCTGATTCACTCCCCAAATGGCTGCAGTGGCCGGGGCTAGGCCAGGAGCCAAGAACTTCTTTGAGGTCTTCCATGTGTGTGCAGGGGCCCAAAGACTTGTGCCATGCTCCACTGCCTTCCCAGGTATGTTAGCCAGGAGTGGGATTGGAAGTAGAACAGCTGGGACTCGAACTGGTGCCCACATGGGATGCTGACATTGCAGGAGCCTGCACCACAAGTTTAAGCTGCTGCCTACAGTGCTGGTATCCCTTATAGGCATTAGTTTGAGACCAGGCTACTTCACTTCTGATCCAGTTCACTGCTAATGTGCCTGGAAAGATAGTGGAAGATGGCCCAAGTGCTTGGCCCTCTGCACCCATGTGGGAGACCTTCATGAGGCTCCTGGCTATGACTTGGCCCAGCCCTGGCTAGCCGTTGTGGCCATCTGGGGAGTGAACCAGCAGATGGAAGACTTATCTCTTTCTCTCTGCCTCTGCTTCTCCATGTCTGTAGCTCTGCCTTTTGAAATAATTAAATCTTAAAAAGATAAATCTTCCCTTTGTATTTATTTGAAGGACAGAATGACAGAGAGAGAAGTCTACTATTTGCTAGGCCACTTCCTAAATGGTTGGGGCAAGACCAGGACAAAGCGAAGAGGTAGGAGACCCATCTGTGTCTCCCACCTGGGTGACAGGGGCCATTTGGGCTATCTCCTGCTGCTTTCTTGGGCACTTTGGCAGGAAACTGGATAACAAATGTAGCACCAGGGGCTTGGACTGGTGCTTTGATATGGGATACTGGCATCTCAGGTAGCTGCTTCACCTGTTGCTCCACGATGCAGGCCCCAAGAAATGTGTATATTTAAAAATAGATACTTATTTATTTGAGAGAGAAATACCAAGAAAGAGGGACCGAGAGACAGAGCTTCCATCTACTGTTTCATTCCCCAAATGCCAACAGTGGCTGGGGCTAATGCTGGGAGCCAGGAACTTAATCCTTGTCTCTGACAAGGGTGACAGGACCCCAACTGTTTACGCCATCAGCACAATGCCTACCTACATTAAATCATATTTTCAAACTATTTGAGAGAGACAACATTTTTAATGTAAATTTAGAATATAGCCACTCATAAGATTTGTAAAACCAAGAACATGAGTTGTCAGATAAGGAAAATGTTAAAAGCACCACATTTTTGAGTATCATCATGTAAGTGAAAAAGGCAAAAATATATTTTATAATGTCAACAAGTGATAGTAGAAATAAATATTTTAAAAAAATAGTCAACATCCTATCTACTGAGTGTAACCTCTACAGAGTGAAATCTGCAGTTTCTTCCTGTCGGCCTGTGTTCTGAAGTATTGTGCAGACATTCTTACATGCAAGCCTCATGGGAGATGTCCTAGCAGGAAACAGTTTACAGTAAATCCTCATGTGTTGTGTGCACTCTGACTTTCAAGGTACCATGGGATGGAGTTTGCCTTGGAAAGGAACTGTACTGTGACCTAGCGTGCCCCAGAATTAAACATTACTTCCCTATTGTTCAGCCTCTCGCCTAGCTTGAGAGGCTGCAAGAAGTACCAAGCTGCTGCTTGCTTCAATTGAGTATCAGGTGCATCATATAAATAAATTGAAAGTGGGGATCTAGTGTTCACACTTAATTCCCTTTGCCTACCATTAGATGGAAATAATAGAAACATACGTTTCAAAAGCCTATTGTTCAATATATTCATATAGTGAAGTTAAAATGTTTGGTTAGGAAATCAATATTGGTAGAGTAAACATCAAATACGGTAAAATAGAGGAATTGTAAGAAGCTGTGGACTTGCTGAAAATCAATGTGTATTCAAACCAGGGAGTAACAAAATAGATAAAACTACAACTTTAAATAGTAACCCAGGGAGAGTTAACCAGCATCCCAGTTTTGCTACTGCAGAAAGAATCAATGAAACATGCAAACAAATAATAAAAGCAGTACAATGTGTGAAGTAGCATTAAGATTCATCTGTAGTAAATTTGAGGACAATGACTACTATGCAGTATTGACAACTACATTAAGAATCCTCTGTGTGATGAATACAATAACAAATACAGAAAATAAATGAGAACATGGATTTAGAAGTCTCCTTGGCAAGAGTAACAGGATATGAATAAAAGAAGGAAAAATATACTATTATATTAGGATGACTTCTCTTAAAATACTGGACAGAAGGCATGTTAAAGTATCCTCCAAAATTTAAAATTCAAAGTAAACACACCAGGATTTGAAGCATAAATAAGCTAAGTTACTTGAGACTGAGATTGGACTTTAACCCAAGAGAATATATAACATTTATTTAAGGGATGTGTTGCTTTGAAGTGGGTCAGAAATATTAACTGTGGTAAATTAGATGTTAAGATACTCACCTGCACAGCATTACCTGAAAATGATGAATAAACAGGGAAAGATGAGTTTGCTTAACCATGCCCACTTTGAATCACGTTACCTAGGATCAAATAATGATTCAACTACTGCTTAGTATCTGGGATATTAGGAGATTACTCAACCTGGTTCGTCCTTAGTATCTTCTTCTGTTGTGATGTTTCTGTGAGAATTAAAAGATGTAGTCCATGTGGTTAGCATAGATTGCCACATTGCATGTTTTCACAATTTCTATTGTCATTACTGGAAGTACTACTGCTAATTCGGAGTAGTTGCAAGATCTCTTTTGATTTCCTCGGAGAAGGTCGTCCAGCCACAGCTTAAATCCTTTCTAAGTGGCCCCTCCAACTTTCTTATATTCCTTTTCGGTGCATTATTCAATATATTTACCATATTTATTAAAATATTTCTTATTTTTCTTTATTTATTCTTTATTTATTTTTTGGGGGACAAGAGTTTTTGCCATTTTTTTTCTTGTTTGCTCCCTTGCCCATTTCTCCTCTCTTCTTTTCTCCCTTTCCTCCCTTTCCTTCCTTTCCACCCTTTCTTGCTTTAATTTCTGTCTTTTCTCCTTTCTGTCTGTATTGCTACCTTTTTCACACAACCTTCTTTAGAAAATAAGTGCCTTGGGGGTGACATTGTGGTACAGCTGGTTAAGCCTCCACCTGCCACTCTGGCATCTCATATGAGCACCCTCAAGTCTCAGCTGTTCTATTTCCAAACTAGCCCCCTGCTAATGTGTCTGGGAAAGCAGCAGAAGATGGTCCAGGTTCTTGGGTCCTTGCCACCTGTGTAGGAGACCCAGATGGAGTTCCAGGATCTTTGGTTTTCGCCTGGCTCAGCCTTAGCCATTGTGGCCGTTTAGGGAGTGAGCCAGCAGATGGAAGATCTCTCTCTCTCTCCCTCTACCTCTCTTTCTAACTCTGCATTTTAAATAGATAAGTCATAGGAAAAAAAACATAAAAATAAATATTGTTCCCTGTTCCTGTTATAAAGCCTGCCACATAGGAAAGCTAAAATAATTAAAATATATGCTAGGCAATAGAATCATATCAAGGTCTTTTGTATGGGGCAAGAACCCAGTTATTTGAAATCTCATTGCTACCTCCCAGGGTACACATTAGCAGGAAGATGAATTTGGGAGCTGGAGCCAGGAGCTGCTCCCAGGTACTCTGATATGGGACAGAGAAAAAATTTTTTGTGGACATCAATGGGAAACCTTTGTGCCTAGTTAGTGTGATTCATTCACAGTGGTGGCAATGATAATAATAATAATATTAACAACAACCCTAGTCCGAAGCATCACTACAGCTCAAAACACGCTAAAGTCAATGAAATGGGAGGCTTAACGTGGATGGATAAAACCAGTGCCCTTCGGCAGTTTGGAATCCCAATAAGCGGCTTTCACTAGGCTTCCTTGTGACAGAGACGATGTTATTCCAGTGAGTTATATAGTTAGTAAGCTAATCACAAAGAAGGGAGAACTTGTGAGAGAGTATGTGGCAGCTGCTGCGCAGTTGTTAACACCTAAGAAAAATTGTTTCAGAGTGTTAGTTTGTCTCCCAGAAGCATCTCAGATCAGCTTACTGACTTAGCACAAAATATTGCAAGAATGGTAAAGGACTGCATACTTCCAATTTTTCTCTGATGTGTGATGAGACAGTAGACATAGAAATGTTGCCCATCTGGCCGCTTACTTTGGTAGGGTAAATGAAAAGATTGACATGAAAGAGGAAATATTGTCACTGGAAGCCTTGGATGGCACTACAAGAGTGAGGACTTAAGAGACTGGTTTTATCAATGAAAAAACTTAAGCTAACATTTGAAAAGTTGTCTCATTCAGCTGGAGCTCCACCTGTGGTTGGCTAGCAAAAAGGGCTAATTTCATTGTCAAGAAAGAACTGAGTTGTCTCAGTCTTGATTCTGATGATTTAATTATATACCACTGCATCATACACCAAGAAAGACTGTGCACGGTGAGCGAGGCTCAACAACTTGGTGTCAACAGTAGTTTCATATATAAATTTTGTTAATAGCAGAGGGTTTAACAGCCACCAGGTTAAGGAACTCTTGAATGATCTTCATTCTAAATATAGTAATCTTGTTTATCACCCTCTATTGCTGTGGCTGAGTTGTGGGAACATATTCATGAGACATTATGAACTTCAGTATGAAGTTAAACAGTTAATGGAGATGAAGGGAAAATGTGGGGAACTCGATGATAGCTAGTGGCTTTGTGATCTGTTGATGGTGGACATTACCAAGCACCTCTGAGAGCTTACATCAAGCTGCAGGGCCGCACCCAGCGTTCAAATGTGAAATCATTGGAAGCTAAATTAAAGATGTGGAAAGCGTAACTCCTGAGTATTTCCTCTCTCTGGAAAGACAAAAGCCTTCTATGATCTTTCAATATGCTTGTGAATATGGAAAACTACTTGAGGCATTTAATGAGAGACTCAAGGATGTGAAAAGTAAACAGATGAAATTGAGCATCTTTGCTATACCATTCAAGGTGGAACCAGTTGCTGTGCCCAATAACCTACAGCATGAAATCATTCGCCAAAGCGATGCTGAGCAGAAAGTCTGGTACATCAATCTTCCTCTGATTGAGCTCTATAAATGTTATGTAATCAGTGATGAATTTTCCAATTTGAGGACACATTTATTGAAATACACATCTGTGTTTAAAATCACTTACTGCTCTGAGCAGTTCTGTTCAAAAGTTACCATCACAAATAGTCAATTGTGGCCCAACCTGATGCCAATCTGGAAGAGCAGTCACAACACCATCCATACCAGTTCAATCATACACTTCACCAAAGAGAAGCAGTCTGGCCATCACCTTAGGGGTGAGTTAATTGAATATTTGAATAAACACAGCAGACTACTTTTTAATATTTTTCTATGACTTATGATTATCCAAATGGCCTTTGACAGAAAAAAAACATGCACCATCCCTGCTTGACAACAACAGATTTTGGTAGAGGCATCAGATCACTTATGGCTTACAAAGGTAAAATATTTGATGTCCTTAGCAAATATTCACAAAATAATTACACAAGGAGTTTTTGAACCCTCAGTATTGAATGATAGGTATGAGATGACTCAGTTGGAAATGAGACTCTAGACGAGGTCAGAATGAGTTGCATTTCCTAACTTTTAGAACTTCCAAAATCTTGAACACTGTGGTGGTAGTGATTAGAAAAAAATAATGAGGTTAAAAACAAGTGGTTGTGACGTAAGTTCATTCATGTGACAAAGATTAGTAGTAGGGGATCATATTATCCTTTTAAATTCTTTTATATAGATTGCCTCAGTATTTCACATATCTGTTTATATTTACCTGTATTTTATAGAGAGCTGAATTTTTATTTTCCTAGCTTTTGTATATTTTGTATTTAGAAGATTGCATTGAAAAATAAGCAAATAGTGTGGTTACAATTTGAGATAACTAACAATTTGATTCCTAAACACCAATAAAACAATGAATTCACAAAGCTGTTGTTTCAGACATTTGTAATTTTTTTAACATTTAATGAATAACAAAACCTGGGAAAGCAACAAATTTATCAGAACGGTTATTCTTACAGAATCATTTAATTTGTTTCATTATACTAACCATTTTATTACCTATATGTAACTCATATTACTATGTGATATATCTGAAATAAACACAATAAAATTTAAGTTTAAAAGAATATTTTGAAAAAGGACAAATAAGAGCTCATAGTAATTTTCTAATAAAAATCTCTAAATGGTTATGATCTGTAATTCCTCATTTGGACATCTGGCACATCAGTTAATATACTGCTTAGGATGCTTTCATCCTGTATTGGAGTGTTTGGGTTTGAGTCCTGGCTCTTATCTTGACTCCAGCTTCTTGACAATGTGTGTGCTGGAAGGCAACAGATGATGGCTCGAATTCTTGGGTCCCTGTAACTTACATGGTTGACCCAGGTTGAATTCCTTGCACCTGGCCATGTTCTGGCCCAGACATTGCTGCTGTGGGAATTTGGAGAGTGAATCAGCAGATGAACAATATGTTCATTCTCTCTCTCTTTCTATCTCTCTCTGTTTCTTTATCACTTTCAATCTCTTTCTTATTTTCCTTTCAAATGAATAAACATACATTAATAAATATTTTTGAAAGATGCCCAATTCTGTAGTTCAGATATGTGATAATATATACATGTATGCGTGTGTATATATATATATATGTTTCCCAAATATCATCATTCCTCTGTTCTGTTCTAACATTTGAAAAATAAAAATTAAAGCTCCACATTCCCAGTGTTGAAAAATGCCCTGGGATGTGCAGGGGGCAAGGCAGACATTATTCAGTTGTATTTGTCTCTTTTCAGCTGGATGGGAGCTACGTGAAGGAATGACCCAAAGTACTTTACCTTTGTCTCACCTACCTAAAATTCTGTCATTGCAGTACACAACGACATAGAAGACATTATTGCAAATACTGTAAAAGAGATGAACAACCCTCTTCTACCTGCAGTAAAAGCTTATTTTAGAGGCAAACAAAAGACAAGCCTAAGCCTGCGAGAACTGGAGACTTTGGGAATCTAGGGTACTGCAAAGCACCTTCATATGGCAGACAGTTTAGAAACTAATACGCATGTCCAGAGCAGGGCACATGCTCAGAAAAGGCTTGAGAAAATCCTCGGGCTGTCCTGTAGACTGAGAGCACCAGAAAGTAAAGCTTTGTGCAGAATTGTGAATGGCTGAGTAATAATTGAAGAAATGCTCAATCACAGAGTCAATTTGCTGCAGCTAGGAAAAGTTCTCTTATGTTTAATTTTTGCTTTGCCTTTTTTTTTTTTAATTTGATAGGCAGAGTTAGACAGTGAGAGGGAGAGACAGAGAGAAAGGTCTTCCTTCCGTTGGATCACCCCCCAAATGGCTGCTACGGCTGGTGCACTGCACCAATCCGAAGCAGGAGCCAAGTGCTTCCTCCTGGTCTCCCATGCAGGTGCAGGGACCCAAGCACTTGGGCCACAGCAGAGAGCTGGACTGGAAGAGGAGCAACCGGGACTAGAACCCGACGCTCATATGGGATGCCGGTGCCACAGGTGGAGGATTAACCAAGTGAACCATGGTGCCAGCCCTCTTTGCTTTTTTTGTTAAGAGAAGTCTCTGTTAAAACACTTGACCACAAGCTGAAGCAACAGAATTCACAGACTACCTATGAAAAAAAAATGACTTTAGGAAAATCATTTTTAAAAGTTTCCAAACAAACAAGCCACCAGGACCCTAAGGAAATAATAAAAAGGAATGCTGAAGAAGGGGAAGAATGTGGTTATTGCTTTATGATACTCAAAAGGTCTGATTAGCAACTAAAATGTGAATGAAGAAATTCAAAAAGAAATTATCAAACTATCTTTTGGGAAACAAAGACATGTCACTTATTAGATGAAAGATTTAAAGCCATAATGAGTGTCTCAAAGAGTTAAAAGAAATCATGAACAGATAGCTAAAGAAAACCAATGCAATAATGTATAGTCAAATAGAAGATTCTGATAAAAATGAAATTAAAAACAATCAAATAGAAGTTCTTGAACCAAAAATTACAATAATAGGTATGAGAATTCATTAGTTTCAATAACATATTTGAGGAAGTAGAAGAAATAATTAAGGTAAGTCCATCAAAACAACCCAGTATGAGAAGTGGGATCAAAGAATGAAGAAAGTAACTACAACTGATACCTATGGGGCGGGCATTAAGAATAATTCCAACACAGCTTGATAGGAGTCCTTAAAGAGTGGAGAGAGACTGAAAGACAAAATATTTAAAAAAGTATTACCTGAAAACTCTCAAATTTGATACAAGACATTGAATCCACAAACACACATTGAAACACATAATTTTTTAAAACTGTCAGCCAAGAAAACAACACTATTATATATTTGGTGTGTTCTTCATCCCCCCTTCATATGATTTTACTAGGGTGGGAGACCTTTTCTCTGCCAGGAGCCATTTGAATATCATCTATAGGCAATAAAAAATTATCAATCTAAATACTAGCCTGCTGTATATTCATCGAGTTATCTCATCTGTGGTTGTCTTCACTGGGCCAGACCAAATGATTTCCAGGACCTTATGTGGCCCATAGGCTGGCCATTCCTCATCCCTGGAAAGGTAAATTATTGAAACAATAAGTATAAAACTGTATAAATGGGTGTAGGATGTATAAAGGTGAAATTTACCATAGGGACATCATAAAGGGGAGAGGATGAGAGTAGTAAAATGGCATTGTTTTTATTAACTGCTGACAGTAAGGCCATATTAATTCAAAATATATCATTGTAAATTTAAGAAATCAATGATAATACCCCAGATAGTGGCTAAGAAATAACACAAAAGTATACAGGAAGGAAAATAATAAAGTAATAAAAAGTACATTAAAATAAATGAAGCACAATAGAACCCAGGAGGCAAACAGCAAGAAACACAAAAGACAAAGGACAAACAGCAAATGGAAGCAGAAAGTGTTTCATATCAGCAATTACTTTAAATGTAAATGGACTGATTTCTGTGATTAAAAAGGAGATGTTTGAAGAAAAAACCATTAAATATCATTCTACTCTGTTCTGTCTACAAGTGATCAATTTTAATTCAAAATCACAAATTGAGAATAAAGAAAAAATGATGCATGTCCATAGTAGCCATAAAATATATTCAGTATATTTACTAATATCAGAAAAATCTAAACTTAAATAGAATATTATTGTAAGACACAATGAATGGCATTGCATACAGATAAATTGTCAATAAGCTAAGAAGATACAGCAATATAAGCAAATTCTCTCCCAGGAAGAGAGTTTCAAATTGTATGACTTTGAATGTAAATGAAACTGAAGGGAGAGAAAGTTCCACGATGATGGTTACACATTACATTACTACCTTTTTAATAATAGAAAGTCTTAACAGAAGGTAAGTATTTAAAATAGAATATTTGAACATGTGAAACCAATTAGACCTCACAGACATTCAGAACATTACACTCTACAATAGCCAGATACACATTGTTCTGACAAGCAAGGGGAACGTTTTCCAGTACAGTATATATATGAAGTAAAAACCATGTCTCAGTACATGTTGAAACAGTAAGATATTTAAAAGTTTTTTCTATAGGAACAACTGAAAAGAACTAGAAATTTAACACACAAGGGAAACTGAACAATTCACAAATGCGGAAAATACCACACTCTTAACAAATGGATCAAAGAATAAATCACAAGGGAGATTTAAAAATACTTGGAAATAAATGAAAATGAAAATAATGCACCAAAAACTCAGGGAATATAAAAGTGGTGCATAGAGGGAAATTTATAGCAATAAATGTCCACATTAAAAAAATATTTCAGATCAGTAACCTAACTCTGTACCTTGTGATTTTATTCATCCATAAAATGAAATGAAGTACTGATAATCTATGACAATGTGGGTGAAACTTAAACACATATGGATTAGAATAAGTCAGTAAAAGTCCATGTATTGTATGATTCAGTTTATATGAAACATACAGAAGAGGCAGGTCCCTACAGATAGTAGCCCACTGGTGGTTATCAGCATGTAGGAGCTGCGGTCAATGGTGAATGATTGCTTCATAGATACAGGGTTTTCTGGGGAATAGTGAAGACACTTTAGACTTGACAGAGAAACTAGAAATTAGTAACAGAGGGGAAATGGTCCACTTTGAGTATAATAAATACCACAGTACATTTTTAAAAGAGTCAACTTTGTCATGTGAATTTCACATTAGTAAATAACAAACATCAACAAAAAATTCGACAGTGAGTAAAATGTGTCTCTTAGGCATAGTTCAATTCTTTGCTTGCATTACACACACACCCGAATACTTCAGAATGTTCAAGGGAAAATGAAATTAAAAGATTTTATAGTATAAATTTTTTGAAATTTCTTGGATGGTTTTTCATAATATACATTTTCCTTGAACTTTTTGAAGATCCAAGTACACCTGTATCCCTTCTTTCCTCCCTCTCTATCCTCTGCTTCTCTCCTTCTCCTTCTCTTCCCCCAACTGTAAATAGAGTCCCTGAACAGATTATTTTGGGAAAAAGTTTATTTTTAAGTTTGTTTGCTTCTGTTCTATAAATATTTGGAGCTATCTTTCAATATTAATGATAAATAATAAGTATGAATTCTGAAAGTTAAAGGTTTGATACTGTTTAATGAAATTGCTGTGACTTTATCATATTACTGCATGTGCTTAGGTTATAATAGGGGATAACATTAAATTTAGTTTTTATAGATTTTTTTCTGTGAAGGAAGATATAATATGCAAACCTTGGAGTAGATTCTAAAATTCTATATTTTTTTCTGAAGTTTATGACTCTGTTCTTAATATTTATCCATGAATTAAAAAATTTAAAACATATCATTTAAATTATGCATTTTATGTGAAACAGTGCCATATTTAGTATATGTATCTAGTATAAGATCAGAGACTATATGAAGACTAGCTCTTCCAGTCTTTATAGAGTATATAATGCAATGTTGTGAACTATCATCACCCTACTGTGCCTGAGGAACACTAGCACCCACTGCTTCCATCTACCCAGCTTCTGATACCTGTTGCCCAGTCTTCCTCTGTTCTCCCCTTGTCACCCTTCTCAGCCTCTAGTAATCACAATTCTAAGTTCAGATCATCGGTTTTAAACTTCCACATGAGTGAGAACTTTATATAGTATTTGTCTTTCATTGTCTGTCACTTTTAATTATAATTTTAATAACTTTTGACCAAATGTGGTAAAATTTTATACATCAGTATAGCATGCAATCTCTTCTGTTCTCTAAGAAGCACATACGAGTTCAAGACAATTGAGATTTTTAGAAGCTTAAGAATAAACAATCCTCTTTACTCCTGTTTAGAATTATCAATTAAATCAGAGAGAAACTGGAGTAATTCATTTAGATATGATATTCAAAAAGTGCTTTTAAACAAAATAAAATTTGAATATTTTCCTTAGATTCTTTTCTAGTTATTTTGCACAAAATATGAATAAGCACAGATTTGGAGATAACAGGGATTAAACAAAGCAATATAGCTCATTTCTTCTTTAAATAGTATTTTAATCACAAAATGTATAGGAGTACAAAATTAGCAAAATGTTTGGACACTTACCCATAAGTATATTTATACTTATATATGTATACATGTATATTTATATTTCTTAAATATATGCACAATAATTCATATTACACATGTCGCTGCAAACAAATGAGCAAATATTCAGGATTTCATATCCCTACTATTAAGAGTTGTTAAATACAAGTTTTTATTCTTAGTTTAAATATATTTAAAGAAATTGAAGACAGTTAAGCAACTGGTTTATGTTATTCAATATGCACAAGTAGCTATACATGCCTTTGTAGTATTTTTTAACCATTGAAAAATAATTTTTAAAAATTGGAGTTAAGGATACATTTATATATCTCATGTGATTTAGTTTTTCTCCTCTCCATGAATTAGATATTTAAGTAGTACTCACAAATTGAGTGATCATAAAATATGTGATCAGTCATAAAATGAAAGAGATGATATTCCAGCAACTCAAAATACTCTGTTGTCTATGTTTCCACTTAAAACTTAGTGTGGTCCCTGGGGCATTAGAAAAGTGTTCTCTGCCGATTGATTTTGTTTTATAGCCTTCATGCTCTTGTCTCATCCTCACAGCCTCCACCACAATCTTACATAGAATCCTGCAGGACTTTACCCTAAGATGGCAAAAAACATCCCCACTTTTTAGCCCTGCTATCCTAGACTCTCATGATTATGATCAATAAAATACAAAGCTAAGGGAAATTTTTTTCTGGTTTAAATGAACATCAATCATGCTGTTATCTACTAGGTAGTTCACCAAACAATGTTTATGAGCTATGATAGCCAAAGGGCTGAATTAAATGGTTGCAACTGCTCAAACCCCAGGGTAGAAATCTTGGAGGACAAATTTCTATAGAAGCTCACTATCGCCCCCTAACGATTTACAATAAGGTGTGTCTGGTGTTAGCATGTCATGAAAGAAAAGTATAACAATTGAACTCTTCAGAGCAGCAGTTGACACCAGCAGAAAAACTCATCGGCAGTGTTCCACTCTAAGAGTGCTGTGACAATCAGAAGGTGGAAAACTAGATCTTCTAGGGTTAGCAGTCGCCACAAACATGAAGTTCTGGGTCAGTAGCTTTGATAAGCGGATGATGATGAGGCTATCAGGCAGAACTAGTTACAGCATAAACTGTTGAAGAGTAGGGGCTATTCAGTGAATGGTTGAATAAACAAGTGAATTAATGAGTGCATAAAATGAACACATTTAATAAACAATTGTTTGCTACATGTTGTTGTGTTTTTTTGTTTTGTTTGTTTGTTTGTTTGTTTGTTTTTGACAGGCAGAGTTAGACAGTGAGAGAGAGACAGAGTGAAAGATCTTCCTTTCCATTGATTCACCCCTCAAATGGCCACTGTGGTCGGTGCGCTGCGACTGGCACCCTAGAGCCAGGTGCCTCCTCCTGGTTTCCCATGGGGAAGCTTGGGCCATCCTCCGCTGCACTACCGGGCCACAGCAGAGAGCTGGACTGGAAGAGGAGCAACAGGGACAGAATCTGGGGTGCCAGCGCCGCAGGCGGAGGATTAGCCAAATGAGCCGCAGCACCGGCCTTGCTCAGTGTTTTAAGGTTACATTTATGAAAAATAATCTGTTGAAAATCCTAGATTGTATACTAGGACAGCTACGAAGAGGCAGATAAGAGGAAATATAAATGGTTAATTTTGGAATGGTGAAAGATTTAATGAAAAGCCACATTTCTGTAATCCTATTCAGGAAAAAATTAATGTTAATTTTTTTAAATGGCCAAATATATAGAAGTTACCACCTAAAGACCCAGTTAAATTATAGAGCAAAAAATATAAAAACATTCAGGAAGTATTAAGGGAACATTAGTAAACATAGATTCTATATATAAAGGTATTGGATTTTATGTAACATTACTTAGAAGCATTAAAGTTTAATATCAAGATGAATAATTTTATAATTACTTTTACAAAAAAATATTAATCATGGAGGAACAGGTAGAAAGATTGGGAAACATGCACCTTAATTTTTTTTTTTTCTGTAGCATTTAAAAGAGGGTAGTGGGAATGTCATATAAACGTCCTTTCAGTGTAAATATATTGGAGCTTGCACTCAAACAAGAAGCCTTTATTTCTGAAAGTGGTCAATACAACAGCAGGATGGATACTGTTTGGCACATTGTCAGAAATGCACAATCCAAATCCTGGTCCTGACCCAGACCTGCTGAACTATATACGTATTCAACATGATCCCCAGGTGTTTGATGTGCACCTTGGGTTTGAAAATTACAGTACTAAATTATTCTCTGAGTGTGCACCTTTGTGTTTTTAATGTTTAGTCAGTGATTCAGAGTTCATTCTTGAAGAAATTCATTGGAATGCAACAAAGTAGGAATATCATAGGAATAATACTGTTGGGATAACATTCAGTATGTAAGTTTTTTGTTTAAAGCAGCAAATGAAAATAAAACCATTTATTTCCATTTAGCTTACAGATGTAGTTCTTTATTCTTGCTCTGAAGATATTTTCTCTGAAAGGAATCATTCAGACACCTCACCTACATTTCAGATTTTACTTGAAAAACCAAATAGGGACCAGTGTTGGGTTTCAACAGGTTAAGCCACTGCTTGCAGCACCAGCATACCATATTGAAGTACCAGTGCAAGTCCTGCCTGTTCTGCACCTGATGTAGCTCCATATTAATGGGCCTACGAGAGCTGTGGAAGATTTAGGTTCCTGCCACCCATGTGGGAGACCCAGATGAAGTTCAGGCTCCTAATTTTGTACTGGCCCGGCCCTAGCTGTTGTGCCCATTTGGGAGTGAATCATGGAATGGAAAATTTTTGTCTCTCTCTGTCTTTCCCTCTCTCTCTGTGTCTGCACTTTTTTTTTTTTTTTTTTTTTTTTTGGCAGATAGAGTTAGTGAGAGAGAGAGACAAAGACAAAGGTCTTCCTTCCATTGGTTCACCCCCCCAAAATGGCCGCTATGGTCAGAGCTACGCCAATCTGAAGCCAGGAGCCAGGTGCTTCCTCCTGGTCTCCCATGTGGGTGCAGGGGCCCAAGCATTTGGGCCATCCTCCACTACCCCCTCCCCATCCACAGCAGAGAGCTGGACTGGAAGAGGAGCAACTGGGACTAGAACCCGGTGCCCTCTGTCTCTGCATTTCAAGTAAATAAATAAATACCATAAAAGAATAGACTTGAGAAATTACAAAAGGTAGTTTTAAAGTCTTACCCCTTTTTAAGAATCAACAGAAAAAAATTCCAAGAGAATAAATGTGCAGTTTGAGTATCACATGGCTTGTAATGCAAAAGGCTGGAATTACAGTGCTTTATTTTTCCAGGTGTTCAAATGAGGGCAGTGTGGCTGGAGCAGAGTTAGAGGAAAGCCATAAATTTCTCCATCTCTTGCTACTGCTTTCTTGGTAGCTTCAATTTCAAGTAGTCATTTGCAAAGATTGTCATCACTACCAAGAGTCCTGTGTCCTATTTTATTAGCAATTTGGGTGAAAACAAACTTTCAGTTCATAGTATTTCTAGCAAAAAGAGGAAGATGACTTTCATTGGCACAGCTTCTATCAAGTGTTTACCTTTGAATCAATCACAGCAGAACAAGTCTGCTAGTTCTCTAACTGGCCATGCTTGGGTCACTTGCCAACCTCTGCGGCCAGATTATGGGACTCAGTCTTTCCAAACTGTGAAAATTTTGAGTGTGGGTAGGTGCATCCACAAAAGTGACTATTTCTTAAAGTAAAGGTGAGTGTGAATTAGGCCCAAACAACAGATGCAGACCTCATGCTATTAAGAGTTTCAAATATTCCCTTGTGAATGTGTTCAAATGCGACAGTTGGCCCAAGAGCCTTTGAACAAACATCATAGTCGTCTTTTTGCCAATAAGAAAAAAAGATTATAAACCAGGAATGGCTAAGAAAAACATGTAGCTAAGTTATTACTTAGTTATACATCTATGTATTCATCCATAGGTCAAAATGACAAAATCGAATATGATTTATTCATTGCTTTAATGGATTAAATTTTATTGAGAAAAGATAGTTTTCCCATAAAATATGTATGACATGGTTTTTGAGCTTTAATTTATGCAGATGTGAGCTCCTGGTTATGAATAGTTCCTAAAATAGATTGCATTTGGGTTTTAATCTTCATAATATATTCTAGCACAGCAAGTGAATATATGAAGAGTATAAATGAGATACTAAACACTGTAGGACTGTGAGGAATCAGTACATTAAATGCTAAAACAGAGAGATCTGTGGAGAGGTTTTATCAGAGTCACATTTATTGTCTGGGTTTCATATTCATTAGAACTGTATAAAATATCTTATTTTCAAGAATTTTTAAATACCAGAAAATCATCTGCCAATTGTAGTTCTCTTGGAATGTAATGTTCACTAAAATCAAAATGGATCAATATTACAACAGCAATAGCAATATATTATGTGTTTCAAATCCTTAAATCAATTTCCAGCTTCCCTTGCGACATGAAGATGTTCATTCTAACTAGAACAGATCTAATGAAGTATTTGAAACTGTATTTGTACAAATAACTAACACCAACAGGAATTACCAACTAAAAGCTGATTGCATCACTATCCTTTCATCATTTCTTTACAAATGTCTTGAAATTTGATAACACAGGGGTTGGGTCACTCAAAAACTGTGCTGCAAAGATTGGATACAAATAAATTTGCATAACGAACATTTCATCACCAAGAAATGATTTATTACTGGTGAAAAGATGTCCAGGTTTACCAGTGTTTCTTTTTGTTAAAGGCATATTTATTTGAGAGGCAGAGTTACAGAGAGACAGAGAGGTCTTCCATCTGCTGATTCACTCCCCAAATGGATGCAAGAGTAAAGCTGGGCCAACCCAAAGCCAGGAGCCAGGAGCTCCCATGTGCGTGTGACCGTCTAAGCACTTGGGTTGTATTTCCACTGCTTTCCCAGGCCATCAGCAGGAAGCTGGATTGGAAGTAGAGCAACTGGAACTCAAACCTCCACTCATATGGGATGCTGGCACTGTAGGTGAAGGGTTAACCTACTGCTCCACAGTGCCAGCCCCACCAATACTTTTATTAATATAAGCATACCAGAGAAGAAACTTCTGAGAGCCTAGAGCTTTAGTTCTGGAGTAGGACAGTAAATAAGTAAACAAAACAAACAATGCTGTGTATGGCAAATACTAAAGTAGTAAACAAGGCAGGAAACCATTTATGGAAACACATTATTTTAAATGTAAAAACACAAGAATAAAATGTGCAGTTTTATTAAATATGAGGCTCAAATACATATCATAGTGAAGAGCTAATTAAGTTCACTCTGTAACTTTGTCTCTGCTGCTAGGACCATTTCAAAATGTTGAAAGGTACTCTTTGAATTCTTAAAGCCTCTTTACATTTTGGGATATGTTTTCGTTTTTTTCTCCCCACATCTCTGTGTTTTATCTATCTCTCTAAAACCAGATGATGTTGGCTGTGCTTCTCATTAATATAATCACTGCTGGTTCTTAGCCAGAGAGCTTCCTTTGTTCAAATTTTTCATTTACTAATACATTCGGAGTTTTCTATCATTTGTATTCTGTGCTTCATTAACTCTATGTCTGTACTTTTTTCTTTATTTAGTCCTGTGTCTTTAGCAAGTAGTTTATCATTATTATTATTCCATTTTTCTGCCTTATGTGTAGAATATATGTTATTTCTCTTTTTTGTATTATTCTTAAAATTAATATGCATAATTAAAAGTTTATTCATTATCTTTTCCAGCATAGTTTGAGGAACTGAAAATGTTCTATGTGTGGTCCTGTAACTTCCATCTTCCATTATTGCCAACTAGTGCTTTCTTTCTACATTGATTTCTTCTCTGTAAATAAAATTCCCATCATTATAATGTGGGCATCATCAGTGTTTACTTGGAGTTGCTTACGTACTTACCAGTGTCTTTGCGCACCATTCTTGTAACATACCAGTTTTTCCTCTGGACTCTTTATGTTTGTTACCTCAGAGAAATTCTCTTAAAATTTGTTTATGAACATTTGAATTAAAATGTTCAGTTTGTCAGGTAATGTCTTTACCTCTTCGTGTGTGTGTGTGTGTGTGTGTGTGAGAGAGAGAGAGAGAGAGAGAGAGAGACAGAGAGACAGAGACAGAGAAAATTCATTGGTTCACTCCTCAAATTCACCACAACAGGAATCCCAGTTCTCAAACCAGGTCTCCACATGATGCCAGGGACCCAGCTCCTTGGGCCATAAGCTGATGCTTCCATAGTGCACTTTAGCAGGAAGCTGGAATTGGGAGTCCAGCTGTAACTAAAACTTAGGCATTCTGATTTGGGCTATGGTCACCCCAAAGGGCTCCTTAAGAATCCACCCTTCTTTATCCTTAGCATGGTGCTGTAGTTATTAAAATTGAAATCTAATGATTAGTTTCTCTTAGTATTTTGAAGATAGTGCTATGCTTTCTTCCAGTTTCCATGACTATCAGTTAACAATCAAATTATCTTCTCTTGCAGATTGCCTGTTTTCTCTAATGATTTTAAGTCTCAAATTGTCTGTCATTAATCTCAACTATGATATACCCACATATAGATGCATTTGTTTACTGTATTTCTTGAATCTGAAGAATGATCTAATTACTTAGAGAAATTCTCAGTCGTTATGTCCTAAAATACAGCTTCCCTCCTTTCTCCCCATATTTTTTTCCTTTTGAATTCTGTAAAAGTTATTTATCCTACTTTTCTTTTAGCTACTTTTTGTATCATTTCTATATTTCCTTCCTTAGGTATTACATTCTTAGTAATTTTTTTACGCTCATCTTCCAACTCAATAATGATCTTTTAGCAATATCTAATCTGCTTATTGAATGGTGCTTTGTTTCTTGCTGCCAGTGAGTATTAACTTCATGATTAAAACTTTTTATTTTGTATTTCCTTTTTCAAACATATTGTTTCATATGCACTGGGTCAAATTGTGTTATTTGTTGCTTCTGATGACTTTTGCTGGGCCTTGTCCTTTTAAATGGTTAATTATGAACTCCTATTTGGAGATGAGGCCATATGATTCTGTGGAACCCCATCTGATATAAATTGGAAAACTATAATTTTAAAGGATCTTTGTGTTTGCCCATTTTTTAGCATGGGGGTTCTCACATGATTCAGGGAACACAAAAGAAAACACAAACTCCAGATACGAGAAGAAATATGATCTCAAACTTTGAAGGGGTGCGTTTTCACTATTGATCAGTAGGCTGAAATGGTCAGATTTCTTCATATCTTTGTTGTTGTGTAAATATTTCTAGTTCACACCCTTGCAAAAATTCATGAGTCCCATCTTATACATAGGAATTGGTTCCACTCCACACCTGTGAATTTGGTTGGAGTAGTATGTTGTCACTGTGACTACTGAAGCCAAGCATTTTGCTTGTTAGGATGGTGAAATGCTCCCAGGATAACCACAGCCTTACCATCACATATTCTTTTTCTTATCTTTTTTGTGACTTTTTTCTTTTATTCCTTCTTCCTTTTTTAAAATTAGCCATGTAATTAAGGGGATAATAATTAGGCTTCATCCAGAAATTCTGAATATTTTTTAACAAGCAGTAACTATTTCGTATTGTGCCAGTTGATACTTTCATATTAAATTATATCATTTGTTTAGGACATTTTGTAGCATAAGTAGGCGACAGGAAATCTCTTATAAAAGCAAGGCTTTCTGGGAAACTGCTATGGTGTGGATATGGGAGTACCGAGTCCCCTGAAATTTCGTATGCTGAAAGACTGGTACCATTGTGGTGGTATTGAGGTGGTGAAACCTTTCGGGTGGTAAAGTCATCGAGGTTGTGACCAAAGAAGGGAATCATGCAGCTCTTGAGGAAACCAAGTTAGCTCCCATGAGAGTTGCAAAAAGAGCAAACCTTGCCCCTGAATCCCTCTGGCTTCCTGTCTTGTCATGTAACTTCTTCCTGCTTTTCTCATATGCTCCCATTATGATGCCTTCTGCTATGTTTTAATGTAGCCTTAAGGTCTTCAACTGAGGTCCAATAGATGAATCTGCCCAGTCTTTTTAAAATATTTATTTGAAAGGCAGAGTCGGAGAGAGAGCTTCACCATCTGCTAATTTACTTCCTAAATCGTCCTGATGGCTGTAGCCAGGCCAGGCTGAAGCCAGGAGCCAGGAAGTGGGTCTCTTACATGGATGGCAAGGGCACAAGCTTGGGTCTGCTGCTTTTCTCTGGCACATTGGTAGGGAGTTAGACTGGAAGTTTAGCAGCCTGGACTTGAACAAACACTCACATGGAATGGTAGCATTGCTGGTGGCACTTTAACCTGCTGTGTCACAACACCAGCACTGAAGTCTGTTCAATCTTGGACTTCTTTTCAACCTTCAAAACAGTGAGCAAAGTAAACCTCTTTTCTTTATTAATTTTCCAGCTTCAATTGTTTTGTTTCAGCAGCAGAAAATAGATTAAAACATATAGTATACCTATAGAATCATTAATCCAATTACCCAGTCTCTTAACTGGAAAATATTCTAGGAATCTATAATGCTGATAAAATAGAGCACAAAAATACCCTGGGCTATTTCCTTGATTTTTCAGTAAGTTAGGAGAAATGGATCCAAATTCAACCATTGTAAAAGTGGCACCTTAAACAAGTGATAGTATCTGTTTTTTCTGCCTATTATCAGAAAGAGAAATCTGAGCACTTCTATTCATTCATCTCATTATTAGGAAAATCAAGACAGTCAAGCTAGAATGGAACAATGCATTACTTACATGCAGATGAGACCGGGCAAGGTCAGTTGTAATAATGCACATTGATTCTTTGCAGCAAGTGGGTCCCACTGACACCCATCACAGGGAATTTGACTAGCCTGTGTCCATTTTGTGGTGCAAGAGAAGGATCCTGTTTTTTCTCTGTAGGGGACAGATATAGTAGAGTTGGCCAGATGCAGTATGGTACATGCTTAAGTAGAACAAAGGAATACATATAGAGTATGATACAGATAAATATATTCCTATATTTGTCATAAATGGGTTTCTTGGATTTTTATTACTATGATGAAATACCTAAAATAAGCAAGTTATGAAGGGAGGAGACTTATTTTGATCATGGAGGTCCACAATTCAAGATTGGACAGTCACATCGCTTTGAGATTTGGCCATGGTCTTTCTGGCAGTCTGGAGACAGCAAAATATCACTTGTGCAGAGGGAACATGTGTGTCTGTCTAGGCCTCTCATAAGGCAACTAGGGTTTGGTCATGGGAGCTTGACTCTGAGAACTTAATCCAGACAGTCACTTCCCCAAAAGCATCATCTGTAAATATAATAATTGGATTAAGATTCTATCCTCTTAGCCACATTGATATAAGCCTTTAACTTATGGGCCCCTGGGGGACACCCAAACTAGTATCTAAACCATGGCCACTGGACAATAATCCCCTACCCTGTGAGATCTTAAAGGAGCTCCTCAACATGGCTGCAGAAACCGTACTTAGAGAAGCATATGAAATGAAAGGTGGTATTATAGTCACGGTTTCTGGACAGAGGAGGTACACCATGCCATGCAGGCCCACATGAGAAAGATGACCCCAAGGTGGTCAGGAGACAGAAGACAGTAGCAAGGGGACAATCTAGGATCCTGCTTTCATTGGGGTTTCTGTAGGAAAGGCAAAGCAGGATGAATAGTTAATTAAGTTGTCCAAGTGCTTGGGCGCCTTCATCCACGTGGGAGACTAGGAGGAAGAACCTGGCTCCTGGCTTTGGATCAGCACAGCGCCAGCTGTAGTGTCCATTTGTGGGGTGAACCAACAGAAGGAAGACCTTTCTCTCTGTCTCTCTCTCTCTCTCACTGTCTAACTCTGTCAAATAAAAAAAATAAGGAATCCATAGGGAACTAATACCACTGTGCTTCAGATTTTCTTATCTGTAAAGTAGGGCTGATGATAGTACCAACCATCTGGCATTATTTCAAAGATTAGTTGACAGAATTGAGAAGGAGCATTTCAAATAGTGGCATATAGAATTAGTGTTGAGTATTTACCAGTATGGTTGTCATAATTATCACTATTGTTATTTAGCTGTAATTCAAGGAATACTTCTAGTTGATCACATTTAGCCACAGAAGATAACTTTGTTTCTACCTTTGTCAAGCTTGTGGTTAAGAATGTTATATTCCTATAGTTTTCATGATCTGTTATTACTTTAAAATTGACTGTAAATGGATGAAATGACCATTGTCTACGTTCACACTGAACTAAAGTTTATTTGCTTTTTACTTGTTACACTTCTTATTAGTTAAATGTTACTATAATATAACTTTAAAAGAGGTAATCTCAAAAACTAAAGAAAGAAATGGAGAGAGAGAGATGGGGGGGGCGAAGGGGGAAGGAGGGAATATCATATATGTGGTGTGTGTATTTTATTTATTTGAAAGGCAGATTTACAGAGAGGGAGAGGCAGATCATTTGTCTTCCAAGATCTGCTGGTTCACTCCTCAAATGGCCACAATGACCAAGGCTGGACTAGACCTAAACCAGGAACCAGGAGCTTCATCTGGGTCTCCCATATGGGTGCAGGGACCCAAGTACTTGACCATCTTCCACTGGTTTATCAAGCTGGGTAAGAAATGGAACAGCTGGTACTCGAACTGGCACCCATGTGGGTTGCAGGCACTGCAGGCAGGGGCCTAACCCATTGTGCCACAGTGCTGGCCCCTGTATCCTTATATTCTTAGAATTCTAACTACAAGCTGTGTTGAGTCTGTTAAAAACTAATGAAAATTTATTTTAAAAGTTATGAAAAATATTTTTCTTGATTTTTGCATGTCAAAGAATCATGGCTGTAGAGTTTGTTCTATGTGATTTTTTTTTTTTTTTGGAGACAATTACATTTAACTTGCATTCCTCTGTGATTGGGTTAGATGGTCCAAGGAATCTTTACTTCTTCACGTGACCTATCTCATCATGTTATATCTTTACCATTAAATCAACTATCCTATTCTTTTTTACATCATAGTGACAATATAACAAGAGGACACTAGGTAGCACTTGGCACAGTAGTTGATATGTGATATGAGATGCCTGGATTTGAATCTGAGCTCTGCTTCCAATTCTGTCTTCCAGCTATTTTTTTTTCATTTTCAATTCTCTTTATATACAGAAGATCAGTTTAGCATACATTAAGTGAAGATTTCAACAGTTTGCTCCCACACAGAAACATAAAGTGAAAAATAATAGATGATTTTTTAAATGATGATGAAATCAGATCAGACCTATTGTCATGTTTAATCCCAGTGAGAGTCAAGTTGGGAATTGATAATTTCTCTTTCTTTCTTTCTTTCTTTCTTTCTTTCTTTCTTTCTTTCTTTTACAGAAGATCAGTTTAGTATACATTAAGTAAAGATTTCAACAGTTTGCACCTACATAGAAACACAAAGTGAAAAATACTGTTTGAGTACTCATTATAGCATTAAGTCTCAATGTACAGCACATTAAGGACAGAGATCCTACATGAGGAGTAAGTGCACAGTGACTCCTGTTGTTGACTTTACAAATTGACACTCCTGTTTATGGCATCAGTAATCTCCCTATGCACCAGTCATGAGTTTCCAAGGCTATTGAAGCCCCTTGAGTTCTCCGATTCTTATCTTGTTTAGACAAGGTCATAGTCAAAGTGGAGGTTCTCTCCTCCCTTCAGAGAAAGGTACCTCCTTCTTTGAAGACCTGTTCTTTCCACTGGGATCTCACTCACAGAGATCTTTCATTTAGATTTTTTTTTTTTTTTTTTGCCAGAGTGTCTTGGCTTTCCACGCCTGAAATACTCTCATGGGCTTTTCAGCCAGATCCAAATGCCTTTAGGGCTGATTCTGAGGCCAGAGTGCTGTTTAGGACATCCGCCATTCTATGAGTCTGCTGAGTATCTCACTTCCCATGTTGGATCACTCTCCCCTTCATTTATTCTATCGGTTAGTATTAGCAGGTACTAGACTTGTTTATGTGCTCCCTTTGACTCTTAGTCCTGTCATTATGATAAATTGTGAACTGAAATTGCTCACTTGGACTAGTTGTCTTCCAGCTATTATTGTCCACATTGGGAGGCAACAGTGATGGCTCAACTACTTGGGTCCCTACTATGCCTGGAGTAACTTAGACAGAATTCTGAACTCATTATTTAACCTGGCCACATCCTGCCTGTTAAGGGCAGCTGGGAAGTAAACCAGCAGGTGAAAGATCTCTGTTTCTCTGTGTATTTGTTGCTATTTCTCTCTGTATTCCTTTCAAATTAAAAATAAATAAGTAAATAAAAAGTAAACATTAATATGAAAATAATATGCAGTAGCCTCTCAGGCCTTATCATAGTGTCCCATTGGTCAAAGCAAATTACAGGGTTCTATCCAGATTTGATGTGGGGAGGGGCTGAAAATACATGTGACTTTCAGCATTGATTTTTGAGAGACCATGGTTTAAGTATCTCCCACAGTGAAGTCTGTGACAGGGTATTTGAGGCACTTAGAAATGCACATACGAGGCATAAGAGACAGCATAAGGAATGCTGTACATAAAGCCGCCATAGTATAAGGCAAAATTCAGAGACTTTGTGAGTTATAGGATGAAGGTAGAATAGAAGCTAGGAGCTAGGCTATCTTAACTATGTTAAAGAATTATGTCTTTATGCTGAAAGTAATGGAAAAATCATTGATATATTTCAGTGACAAAATGTCATTTTCTGTCATGTTTAACAGATTGGAAGAGAGCAAGAGTGGGAACAGATTGACTTATTTATAATCTGTTGGAGTGTTTAAGGCAGGAGTTATTGTTGGCCTGATAGAGAGATAGATAAATTTGAGATAAATATAAAAATGATAACAACTTTTATCCAAAATTTACAAATAACTCTTAAAGCTCAATAATTACAAAATAAACAAACCAATTAAACGAACCAAAGATTTTAAAAGGGACCTACACAAAGGAAATATACAGAACAGTAATAAGTCTATGAAAAGACATCGCCCATGATATACCATCAGATAAATGCAAATTAAACCAATAATGAGATGCCACACCTATTAGAATAACTATAATCTGGAAAAGTAACATGCCAAATGCTGGTGAGAATGTGGGACAACAGGAATTCTAATTCACTGCTGATACAAATTGTAAATTGTACAACCATTTTTGAAGATATTTGATGGTGGTATCCACAAAATTGTACATACTCTCACCATATGATCTGGCTGTCTGGTTTTTTAGACTTTTACTCTAAAGAGTTAAAAACTTATATCCACACAAAAACCTGAACATGAATGTTTTTAACAGTTTTATTCATTATTTCAAATGTTGGAAGCAACAGATATGTCATTTAGTAGGTCAATGGATGGATACACTAGTACATCCAGGCAATGAGATATTATTCAGTGTTAGAGAATAAGAATAATGAAGCCACAAAAATGGTAGAAACTGAATGAGACCACTTTGTAAAGGTTCTAGTCCATATTATTGCATGTGTATAATTGTCTAAAAAAGTTAAAACTGTAGGGACAGGAAATAGTTCTGTGATTGCCAGAGGTTAGCAGAGAGGGAGGGGTTAATAGGAGGAGGACACTGGATTTTTAGGACAGGAAAACTATTTTGCATGGTACTATTATGGTGTATACATGTCATTATACATTTGTTCAAACCCTTAAAACACAGAACAGAGACTAACTATGGTCTTAAGGTGATGATGATGTGTCGACCAAGGTATAGCAATTATAGCAAACGTACCACTTTGCTGGGGAATGCTGCTAATGCGAGTGGCTATGCAAGCGTGAAGGAAGAGAGTATATGGTAATTTTCTGTAGCTTCTTCTCAATTTGTAGTAAACCCAAAACTGTTCTAGAAAATAGAATCCACAAATTGAGGGGGGGAAATGACACTGAAAAGAGATTGTAAGAAAAACAAAGATGTTAATAATTATCCCTAAGTCTCTGTCTAGAATAACTGGAAGGTTAATGCCACTATTCAATAAAATGTTGTATAATTAGAATAGGTCAAGTTTTGCTTATAAAATAGTTTAATATTGAACATGTTACGTTTAAAGTACTGTTGAAACATTTGTGTGAAGACGTTAGACAGACATGTTGAAACATGGATTTAAGTTGAAGAAGAGGAGACTGGATATCGAATAGAATTCTTGAGTCATTTACATATAATTATTGACAGGAAAGTGAGGGTAGATCAAATGTCTTTGAAAGAGAACACAGAAGGGGCTGGAATAGTGATGCAGCAGGTTTAGCTGCTGCCTGTGACGCTGACATTTCCGTATGAGCACTGGTTTGAGTTTGTGCTGTTCAACTTCTGATACAGCTTCCTGCGAATGTTCCTGGGAAAAACAGTGGAAGATCTCCCAGTACCTCGACCCTTGCCACCCATGTGGGAGACTCAGATGGGGTTCTAAGCTCCTGGCTTTGGCTTGGTCAAGCCCTGGGTGTTGCAGCCATTTGCGAAGTGAACCAGTGGATGGAAGATCTTTCTCTGTATCTCTATTCCTCTCTCTCTGCCTTTCAAATAAATTAGTGAATCTTCAAGAAGAGAGAGAATCAGAGAGGACATAGAAGAGAAGATATTTCCATGGACTGAGTCCTGCCTGAAGCATTCCAACATTCATTTGTCAGATGAGTAAGTGTAGAGCAGTCAAAGAAGAAGAGAATAGAGAAACAGGAGGAAAACTGAAATACTTTTATCTTGCAGAAAGCAAAAGAGAGAAGCTTTCATCATGCTTGGTAAGAAAATACTGTCACAAACAAGTAGGCAGGTGTGGATAGAAAACTTGACCTTCATTTCAACGGATAAAAACCACTGTGGCTTAAACTAGATAATTCTGATGGTGGCTAGCTTGGCAATGATTGAGAGGAGATCCCTCTTTAAGCTCCTTACTTTCTTGTGAGATATTTACCTTTGGAAGAAAAGAAATAGAGCAATATCAAAATGATGTGTATGCTTACATGAGGATTTTATATTATTTTTGATGAGGATATTTTAAAGCTAATTGAGTGGAGAAAAAGTACATAATTGTTTAAGAGAAATCATGTGCTTTCTGGAAAACTGAGAAAACATTGTGAGTGCCCAGTAAGTTGCATTCATCATCCGTGCCATCAAGATTGTAGTTAAAACATGTAAACTTCCATGAATAGAAGTGTATTTTTGCAAAACAGAAGAATAATGGTGTGTGTGGGTGTAGTCACTATACAGATGAGTTATCCCAGTCAGATGGTTTCCATTTTCTTTCTAAACGTTCATGTAAGTTCATTGACTGATAATTCAGAATACAAGATGCAATTATTTATGAAAGCATGATGACATTGCTATCACAAATTGACTCAGTAAATATTTACTGGGAATCTGTTAAGCACTAGTCACTTGAGATATTATGAGGTGTCAAACCAGATCTCTAGTAAAATTTGAAAAATATTTATCACATTTAATTTTATTTGTGGTAAATGTTTGTTAGAGACATGCACTTCTACAGGTACTTGTGACAAAGGACCTACCTGGAAAATGAGGGAGGTTGGTAAAGACAACTTTGAGTGTACAACATTGGTATTGAGTTCAAAGTAAGCATTAACATGATGAAAGGTTATTCATAATATTTTTATTTAAAAATGCAATACACATGTAATATATGGGCTAGAATGTTGCTAGATATGTATATGAAGGAAAGAAAAGTGAAATGCAAAATATTCCTGCAGTCATAGAATTTTCTGTATAGCAGAGTGGGACAGAACTTTTCACAGCTATTTCTTCTCCTTGGCAAGCTATTCTCCTGCATGTCCGTGCTTCATTTTCTTTAGGATTTAGCCAAATGTCACTTGTTGTAGTAAACCTTTTCTAAACACTCTAATATGACTTATCTCCCATAACATAAGTATTTCATACATGCGTCTTGTTTATGCCCTGTCTCTCTTTTTAAAATGAAAGACTCCTGAGGATAGGAATTTTGTCTTCTTTATTCATATTTATTTGTCTGATATCCACAACACCAGTGGACAGTTATTATTCCACAAGTATTTATTGAATAATTATGAGTACACAGAATGTTATAAAGGAAATATTGGCAATAAGTGGTTGGAGCAATACAATGAATTTTTGATAGGTAGTCTTCATTTTATTATTCCCATAAAAGTATGTTAGAATATTTCTACCTAAGAATTTGCCTTAGCCTTCCCTGCACTTCTCCTCACGATTTCATGGGTGATTCTTTAGTTATTTAACTGAAAGAGGAAATATATAATAAATGTTATAGACACAGATGATGGAACAAAGCCGAACCATAGAGTCTCATTATCATTTAATCTTGCAGATTCATAAAACATATAAACATTAAAAAAGAGAACAGTTAGACTTCCTATTCTAAGAGCTGTTATGGTGACAGCCAGTGAATCATTGTCTGTAATCCCTTGTAAAACACAGCATATTTTCAAAATATTCTGATCTCTTAGCAGAAAATCTTCTAGATTTTTCATGGCAGAATCTCCTTGCTTTGCTCCATGTGCTCTACAATTTTTGTTGTTTAGCTTATTTGGACTATTTGGGATTTTCTTAGGCTTATAAATAAAATACTGATGTTAAAAATTAAGTGAAGGGTAGTCCTCCAAGATGGCAGAATAGGGAGGGAGCATGCTGATAGTCCGGGAAAAGATAGCTTAATAAAAGTGGAGATTCTGTAGTTTCAGAGAAAAGTTAGGGAAAAAACTGCAGAGGGAACTCTTCCAGAACTAGTGGGACATGGTGGACCTACGAGGAGGGCACGAGTGCCCATGGCTAGGGACCCCAGCTGCTGAGTCTATGCACCAGCACTGGAAAGGGAGGTGAGGCAAGGAAGCCGCCACCTCCGCCACAGCCACCGCCACCACCGCCACTGCCCCCAGCCCACCCTGGGATGGACAGGAGAGAAACACACGACTGAGTGGGGGAGGAAATTGAAATCAAAACAAAGTGAATAGTGCCTGCAGGAAGAAGACGCAATCCAGGGGCATGAACTGAGGGATTAAACACGCCAGGATCCTTTGGTGTCTCCACCCCCCCTCCCCCATTAGAGCTGCAGTAGGCGGAAAGCAGCCATCTTGTTTGTTTACATTCGGGGGTAAAGGAGGGCAGCCTCTGCTTTCGCCATCCAAAGGAGGAAACTTAAGTGGCAGAGACCAAAGGTAGTTTGGAGCTACTCGTCACTCCTTGTGCAGGAGGTGCAGTGAGGGGGGCAGAGCTTGGCACCTCAAAGCCCTGATACCAGCCCACTCAAATTACAAAATAAATAAATAAACAAACAAACAAACTCTAGAAGGTAGAGCTACCTGCTTACACTGGATTTTGGTACAGACCCACAGCAGCCCATAGCAGAGGGAAATCAAGCTGAAAATTAAGCCAAACAGAAATGCTGAAGAACAAAGGAAAAATCCAGAATAAGAATATAGAAGAACCTATGAATTTGCCAATGGAGCAGGCTAAATCATCCATAATAGAGGTTGAAGAAGAAGAATTTGAAACCATGCCAGAAAAAGAATTCAGAAAATTAATAATCAGATTACTTGGAAATAATGAAAAACAGATTCAAGATCTGAACAAAAAGTATGCCAAGGATTAGAGATCCTAAAGAGAAGCCAGAATAAAACACTGGAAATGAAAAACTCAATTGACCATATAAAAAGCACCATGGAATCCCTCAGAAATCAAACAGATGAAATAGAAGAGCGAATGTCAGAATTCGAAGACAAACTTCCAAAAATAATACAGTCAGTTCAAACACAGGAAGAAGAAATTAGAAAATTAAAAAAAATATATGGGTTGGAGACCTACAAGATTCAATCAAGCATTGTAATGTTTGGATAATAGGAGTCCCTGAGGGGGTGGAAAGAGAATGGATTGGAAGGCATTTTCAATGAAATAATATCATAAAACTTCTAACAGAGGCAAATTGATAATAACAACCAAACTCAACAAAGAGTCAGGAGCCCCAACAAGTTAGACCAGAAGAGAAATTTACCGCTACACATTGTGACAACACTCAGCTCTGTGAAACACAAAGAACAATTCCTAAAATGTGCCAGGGAGAAATGACAAATCATATTCAGGGGTAAGTTAATCAGACTCACCCCAGACTTCTCATCGCAAACACTGCAGGCAAGGAGACAATGGCATGATATATTCCAAGTTTTAAAAGACAAACAATGCCAGCCTAGAATACTATACCCTGCAAGCTATCATTTATGAATGAAGGGAAAATAAAGATCTTCCACGACAAATAGAAACTGAAAGAATTTGTATCCTCGCGTCCAAGCCTACAACACTGGCTCAAAGACGTGCTGCACATAGAAATACAAAAATAAGAACTTCACTACAAAAAAAAAAAAAGCGAATGTAGAATAAGCTATAAACAAATCCCAAAATACATAAACAGCTAGTTTCAGGAAACATGACTGAAAAAAGACAGTACTTAGCAGTAGTCACACTGAATGTAATGGCCTTAACTCTACTACCAAGAGGCACGGACTAGCTGATTGGATCAAAAAAGAGAATCCATCTATATGCTGCCTTCAGGAAACACACCTTATCAGCAAAGGTGCAAGCAGACTGAAAGTGAAAGGATGGAAAAAGATATTCCAAGCTAACAGAAATTAAAAAAAGAGCTGGTGTGGCTATCCTAATATCAGACAAAATAGACTTTAATATAAAACTATTAAAAGAGACAAAGAAGGACATTATATAATGATTAAAGGATCTTTCCAACATGAAGACATTACTATTATAAATGTATATGCACCTGATTACAGGGTGCCTGGCTACTTGAAAGAATTACTAAAGGACTTAAAGGGAGATATAGATTCAAATACAATAGTAAGAAGGGACTTCAACACCCCACTCTCACCAATGGACAGATCAACCAGACAGAAAATCAACAAGGAAACAACAGAGCTAATTGACGCTATAGACCAAATAGACCTAGTAGATATCTTCAGAGCCTTCCACCCCACAGACACAGAGTTCACATATTTCTCCCCAGTACATGGAATGTACTCTAGGATTGCCCATATCCTAGCCCATAAAGGGAGCCTCAACAAATTCAAAAAAATTGAAACTATATCATGCATCTTCTCAGAACATAGCACAGTGAAACTTGAAATCAACAACCCAAGAATCTCTACAGCATATGCAAACACATGGAGAATGGACAACATGATTCTGAATGAACAGTGTCATAGAAGAAGTCAAAAGAGAAATCAAAAGATTTCTAGAAACAAATGAAAATGACAACACAATCTATGAAAACCTGTGGGATACAGCAAAAGCAGTGCTAAGAGGAAAGTTTATAGCAATTGGTGCCTATATCAAAAAACTGGAAAGAAACCAAACAAATGACCTCTCCATGCACCTCAAGGATTTAGAAAAACAGCAGCAAATCAAGCCCAAACTCAGCAGAAGGAAAGAAATACTGAAGATTAGAGAAGAAATAAACAGAATTGAAACAAAAAAAATACAAAAGATCAACAAAACCAAGAGCTGGTTCTTTGAAAAAATAAACAAAATAGACACACTATTGGCTCAACTAACAAAAAAAAGGAGAGAGAAGACCCAAATTCGTAAAATCAAAGATAGTAATGGAAATGTAACAACAGACACAACAGAAATAAAAAGAATCATCAGAAACCACTACAAAGAGATGTATGCTAACAATTTGGGGAACCTGGAAGAAATAGATAGATTCCTGGACACATACAACCTTCCTAAACTGAGCTGTGAAGATATAGAAAACCAAAACAGATGCATAACCATGAAAGAAATTGAATCAGCAGTAAACGCATTACTGAAAAAGAAGAGCCCAGCACCAGATGGCTTCACTGCTGAATTATACCAGACATTTAAAGAACAACTAACTCCAGTTCTTCTCAAATTATTCAAAACAATTGGAAGGGAGGGAATCCTCCCAAATTCTTTCTATGAAGCCAATATCACCTTAATTCCTAAGCCCAGCAAAGACACAACAGAGAAAGAAAACTACAGACCTATCTCCCTGATGAACATAAATGCAAAAATACTCAACAAAATTCTGGCAAACCGAATCCAACTGCACATCAGAAAGATCATTCACACGAACCAAGTGGGATTTATCCCTGGTATGCAGGGATGGTTCAATATTCGAAAGTCAATCAATGTGATACAACACATTAACAAATTGAGAAACAAAAATCATATGATTATCTCAATAGATGCAGAGAAAGCATTTGACAAAATACAACACCCCTTCATGATGAAAACCCTAAGCAAATTGGGGTTAGAAGGAACATTCCTCAACACAATTAAGGCAATTTATGATAAACCAATGGCCAGCATCATATTGAATGGGGAAAACTTGGAGGCATTTCTGTTGAAAACTGGCACCAGACAGGGCTACCCACTCTCACCATTGCTATTCAATATAGTCCTAGAAGTTTTAGCCAAAGCCATCAGGCAAGAAAAAGAAATTAAAGGGATACAAATGGGAAAGGAAGAAGTTAAACTATCCCTATTTGAAGATGACATGATCCTGTATATAGGGGATCCAATAAATTCCTATAAGAGACTATTGGAACTCATAAAAGAGTTTGGTAAAGTAGCAGGATACAAAGTCAGTGCTCAGAAATCAACAGCCTTTGCATACACAGACAATGCTGTGGCCGAGGAAGAACTTCTAAGATCAATCCCATTCACAATAGCCACAAAAACAATCAAGTTCCTTGGGATAAATTTAACCAAGGATGTCAAAGACCTCTATGATGAAAATTACAAAACACTAAAGAAAGAAATAGAAGACGACACAAAAAAATGGAAAAATCTGCCATGCTCATGGATTGGAAGAATCAATATAATCAAAATGTCCATTCTCCCAAAAGCAATTTACAAGTTCAATGCAATACCAATCAAAATACCAAAGTCATTCTTCAAAGACCTAGAAAAAATGATGCTGAAATTCATATGGCGAAACAGGAGACCGTGAATAGCTAAAGAAATCCTTTATAATAAAAACAAAGCCGGAGTCATCACAATTCCAGACCTCAAGACATACTACAGGGCAGTTATAATCAAAACAGCCTGGTACTGGTACAAAAACAGATGGATAGACCAATGGAACAGAATAGAAACACCGGAAATCAATCCAAACATCTATAACCAACTCATATTCGACAAAGGACCTAAAACCAACCCCTGGAACAAGGACAGCCTCTTCAACAAATGGTGCTGGGAAAACTGGATGTCCACATGTTGGAGTAAGAAGCAAGACCCCTACCTTACACCTTATACAAAAATCCACTCAACATGGATCAAAGAACTAGAGATACGCTGTGACACCATGAAATTAATTGAGAGCATAGGGGAAACACTTCAAGACACTGGAACAGGCAAAGAATTCCTAAAAAAGACCCCAAAGGCACAGATAATCAAAGATAAAATAAACAAATGGGATTACCTCAAATTGAAAAGTCTCTTTACAGCAAAAGAAACAGGAAAGTGAAGAGACAACCAACAGAATGGGAGACGTTATTTGCAAAGTACACAACTGATAAAGGATTTACAGCTAGAATCTATAAAATGATCAAGAAACTCCACAGCAATACAACAAACAACCCAATAAAAAGATGAACCAAGGACCTTAACAGACATTTTTCAAAAGAGGAAATCCAAATGGCCAACAGACACATGAAAAAATGCTCAGGATCCCTAGCCATCAGGGAAATGCAAATCAAAACCACAATGAGGTTTCACCTCACCCCGGTTAGAATGGCTTACATACAGAGATCAACTAACAACAGATGCTGGCGAGGATGTGGGGAAACAGGGACACTAATCCACTGTTCGTGGGAATGCAAACTGGTAAAGCCACTATGGAAGACAATTTAGAGAGTCCTCAGAAACCTGAATATAGCCCTAGCACATGACCCAGTCATCCCACTCCTTGGAAGTTACCCAAAGGGAATTAAATGGGAAAAAAAGACCTGTCTGCACCTCAATGTTTATTGCAGCTCAATTCACAATAGCTAAGACATGGAATCAACTTAAATGCCCATCAACAGAAGACTGGATAAAGAAATTATGGCATATGTACTCTATAGAATACTATATAGCAATAAAAAACAATGAAACCCAGTCATTTGCAACAAAATGGAGGAATCTGGAAAATGTCATGCTGAGTGAAATAAGCCAGTCCCAAAGGGACAAATATCATATGTTCTCCCTGATTGGTGACAACTAACTGAGCACCTAAAATGAAACCCGTTGAAGTGAAATGGACGCTATGAAAAACAATGACATGATCAGCCCTTGTCTTGACTGTTGAGGAACAACTCACTATTTTATTCCTTTTAGTATTTGTTGTTGTTGTTGTTTTGTTCTACTTAATACCATTGGTTTAACTCTGTAATTAATACACAATTATTCTTAGGCGTTTAAAATTAACATAAAATTGATCTCTGTTAAATATAAGATAGAAGATTGGGTCGACACATGCTCACATGCTTACTCGGACTCACCTCCAATGGTAGAGCTAGAAATGTGCCAAGGGATTCCAATTCATTCTTATCAAGGTGGCATGTACCAATGCCATCTCACTTGTTAAAGTGATAAGTTTAAGTACATAATTGATCAAAAAGATAGGGTAAGTGTTGAAGAGATTTCACAAATAAGACAAGTTTCTGCAAATAATGAAGGATAGAATTAAAAGGGAGAGTATGATCCTGTAGGGGAAGCAGGACACACAGCAAACTCATAGAAATGCAATTGCCCTAAACAGCACACCAGCCTCAGAATCAACCCATGAGGCATTCGGATCTGGCTAAAAGGCCCATGAGAGTCTCACAGGCATGGAAAGCCAAGACACTGTGGCAAAAACAACCTGAATGAAAGATCTCGATGAACAAGATCCCAGCAGAAAGAACGGGCCATCAAAGAAGGAGGCACCTTTCTCTGAAGGGAGGAAGGAACCTCCACTGTGATATGGCCTTGACTAAACAAGTTGAGAGTTGGTGAACTCAAGGGGCTTCCATAGTCTCGACAGCTCATGGCAAGAGCCTTGGGTGATTACTGATGTCATAAATAAGAGTGCCAATTGTTAAATCAACAATGGGAGTCACTGTGCACATGCTCCCCACATAGGATCTCTGTCCTTACTGTGTTTTACTATGAGAGTTAACAATAAAACTACTAGTTGAACAGCACTCTATATCTTGTGTGATTGTGTGGGTGCAGTCTGTTGAAATCTTTGCTTAGTATATACTAAGTTGATCTGTATATAAAGATAATTGAAAATGAAACTTGATGAAGAGTGGGATGGGAGAGGGAGTGGGAGATGGGATGGCTGCAGGTGGGAGGGAGGTTGGGGGGGGAGCCACAACAATGTAAAAGCTGCACTTTGTAAATTTACATTTATTAAATAAAAAAAAGAAATAAAAGGCATACAGATTGGAAAAAAAAATTAAGTGAAGATGACTAGTTTTACCATGCACAGAAAATTAAGTACTCCAATTTTCTAAAAAGATTTATTTTATTGACTTGAAAGGCAGGGTCATGGAAAAGAGAAAGAAACAATCAGAGATCTTCCCATCCACTGGGTCACTCACCAAATGGCCTGAACAGCTGGGGCTGGGGTAGGCTGCAGCCAGGAGCCCAGAACTTCTTCTGGGTCTCCCACATGAATACAGGGGCCCATGCACTTGGGCCATCTTCCACTGTTCACTCAAATACATCAGAAGATATCTGGATGGGAAGCAAAATAGCCCAGACTTGATGCTGCACTCATAGGGGATGCCAGCATTGCAGGCAAAGGCTTATCCTATTATGCCGCAATGCCAGCCCCAAGGACTCCATAGTTTAAAGGTTTATTTATGCAGAAGTCAGAGTTCTAGAGACACAGAGAGTCAGAGAAACAATGAGTTATCTTTCCTAAGCTGGTTGCCATCCCAAATGGCCACAATGGTTGAGGCTGTGCCTAGGTGAAGCCAGGAGCCTGAAATTCCATTTGGGATCTTCTACATGGGTACAATGATGGAAGGACTGGGGCCGCCATCTGCTGCTTTCCCACATACATTAGCAGAGAGCTGACTCAAAAGTGAAGCATCTGGAATTCAAACAGGCACTTTAATGTGAGATGCTGGCATTGCAGGCTGCAGTTTAACCACTGCGTCACAACGGCACCCCCAAGGATTCCATTTCTTTGATTTCTTGGTTCAAATCAGTTATTGCATGGATTTAAGTCAGTTGTCACACTACTTCTAATCTCTTATTTATCCAGTTCCGTGTAAAATGATCCAACAACTATTTTGCTGAACTTTTCTCCCTTTAAGTTGTATGCCCATCCATATGTTTTGTCCATCCATGTTTTGAGTACACTACAAATATATTTTTTAATTCTTTCTTATAATAGTAACATGTTTATTTTAATTATAAACATAGTATAATATGTTTATAAACTTCACATTAGGGGAATATTTCCTATGTATCTTTTATTAGGCAATGAAAACAAGATGATTATTCATTATTTTTTTACCTTACCAGAATTAAATTATTTTATTTTTATTTTTTTTTCCTCACAAAAAATATTTAACATTCTCAGAGCTAACATTAGCTCATGTATAGTAGTAGTCTCACATTTGATATAACTCAATAACATCCTCTGGTACTTTGTTGAAATTCTCTTTCTTCAAATGAATGTCTTGTCAATCCTCACAAATTTTACTAGCACCTAGATATAATATCAATTTAACATTAAAATAAAGCACATAAAAAGTGATTATTATATTTTTACTAGTAAGAACATATCATTGGTCTCCAACTTGTGAGGGCTCAACTTCTGATTTTTTGATGGTACAAAATCAATACACACTCAATAGGAAGGAAGCTTCAAAAATACAAGTCATAATAATTAATTTTTTTTTATTTTTTGACAGACAGAGTGGACAATGAGAGAGACACAGAGAAAGGTCTTCCTTTGCCGTTGATTCACCCTCCAATGGCCGCCGCGGCCGGCACGCTGCAGCCAGCGCACCGCACTGATCCGATGGCAGGAACCTTATCCTGGTCTCCCATGGGGTGCAGGGCCCAAGCACTTGGGCCATCCTCCACTGCACTCCCTGGCCACAGCAGAGAGCTGGCCTGGAAGAGGGGCAACCGGGACAGAATCCGGCGCCTCGACCGGGACTAGAACCCGGTGTGCCGGCGCTGCAAGGCGGAGGATTAGCCTAGTGAGCCGTGGCGCCGGCAATAATTAATTTTTAATTTTGCATGAATCAGCCCTTTAGCTTGAAAGTTCATTTATAGCCAACCTTCAACAAAACTGTTTTTCATGATGGTAAGGTAAAAATACGTCTCCTTCCTAGGTGACAGGAACGTGCCACATGTTCTTTTCTTCGTTGCTCAGTTTTCTCCCAGCTAATTTAAGTGGACTTTCCTTTCTCCATCAGAGATCATTCTAGCTTTTAAATCATAATATATGTTCTGCAATTGTACACCATTTCTTTGTTTAAAAATATTTACAGCCATTAGCATAACTTCTATTCTCTTTCTCTCTTTTATTCTTTTTGTGTGGTTTTGCTCCTGTATTCATATTATTAAAATGCAGTCACCCACTATCAGACTCATTCTACCATACTGAATATATGAGCATCAATCATTCTGGCATTTTTATTTATTCAAATTACATACCCAAGTGTAATTGATTCCCTCTTCCCTTCATTTACTCCGAGTTAAAAATTTCTTTAAAATACAGATTTTATGATACATCTCCACCTCCTTGTTACATTTTCTAATACACTAAGGCCCCAAGATACAATTAAATAATTTGGGCAGAAGCTGAATAGTCCCCTTGTGTAAGGCTTACTTGAAGTTCTGTGAAGCATTTTAAGCAAAAGAGAGTTCCTGAAAGCATTTCCCTTTGCTTTAATTTCAATGGTATTATTTAAAAAAGAAGAAGAATTAATTACTTAATGTTTGCTGTTTCTTTTATTTTCAATGATAATCTGAAGAGAGAAAATGCTGGTGATTATTAGCATCTATTTTAAAGGCCTTCAATAGTAATGGATAAAAAAAAGGTAAACTTGTGTGATTTTTTTTGCTAAAAATTGGTTTAAGGCAAGAGGCAATGGGATGAGATTGTTCTAGAAATAAGAACTGACTTTTTGAATACCAGCTTTACTGTGTGATGTTGATTAAGTTTTTGCTGTCTGAGATGTAATGATATGTGTGTAGGGGGGTGTTGTGTGTGTAAGTGTCTGTGTGTGCGGTGTGAGGGAACTGATAGTTTAAGACCTGGCTTCGGGCCAGCGCCGCGGCTCAGTAGGCTAATTCTCTGCCTTGCGGCGCCGGCACACCGGGTTCTAGTCCTGGTCGGGGCACCGGATTCTGTCCCAGTTGCCCCTCTTCCAGGCCAGCTCTCTGCTGTGGCCAGGGAGTGCAGTGGAGGATGGCCCAAGTGGTTGGGCCCTGTACCCGCATGGGAGACCAGGATAAGCACCTAGCTCCTGCCTTCGGATAGGTGCGGTGCGCCGGCCGCAGCATGCCGGCCATGGCGGCCGTTGGAGGGTGAACCAACAGCAAAGGAAGACCTTTCTCTCTGTCTCTCTCTCTCACTGTCCACTCTGCCTGTCAAAAAAAAAAAAAAAAAAAAAAAAAAAAAAAAAAAAAAGACCTGGCTTCGAATCTTCCTCTCATTCATCATAGTGCAGGTCCAATATCTCTTCATCTTGTCTTATTTCTAATCTCTCATTAATCCCTTCTGTTAATAACAGTACCAGTTTCATACTTTTGCATGAAGATCACTCAAATTTTCATTTACCCATCTTCTTTTCTCTTGACACACTTGTCTATGCACTCACTATGTGAGTTAATCCACAAGACACCTGTGAGAAATGTACTGGGCAAAGGAAGGGAATAGCATTATGCTCTTATACTTGTATCTACAAAGCATATTGAATCTGTTGAAATTAATTAAAATTAAAATAAAAACAAACTTAGGTTGGATGCATATCTGAGATAGGTCACCTTAGAAATCCATATCACCTCATTGTAAAGGAAGTACAGAAAACCAAAATAGTTGCCATTTGAACTTCCTCTCTGTACCAGGTTCTGAAGTAAATGTTTCATGTATGTTATCTTATTTGACAGTTATTATTTCCAGTACTGAAAACCAATAGTTAGGTTGCAATAGTGAAAGAGTTCAGGGGATTGGTCACACAACAGTTTCAGTGTACCAAACACTATTGAACTGTACACTAAAAATGGTTAATATGGTAAGCTTCCTATTGTGCCTATTTATTCAATTAAATATGTGAAAAACACTAAGAGACTTTGTTGAAGTATTTGCATCAATTTCATAACAGTGAATGATCATGAATTAAAATTTACTTCAGATGAGTTTCTCTTCCCATGGTTCTTCATGACAAAATAAGATTTTTTTGAATCATCAAAAAAGTATTAACTTGCTTTAAATTATTAAATGAAAAAACAGATTCTATCTTATCTCAGTCCTTTAAAAGCTAATATTCTGGTACTGGTGTTGTGGCCCAGCAGGTTAAAGCCTTGGCCTAAAGCACTGGCATTCCATGTAGGCACCAGTTTGAGTCCTGGCTGCCCCATTTCCAATCAAGCTCCCTGCTAATGTGCCTGGGAAAATAGCAGAGGATGATTCAAGTGCTTGGGCCCCTGCACCCATGTGAGACCCAGAAGAAGCTCCTGGATTCAGATCAGCTGAGCTCTGGCTGTTAAGGCCATTTGGGGAGTGAAACATCGAATGGAAAACCTCGCTCTCTCTACCTCTCTCTGTAACTCTTTCATATAAATAAATATTTAAATAAAAAGCTAATATTCCACACTTAATAATCAGAGAACATGCTAACCAGGATGTTTGATCATTCTGAGAACATTGTTCTTAAAAGTTACTGAGTATTGGGCATTTGGGTTGGTTCCAGGTCTTAGCTATTGTGAATTGAGCTGCAATAAACATTAATGTGCAGACAGCTTTTTTGTTTGCCAATTTCATTTTCTTTGGGTAAATTCCAAGGAGTGGGATGGCTGGGTTGAATGGTAGGGTTATATTCAGGTTTCTGAGGAATCTCCAGAATGACTTCCATAGTGGCTTAACCAGTTTGCATTCCCACCAGCAGTGGGTTAGTGTCCCTTTTTCCCCACATCCTCTCCAGCATCTATTGTTGGTAGATTTCTGAATGTGAGCCATTCTAACCGTGGTGAGGTGAAACCTCATTGTGGTTTTGATTTGCAATTCCCTAATTGCTAGTGATCTTGGGACATGTACTCTATAGAATACTATACAGCAGTCAAAAACAACGAAACCCAGTCATTTGCAACAAGATGGAGGAATTTGGAAAACATCATGCTGAGTGAATTAAGCCAGTCCCAAAGGGACAAATATCATATGTTCTCCCTGACTGGCGACAACTAACTGAGCACCAAAGGGGAAACTTGTTGAAGTGAAATGGACACTATGAGAAACAGTGACTTGATCAGCTCTTGTCCGACTGTTGATGTACAATGTAATACTTTATCCATTTTACTATTTTTTTTGTTCTAGTACTATTGGTTGAACTCTGTAATTAGCACACAATTATTCCTAGGTGTTTAAATTTTAACTGAAAAGTGATCCCTGCTAGGAATCTGGAAAGCGTTATGCTGAGTGAAATAAGCCAGTCCCAAAGGGATGGCTGAAAAGCCCATGAGAGTATTACAGGCATGGAAAGCCAAAACACTCTGGCAAAACAAACTAACAAACAAACAAAACCTAAATGAAAGATTTCTGTGAGTGAGATCCCAGTGAAAAGAACGGGTCATCAAAGAAGGAGGTACCTTTCTCTGAAGGGAATAGAGAACTTCCACTTTTACTACGGCCTTGTCTAAATATGATCAGAGTCGGTGAACTCAAAAGGCTTCCATAGCCTTGGCGACTCATGACAAGAGCCTAGGGTGATTACTGATGCCATAAACAAGATGTCAATTTGTTAAGTCAACAACAGGAGTCACTGTGCACTTACTCCTCATGTAGGATCTCTGTCCTTAATGTGCTGTACATTGTGATTTAATGCTATAACTAGTACTCAAACAGTATTTTTCACTTTGTGTTTCTATGTGGGTGCAAACTGTTGAAATCTTACTTAATATATGCTAAACTGATCTTATGTATATAAAGAGAATTGAGAATGAATCTTGATATGAATGGAAGGGGGGAGGGAGAGGGAAAGGGGAGGGTTGTGGGTGGGAGGGAAGTTATGGGGGGGGGGGGAGCCATTGTAATCCATAAGCTGTACTTTGGAAATTTGTATTCATTAAATAAAAGTTTAAAAAAAAGTTACTGAGTATTGAAACTCCTTTGGACTTCTCCCATGTCAGTATCCAAGATACTGAATTGGGGCAATAGATTCTAATTCATCTTTCAGCTCTTAGCTTTATAATCATGCCTACCTTTTTTTTCCCCCAGGTACTATTTGTTTCTCAGTCTTAGGTTGGTATAGAAATCCCATATGTATCATCTATAGCATATCAATGAGAGTAATAAGTCACTATTACTAATTGTGCATGAATGGTAGAAATGGTTATAGGTCTTTATTTTTTTTACTTCAGTGTTTGTAGTTGAAAAGCTGAAGTTAAAACTTTTAAAGAGACATTGTAATCTATTATTAACATAATACATCAGTGATCATTCTCAACATTCAATTCTCTGTTCCTATTTCAAAGAGTATGATTTATTCCAGCTCTTGTCATTTCATTGCTTCAAGGCTCAGAAATTGTGGTTTCATATTTTCTTTGCATATGTCTAATAGTCTATCTCTTATCACTTATTTTCTAATAAAACTATAACTATGAAACCATTGAAATGATCTGAATGATAAGATTTAGACTTTAATGAATGAGAGAAATTAAATCTATATTGAATTGGATATTAGAAGCTTATAGGGAAGTTTGGAAATTCAGATAGAACTTTAATGAAATACTGAAGGAATTATGAGAACAAGGGAAGCCAAACAAATCTTAGATGAACAAGCTATGAAGTCATTGATCAGGGAGTTTTATCTACAATGTGGCAGGTATTTGCTGCTTAATTACTAGCCACATATTCTGCTGCACAGTTCAGCTCTTGTTCAGTCATGCAGAGACAAGTAACTAGTCCTGACAAATAGTCCATGAACAGAGGTGACAGGTGTCATTTATGTCAATTTCCTATTCCTTGTATTCTTCTGCAGAGGGTCCCAAAAAAGCCCAATAAATCGGACAGGTTCCAAAGATAACATAGCTGTGCCAGTGAAGAGCTTATTTTACGCTGGATAACCAAGTGACATTGATCAGCAGAACCCAGGAGTGACCTATTTGGACACGGAACAGAAGAGAGCAAGACACAAAATAACCTTAGTATATTTAGCTGCTGAATTTTCAATGCTCTTATCTCAGCATAGCCTAACCCAATCTGATCAGAGGACAAATTGGCTCTGGAAGTGGTAAGTGCCATAACAAAATCTAAAATGTACAACACTGGCCTACTGAAACTAACTCATCTTAGAGGCTGAAAAGATAATGATTTATGTTAAGAAAAAGCAAAACATATGATGAAATTCTGCCTGTAGTACCCGGGAAGGCAAGAGATGTTTTCCCTCTTAAAAAGATTGAAATTTGAAAAACCAAACCTTGGAAATATGAGTTGGTTAATGTTGGATGTCCATAGCAAGTGTTAAACAGAAGAGATAAACCTGGAGAGGATGGCCAGGGTACATGCAGAACAAAGGACAGACATTAGCAAAAAAAATTCGGGCCCCTGAACTATGAGAAAAATCAAATGTTTTGAGGCCTCACAGTGTGAAAATTGGGGTAAATACACCTTGTCGTAGGGAAAAGAACATACTCAGAGCATAGTCTGCTTACAAGGTGCAGTAAGCTCAAAGTGACTGCTGTTGCCCCGAGAGGGCAGGCTGTGGCAGGAAAGCAAACCTGGGAACTGTATCCTGAAAAGAACAGGAGGCATGGTTATTGGTAGACAAAAATCACTGAGTAAAGTAAATACGCCAGTCACTAAGATTTTGAAAGAGACAGTTGATCCTGAAAAAATTCATTCTTAGGAAAAGGGAACTGATTCGGAAGGTTTTGATCACTGAAACAGCTGTAGCTGAACATTGATATCATTGTAGCAATTTTATCCTAATTGCTACATTCCATGGCAGTGAAGAGGGCAGATTTCAGGGCATAAGTAGGAGGTATTGGTATTACACTGATAACAGAATAGTTATTAATCTGAAAGGTGAAGAACCATGAAAAACGAGCACATCACCTACTTCCTCAAGACTACCTGTCGTCAGTTGGTTACCTGTCATTTAAATCTCAGCCCATCCCTTTTGTTTTCTGAAAAACAGATGCATGGTAGAACAGAAAAAGAATGGAAGCATGGTTATTAATCATGTGCTGTAAGTTAGCCACACAGCCATTCAGTGGCTTCCACAAGTGAAGCCACTAGAGTTTAAGTTCAACCATTCATAGCTCATCTCTGAATACCCACAGGGAGGTGGGAAGAGTTGGAAGCAACAACTAGAGTGAAATTCCAAGTGGAATGACAAAGAGGATTCAAATGATTTACAGACTTATTTTCATTCTCTTTATGTAATTATGCCAATTGGATAAAAGACGAAAGCCTCACTGACATTATTGCTTAGGGAGCCTTTCTGAGATGTTAGTTTGTTAGAACTGATATTTTCTTAACAGGAAAAAAAAAATCCATCAGAGTCAAAAAGTTAAGGGAAAGGTGGCAGCTTTTTAAAAATTGATCTTTGCATTATTTCATAAGGACATGATTTTTTTTCCTCTCTTCAAATTGGGAAGAATTTAACACCCTGTTTTTAGGTAATGTACCTCATATCTTGAAGCTACCAGTGACATAGGACTCATAATTACATATCATCATACATCTTGTACAGCAGTCAGAATAGCACTGCCTCAGCAGATGTTCCCACCCCAAACTGTTCTTTGCACCCTTAGAAACCACTGCCAGACTCTCAAAGCTGTCATGTGTCTCAAGTCGCTAGCTAGACTATTAAGACTATCAGCCACTGCTCATAAAACTCTCATAGAACCAAAGCTTGCACACATGGGATTTCTTCCAGGGGTGAGTGAAGCTACACTTTCCTCTCTTTGAGACAAGTGAAGCCAAGCTGGATAGCATTAGATCTAAGATGCTTCAGGATTTCCCTGAACTCACCACTGAATTTCAAAGGAATCCCAGTCCGTCCCAAAGTAATTGGAGCTGGATATCAGTTACCCTGATAAGATTTGGCAAAGCTATCCCTTCACCAAGCGGAGAAATTCTTAAGCCTGCCTTGATGGCCTCCATGTTAGAGAAATAACAATCTTTTGTAACATGCTTAAGTGACCATCTATGCTAATAATACGTGAACAATAGCTCCGTTTTAAAGATGAGGATTTGAGACTCAGAGAGATTAAATAATTACTCTGAAATCATTTAGTCATAGGTGCCAGAGCTGGGATTTAATGGCACTTCTTTTGGGCCCAGAGGGTCTTCCCTGTTAAAATGTGGAGGCTTGTCCCCTGAGACACACAGGTGTCCATGCTTGCTGACTTTGAAATTGTATGCACAATGTGTGCGTGCGTGCATGTGGTTTTTTTTAACTGCTGAGAGGAGTTAATCTTTGATAGTAGATTCTTTGAGAGATCTCTCAGTTCAAAAATGTAACTGCTACACTGTTTCAATGAGGGTGATTTCTTTCTTCTCCCTTCCTTTTTCATGCTATTGTTTTGTGCTCTTATGGGATTTCTTGCTATGTCCTTTCACAGTGACTTCTACAAACTCATATGTCCAACAGACAGTTATATTCTCATTCCCGGTAGACTAGCAGAGTTTGCCCTATAAAATCATGCCAGTTTCTTCTTTCCTCTTTCCCTTTTTTTATTTATTGCTCTCCCATGTTATGAAAAAAATGATACTCTGACAATTGATGCTTTCTCATATACCATGATTTTGAACTCTCAAGAGCAATTAATGAAACACTGTTTATACTTTTTAAAACAGCAGCATTTTATTTTTAAGTTTATTTTGAAGTAGTCATGATGTAAAAAAATACTATAAAGTCTGTGTTTTGAGAAGCGTTGCTCCAATTCTGTACATATTCATTTCACCCTAACTTGTTCTTTGTTCCCCAGAGTAATCATTTTGGTAGTTACTGTAAACATGTTCAGTTTTTCTTTGTGTACATAGGAAGCAGAAAATGGATTTTAGTTTTCATCCCCAATTTACACAAAAGTAGAAAACTACATAATGTTATTTTAAATAATTATTAAAATCATCCTTATTCTTATTTTTCTTGCATCTCCCTGGCTCTGTCTGAGTTTCTCCATTACATTTTATCTTAACCTTGCCTTGTCTGACAGAGTTTAAGATTATTTAATACATTATTATTTAATATATTTATATATATATATATATATATATATATATATATATATATATATATGGGTGGTGGTGCCCCCACCACCACCTGCATCGCTGTGCCTGCCCAGGATAACCACCTCTGCCCCCTGCCCTGCATCTGCGCTACTTACTGCTTGTGTCGCTGCCACCTCGGGCTGGCTGTATGATTAGGCCCCACCTGTCAATGAGTGAACACATTCCTCAGTTCTGTGATGCTCTTGGTCACACTTGTGTGGAGCTCCTGAAGGGCGGTGGAAATGACTGCAGGCACAGCACGACCTCCATGCAGGCAAGTGAACTGTAGACATTGGTTACTACTCCACCAACATGCCCCCACAAAGGTGGTTAACCTGGACACAGAAGTGTTAAAATGAAATCCACAGAGCATTTTACAGGAGTTCTGACCTGGGGGTGGTAAACCTCAGTGCACTTCCTTTCTGTAGCCTCAATATCACTGTATTGAAGAATTCCTGCTGCGTGTTAGGAAGTTTATTTCATTTCCCATTACTCCCAACTGCATACTTAGAGCACTGAGAATCACCAGTGGAGGATAGCAAAGTAGATTTCAGTTTCTTTGTGTAATTTCTGTATTCAATTTTTAAAAATTCTTTCGAAATCTTATTAAGTGTTTTTTGTTTAAGTAAATTAATAGGGTTTGAATGAATGGCCCAGCTCCTATGGAAACCTTGTACAGGAACACTAAATTTCTTATTAATCCAACCAATGCAACATTAAACAGATTTACTGAGGAACTTAAGAAATATGGAGTTCCCACGAGAGTAAGAGTATTTGAGGAAATTTAGGGACATTACGCTTGAGGAGAAATAAGGTAGCCGTATTCTCGATTGGCCTTTTGATAATGGTGCACCACCTTCCAACCAGATTGTTGGTGACTTGTTAAGTCATGTAAAGATTAAGTTTTGTGAAGAACCTGGTTGTTGTTTGGCTGTCCGTTGTGTTGCAGGCCTAGGGAGAGCTCCAGTGCTTGCCGCCTTTGCATTCGTTGAAGGTGGAATGAAATAAGAAGATGCAGTACAATTCATAAGACAAAAGCGGCATGGAGTTTTAACAGCAATGACTTTTGTATTTGGAAAAATATCATCCTAAGATGCAGCTGTGCTTCAAAGACTCCAATGGGGATAGAAACAATACTGGGGTCCCTAATGCTGTTGCCTTGGAAGTAGAACTGGAGATAGGATCTAATTTTTCATACAGATTAGCCAACATGTTAACTTGGTTAATAAGTTTGGTGAAGCTTCCAAAGGGTTTTGAAAGCAGTTTTACCAGGCCACGAGTCCGACAGAATTGCAACCTCTATCTGTGGGTTATAACCAACCCATTTGGACATTTAGCAGAAGATTTTGCTGTTTAGTATATAAAATGTGCTTATAATTTGTAGCAATTGACCTTTCCTGAAATTGTGCAGTATTGAATTAGATCTTAAATCTATAGCCATGCCAGAATCTTATCAATATATAAGAAATTTAGAGAGATTAGGTACCAAAATACCCAGCATAATACTTATATTCTTTTAGTATCATACAGAATTAAAATTCCAGGAACTATGAACACTCTAGACCTTATGTGGTTTATTCTTTCAGTCATTTCAAACATTTAAATTAGGGACTATATGGTTATTTGCCTGCTCACTTTATGTTTATATCTCCCACATTCATAGCAGTATACATCAGATTTGCTTAGCCATTGAATATTTTTAACCAAGTCTTATGATCATTTAATGTTTCTATAAATCTTTTGCTGTTAGTATTAAACCTCCATTTTGAAAATCTACATTATATAGAAGCACATGTCTTTAACATCTTCAGACAAAAAAAAAGCCTTACAGTTAATTTAATGTTTGTACTCAGAGGTACAACTTAACAGGGAGGGCCTGAGAAAAGAATGGGAGGGGGATATTAAATATTTTTAATAAAATATTGCCTTTGTCTTGTGCAGAACATGTAGAATATGCTCTTTAATTTAGTAAATATTTTAAGAGATAGAGATGCTTAAAATTCTTATTCATAAAATTCCTGAAATTGTAATTTTTCCATATTTATCAAAAGTTGTTTACCAACTTATTTTTTTAAATATTTATCTATTCGAAAGTCAGAGTTACACAGAGAGAGGAGAGCAGAGAGAGAGAGAGAGGTCTTCTATCTGATGGTTCACTCCCCAATTGGCCGCAATGGCTGGAACTGTGCTGATCCGAAGCCAGGAGCCAGGAGCTTCCTCTGGGTCTCCCATGTGGGTGCAGGGGCCCAAGGACTTGGGCCATCTTCCACTGCTCTCCCAGGCCATAGCAGAGAGCTGGATCATCAGATGGGACTAGAACTGGTACCCTTATAGGATGCTGGTGCTTCAGGCCAGGGCATTAACCCACTGTGCCACAGCACCGGCCCCTACCAACTTATTTTTGTTTGAAGTGTGATTTTTTTTCCTTCTCAACCTCTTCAAAAAAAAACTGGGTTTCTGCTAATGAATTGAGCAGACATCTGCTATTTTATATGCCTTTTGAGCTGTGTTACAATATTTGAATACTTGATAATTTGTTTTGTTATCTAATTGATAAAATGATGATATGTGTTAATGTTAGTTCAACCATATATTTATACTGTCTGGGAATGTGTTTTAGTTCTATGGCAGAAATAATTTTTCAGCTTTCACCAACTTGTAAAAGCTTAGTGTGAGACCTTAAACAGCATATTTATGTTTATACATATTTATGGCAGACATTTGGCCTATCAGTTATGAGACCACTTGGGACATCCACATCCCTTATCAGAGTACCTGGATTTAACACCTGGCATGTGCTCATGACTCCAGCTAATACAGACAGGCAGCAAGTGTTGGATCAAGTAGTTGGGTCCCTATCACCCACATGAGAGATTCAGATTGGGTTCTGGGATCCTGGCTTCAGCCTGGCCCAGCCTTGGCTGTTGTGAATATTTTGAGGTTGAATAAGTGGATGGAAGTGTGCTGTGTGTGTGTGTGTGTGTGTGTCTACTTGTCTGTCTCTCAAATAAAAAAGATAAGGAAAAAATTTCAGCTTTAAAATTCCCCTGGGAGTCAACAGAATAAAGATCTTACATGCCTTTCCTTGGATATGAGGAATAAATAATGGTATAATAAACTTCAGAGATTCTCAGTTCTTTAATAAATTTAATTTATATTAGGAATCAATAAAGGAAAATAGCATGTACAGCATTTCCTCCAAGTAACTTGGAACCCTGATTAATGGTTCCAAGAACTCATGTTTCTTTAAATATAGTGTAGGTAAGAATGGGTACTCTCAGGGTTGGCCTGGTGGTGTAGCAGGTTAAGCCTCCGCTTGCAATGTCAGCACCGCTAGAGTCCTGGCAGCCCTACTTCTGGTCCAGCTCCTTGATAATGTGCCTGGGAAGGCAGCAGATGATGGCCCAAGTATTTGAGCCCCTGTGACTCATGTGGGAGACTTGGATGGAGTTCTAGGCTCCTGGCTTTGGCCTTGCCCAGTCCCAGGCATTATGGCCATTTGAGGAGTGAACCACTGGATGAAAGATCTCTCTTTCTCCCTCTATGTAATTCTGCCTTTCAAATAAATAATTAAGTCTTTAAAATACATAAGTAAACCTTAAAGGATGTGTAGTCTCCAGATAACCAGCAGTAAGACTACTTGGAGTTCTCCACTTCTTGTCAATATTTCAGAATTTGTAGAATAAGCTCTAGCATCACCATATGTTGACTTCAGTTGTTGATTGAAATCTAGGAAGAAACAATCTCAGGTGAGTGTCCCTTCCTCAATACATTTTCTGGGAAAATCTATATTTAGTAAATCCAATTTATCATATTAATAAGAGATGATCACAAATAGACTAATGCTCTATTATTAGCAGATTGCAATTTAGTTTGGAATCTCTGACTAGTAGAACACTATCATGGAGAAAATGACTGGCAAAACAACTCAACAGTCAGCAGCTGTTTGTCAAGGATCCCTGGTAGTGTGTCAGGATGGCCGAGTGGTCTAAGGCGCCAGACTCAAGATCTCTGGTATGAACGCTGCCCCAGAAGATTAGAAGAGTTTGTCTTATTTTTCAAAACACTTCGAAATTACTGGTGATGACAAAGCCACTGCAGTACTCTGATCAAGGAAGCCACTTTAGAAGACAGAAATGTCAGAACTGGAAACTAAGTTTCGTAAAGGATTTTTGTCTTTGTGTAGCATGTTGGGGGATTAATTTTTGTAGGTAAAAATGCTTTGCTGGAAAATTGATTTTTTTTTTAAAGTGAGGTAAATCCCTGTTGATTTTTAGAAAATCTGACATTTCCAAGTATAAATTTCAAATGAGTTATTCATATTTAAAAAAAAATAAAACACAGTGCCTCTGTAGGCAAGGATGAGATTTCAGATAAGTAATGCAAGGTCTATGTAAAATCTCACTTACAAACCTTCTCTTTTAGTAAGTAAAGTGACATTTCTTTAGCCCTCTCTAGAAATGAACCTACATTTAATCCCCTCCTAAGCCTACCGTGTTATTTGAAGATGACTTTTCTCTTATTGAAAAAGACTTCACGTGCCTTGTTTATATCTTTTGCTGCCTGGATGATGACTTTCCCATCTTATTCTGGACAGTGAGAATCTCTTTTTTTCAAGCTCTCCTTCGTAGCTATCTCCCCCATAAATCATTTCTTAATGTTCTCCAATTGAATATGATTTCTGGTGGCCGGTTTGTGACATAGTGGGTTAAACATCCCATGTGGGCACCGGTTCATGTTCTGGCAACTCCTCTTCTGATCTAGCTCCTTGCAAATGGCTTGGGAAAACAGAGGGTGGCCCAAATGGTTGAGGCCCTGCATACATGTGGGAGACCCAGATGAAGCTGCTGGCTTTGGGGTGGCCCAGCCCTGGCCACTGTGGCCATCTGGAAAGTGAATTAGTGGATGTAAAATCTCCCTCTCTGCCTCTCTTTCTCTGTCTGTGACTCTGACTTATAGATAGATAGAATGTAATTTCTAGTTCTTTTGAATTACCAGAAGAATTACTGTATTTACACATCTCTTAGGATTTGGAATATACTGAAATATATTCCATTTTCTGTCTGAGACTCTAAACTCCTTCCGTGCCAGTACAATTTTATATATAGCTTTACATTTAGCACAATAATTTACAGCTATAAAAAGCATACGAAGTGACTAGTGGAAGAGTTGATTTGGGTATCATTCAACACTGATATAGTCAAGAGAGGTAGATGCCTCTTGTTTGTACCACTCAGGAATACTACCATGATTGGTAATAAACTCAGGTGTTTCTTTACATGACTCACTTTTCACATTAAATATATATATACACATTTGACAAATATAAAATAAGAGGATTTGTGACTATTTCAATATATTTTAAAATAAGTAAAAATTTCTGAAATGAAACAAATACTTATGTGTCAGTAATATGAACAGCATTTGGGAAAATATTGACCTACCTGATCACCTGTTGTTGTTGAAATTTATTTTGGATGACAGAATATCAGATGATTGACACATTATAGTTGAATGCATGCCATATACCTAGCATTTTCTGTCTGAAGGACAGAATAGAAGCCGACAAATCTAGAAACACTTACTACAATGAACACTTGTAGACAAAGTTCTGAAATTTACACAAATCCAAAATCTGTGATTCAAAAAAATTAGCAAAATAAATTTAGCAAGTTTTCTTTTCAGAGATACTAGAAGATCTGAATATATTTTCTTATCTGTTAGCCTATTTTTCAAGTCCTTAACTTGCATCTGCAATGACATTATCTTTCTATAATCTGTTTTACTTGTTTTACATTTACAGATATCTGACGTGAATCGTGCATATTTTTCTCCTTTAAAAAAGCAGATTGACTTCTATTACAATGACTATGTAAAGTCATGTAGGGAGAAAACTGACATTACATGGAGAAGAATATTCTTTGGATAAACTTTATTGCTGTCCCTCATATATTGAAACTGGAAAGTTTTGGAACCAGGAGTGAATTTCTTTAACCTCATCCTTATGCAGAAACACTTTTGAAAATGTTAGTGATCTCACAGTGAGACACCTGACAGTATAAAACAATGCCCTCTTTATGGGATTGAAGCAAAGCTGAAAAAGTTATAGCCTCATCATTTTTGCACTGTGTATTTACAGATTAAGTGAATGTTAGATCTAGTAGCTGAATCAATTTTTACTGCAATTGCAGAGTAAGACATGTTGCTTATGTTTTCTACAGTGTCAAAAGTGGACATATATTTCATGTCTGCTATTTTGATAAAAATGTCAATTCTATTAGTATTTCAACATAAATATATCTTGAAGGAATTATATTCCTTGTTGATGAGATTCTGACAATGACTGATGCTTGATACTTCATAAATGCTTCAGGACTTTGATTGCCTTTGGAAGCAAAACTAAGTTCCAAGGAAGGATGTGCCATTCATGTGAAGCAGAGCTTGGAAACCTAATAGTAAAATTTAAATAAGAGGCAACGTGGCTTCAGTGTCACGACAGTTGGAACAGTGGTAATCATATTTTGCATCATATAAAAAATTTGATTTCACAAAATGCAGAGAACACTCTTAGTTTTATAATTATTATGCTTTATATGATTGAGTAGATAATTGCAATGCATGGCCCTTAGTACTTCATGTGGTGTGTGGAGCTATGACAAATTTGATGTAAAATTGATTTCAACTTCTCAGATTAAGACTCATTATTCTGTTCTAATATAATAATCGTTTTTGCTCACTTGGTTTTATCTCACGTTCTATGGAGTAGTTAGAATTGAGTATCATTAATCTGCTTGGTTAGGAGCATAACAAAAATGATTTAAATTTTAATTTTTATAAATTGAGATGATAACTTTATTACAGATGAGATGGTTTACTAAGGTCTCTCTGAGAATGATATTGCTGAATAAAGGGAGGAAACAAGCCAAGTGAAATTATTTTTTAAGAAATATTGCCACCAAAGTGAATGGAAAGTCAGACTAGAAGACAAGATATGTTTGGTATATACATGCACAGCAAAGACTCCAAGGAGCACAGTGAGTTTGGGGAAAGTGATCAAAGATCAGATCAGAGGTTGTGGTAACATATTTACATTTCACTGTGGAAATGTCTTAAGCAGACAGATGAATGTCTTAAGCAGACAGGTGATACTGTTCTAAAGATGGGATTGCATGGAATGAGCAGCAGTCACTTTGGGCACAGGGTGGGGGTCCAGGTTGAACATGTATATATTGAAAAACCAGCAGATGAAGCATTTGGTACAGTGATGAAGATGCTACTTGGGATACCCACATCCTGTGGTGGAGTGCCCCTGTTGGAGCTCTGATTCTCCTCCTAATTTAAGCTTTCTGTAAAGGTCCATCCTGGGAGGCAGAGGTGATAACTTCAATAGTTGAGTCCATACCATTCACATGGGAAAACCATATTGAGTTTCAGGCTGCTGGTTTTGAACAGTTGCAGTCCTGGCTGTTGCACATATTTGGGGGCTGAACCAGCAATGGAAGATATCTCTGTATTTCTGTCTCTTTCTGTATCTCTCTGCCTTTCAAAATACACTAAAAAAATAAGATTTTTTTTGAAAAAAGAACTGTCAGGGAATATACTATATATTTAGCTTTTTTTTTTAATTATTTATGTGTTTGTTGGTTTACTTGTTTAAAGGGCAAAGTTACAGAGAGAGGTCAAGACAGAGATTTTCCAAGCACTGGTTCACTCCCCAAATGGCCACAATGGCCAGTGCTGGGTCAGGCCGGAGCCAGGATCCAGGAGCTTCTTCTGAGTCTCCACATGGGTGACAGGGACTGAAGCACTTGAACCATTTGCTGGTGCCTTTTCAGGAGCATTAGGCTGAAACTGGATTGAAAATGGAACACTCAGGAAACAAACTCATACTTGTATGGGATGCTGGTATCACAGAGGGAGGGCGGATATAAAGGTGCAGGTACAGCTTGCTGTTGGTTTAGTGGGGCAAGAATAAAGTCATTTTTTAATTTCAGTTATTTATTCAAAGGTTTCAGCTGATGTTCATAGGAAAAAAGGGAGAGTGTTAGAGGCTTGAGGGTAGATGATGTGAAGTTGTAGTCTTACAGGATGAAAATGAGATTTCACTAAGATAATGTGGTAGAGCTGATCAATAATGTTGAGTCTATTTGAGATGTATGGTCATAAATTTAATGTGATATGTCAAAATAGCCCTATATGTTACTGTAGTCACATTTAGAATTCTAGATGGAGATATAGTGTGAATACGGACAATTGCATCAGATCAGGATAAACATTATAGTGGACAAGTACAATGGGAAGGTAGAGGGGCAAAGGAATTGAGAGTGCATGCAATGTACTGATTTTAGTTTTGAAATGTTGACAGTAAGCTGGGTAGAGGGGTGAGAAATTGTGGTAAAATTAGTACAACAGTAAATTGGATCCTTGAATTTGGGATGATTTGCATGTGAGAAAGGATGTAATGACCAGTAGTGAAACATCTAGTTATGATGGTGAGAAAAAGAGTTGTAACTGAAGAGGTTAAGGAGCTAAGAAGTCAAAGAGTTAAGTACTGAAGTCTGAAATCATAACAAGAGTAGTGTAGGTATATGGACAGTAAGCCATGTACTGATGCCTCAGTGGGCTGAGAGAGAGGTTGAAATACATCTGAATTAATAAAGAATGACTGGTTGCATCAGTGGGGAATACCTTATGGCAGGTTCATCTAAGAGGTATTGAGGTATGGGGAATCTACAGAATAGAGTGGTCTGGAAACATAAGCTAAGATCAACAGATGTCAACTCTTGCCTCTGGACCCTTTTAAGCAATAAAAATATGACAAAACCAAATAACCTCTTGTGATGCTTTTAAAAATAGCAGTGTCAGAAGGGGAAAATGCAAGGGGTTTTGCAGATAACAAATCGGGGTTTCTGGAAGGCATTATATTGCTCAGCTGAGGGAAGGCGGTCCCTGAATCAGACCATGTCTCTGCAAAGCCATATGGTGATGAAGGTTTGGGGGGAAGATGAACAGTCTCTAGTTGTGGCCAAGGTAAATAAGAATGTAAAGCTCCCCCAATGAGTTCTGCTGGACTCTGTCTACAGTGAATCATCACTTTCTTGGCATCAATCTGGCGGCCAATTTGTTGATGCCAGATGAAAACTGTTGGAAATAAAAGGGTCTGAGAAGACGGAATGGGGACCTTATCAGGAGCAGCAGTAGCTCAGAGGGACTCCTTTAAAGCTATTCCAAGCAATGGTGAGGCTTACGAGGGAATAACTACCACATATTTGCCTTTCCTTAAAATGTTCTGGGAGCATGATGCTGGAAGACAGAGGACAGACGAAGAGCAACGTTAGTAGGATCACTTGGAATCTCTGATGTAAATGTTGGTAAGCTTCATCTTAGAGGAAATCCAACAAGTAGAAGGTGAATGTTTCCCTATAGAATGTGTCTATGACTTCATTGCAAAATGTGCACTGTCTCCCCTTGGGCCCCTGTAAATCTACCTGCTCTTTCCCTACCCTGTTCTCTGCCCTTAGTAGCTGATTTGTGTGGACTTCATTCATTGTTTTCCACACACTGCTTGGGTTTAACCAGTAAGGGATTGGCAAGGGAGAGGAACATGAGGTTTCAACCCCTGGTTTCGGTTTCTCCCATTGTGTTCTATATGCTATGTTGTAGCCATTAATTGAAGACCCAGAAACTGCATTGTGATGCTCAACACACAGCTTGTGTACTTTGATTTTCTGTTAATTTTCCCTTCCTTTTGTTCCTGCAAATCCAGGGATAGCCTTCTTGTTCCACTATTTCTGGCAATGGGACGCAGTATCATATGTTGTGATTTCTGTCTATCCCAATCAAATCTTTGCAAATAGCTTTCTCAAATTGCCTACAATGACTGTGGTGTTTACTGCTAAATGGATGAAACATACCATCTTGATTTTTTTTGTTGTTGTTGCTTTAACAGAATATCCACCCATAGTTTCTAATAAGTAACTATTTAGTTATTCATGATTCTGAAAACTCAGAAGTCCAAGACCAAGGGACTGGCATCTGGCAGAAGTCTTTGTTCTGTGTCATCCTATGAAGATAGTTAAAAGTGTGCATGCATGAGAGGGAGGGAGAACAAGAGGGAAAGAGAGGGAAGGGGGCAGTTAAAGGGAGATGGAGAGAGAGAGAAGCAATAAGAGCAAGTCAATCTCAATATTGATAATTGAACTACTCCCACAGTAACACCACTAATCCATTCTTTTTTTTAAGAAGTATTTCATTTATTTGAAAGTCAGAATTACACACAGAGAGAAGGAGAGGCAGAGACAGAGAGAGAGGTCTGCCATTCCGCTGGTTCACTCTCCAAATGACCACAATCAGTTCAGCTAGGAGCCAAGAGTTTCTTCCAGGTCTCCCAGGCGGATGCAGGGGCCCAAAGACTTGGGCCATCTACTGCTTTCCCAGGCCATAACAGAAAGCTGGATTGGAAGAAGGGCAGCCAAGCCAGGACTTGAACCAGCACCCACATGGGATGCCGGGACTGGAGACTAGGCTTTAACTCACTGTGCCACAGTGCCGGCCCCACACCGATCCATTCTTGAGGGTGATGCTTACATTACACTGAATCAAAGCATTAGGTCCTGGCTACCAACATGGACATATTGGGTATCAGGTTTCCAAGATGTGAGCTTTGAAGCACCCACTGAAACCACATACCACAGCTAGTGGTATTAGGGATGACCCTTGGAAACAAGCCCTTTGCACTGTTCTGGGATTAGCTTGCTTATATATTTGAGAAATAGCTAACAATTTGCTATGGAGAAATGGGAATGAGTAATCTAACATGTGGCAGCAGGCATGGGACATGAAATGAGGTCAGATGGAAGACAGTGTTTGGAGAAAGAGGATTCTCCAGCCACAAGAGCAGTGATAGGTGGTGGCATTCATTTGCTTACTGGGCAGGCTACAGAGAACAGCTGACCTCTAACATATTGATAGTTTCTTATTAAATGGTCAATAAGGCTTGTTGAAATAATTACTAGGACACAGTTTTAATTATATAGCAATTATTATCACTGATTCTGAGATGTGTACATTGCTTTGGGTGAGTTAAATGTTTGGTGCTTAATTCTCTAAGTCTTCCTCTGTGTTTTGGAACCTCAGTTGATTCAATGCTGATATTAGGAGCTAAATTAAAGCAATATATTATTATATAAACAAAAATGATAACAATACTCCTGCAATACATTTATAAATGTGTCATTACTATGCTCTGGACAGCACTGAGCAACCCATAAAAATACTATTTTTGGTAGATACGGTACTGCAGGCTTTGTTGAAAAGAAGCAACTTATGCTTGCGTTATACAATTTCTCTGATTTCTCTGTCCACCTTTTTTCTGGTCTCAAAATGTAGAAAACTGAATTATAGTCTAGATACTTATTTACCTATGTAACTCTAGAATGAGTTAATTTTCTGTATCTAATTCACATCTTTCTCATTCAAAAAATCCTCAAATTCACAAAAATTGGGGTGTTGTACCACTTTCCAATGTCTTTGAAAGAATGAATAGGATAATGAGTGTGACTGGCACAGTGAGCAGACCATATCCAGGGTACAGTAACATGTCTACCTCCAATTCCCTCTGTGAGATGCACCCAAGTTTTAACATATCATTTACAATGTATGAATAGAAGAAAACAGAACACAGGTTGGTAATGATAAGTTGAGAGAGAAAAAAAACTGTGTGAAAATATCTAATATTCACAAAATTTTACAGGCTTTAATGAATACTTGTTTACTAGTGTAAATTACTGCTTTAGTCAGAATATTCTTCTGAAATAAACCAAAATGCCATTCTAGCCTTATTATGGATTGTATTATATCTCTTCCTTAAAAAATGTTTAAATTATCTTAGTACCTATGACTGTGGCCTTATTTGATGCACAGTTATTGCAGGTGTAGCTGGTTAAAATATGGTTATGTTGAGAAAAATGGACCCCTAATCCAAATGGTAGATATCCATAGAAGAGTTACATGAAGACAAACAAGGAAAAAACTGTGTGATGGCAAAATCAGATTCCAGAGATGTAGTTCCAAACCAAAGAACATCAAAGACTGCAAACCAGGAACAGCTAGGAATAGGCAGAGAAGGATTCCCCCTGCAGGAATCTGAATGAGTATGGCCCTACTGACACTTTCATTGCAGAATTTCAGCCTCCAGAACTGTGAAAGAATATCTGTTTTTTAAACTAACCAGTTTGTAATACTTTCTTATGGCGGTCCTAGGAAACTAACACAGACCTACAGTTTAGATAAAAATAGTAGAAATCAGTGGGAAATAACTTTGGGCAATCTGCTTGGCTGTTAGAAATCACTCAGGGAGGCCACTTCCAGAACATTTAATGACCTGGTGATTGAGACCATGAGATACTCCACACAGAACAGAGACCATAGAACTCCCATTACAGAGCGTGAGGAATTGGGTTACTCTTGGATAGTTTTCCTTTATTTACTGTAGATGTTTTTTACATTGTTTAACCAAATAGTTGTTTTTAGGCATTTTTCTTTCATTCTTTGCATGCCTGTTATCACTTGGAATAATTTAGGCAAATTCAAAATATTTAGTTGTTGGTTCCTAAAAATAATGGCTTAATGACATTCTCATCTTTGAACTTCAGAACTTCACATTGGATATAAATTAATGACTCTAAATATCAGAAAGAGCAGTAAATACACTGTTTATGGAAGTTGACTGTTATCTTAATAAAGATATGCTCTGACAGACCTATCTGTGTGGTTCTGCCCCAATACAGAAAAAGGATATAAGAAAGGATATGGGCATTATGTTTTTTCCAAAGTAAGTTAATTTTTAAAGTCAGAAAAACACGCGGTTCTATAAGCATGTTGTGTCAGAAACATGCTGAAGAGAAAATACCTGGAGCTAAATATTAAACTATCTTTCTAATTAGTGAAAGATATTTTGCAAATATCTAGGGGTCCTTCCTATAACACTTACGCTGCTACTAGGGTGGTTTTTCAATTCTTTTTGAACAATGGTCTCCAGGTAAATGCACGATGGGGAAGGTGTGTAATAATGTCAAAATGACTAAATTATTAAAGATTTAATACACTTCATAAAAAAGGCCCAGTAGGGTATTCCTGGAAAGATAATTTGGGAAGATAATCAGGCCATGTAGCCAGAGCAGCCAAGAAGGATATCTGATGTAAAATGAGAACCACAGGAATCTGAATTATTTAAGTGTAGTTACTTCATTTACAAATGGACTGAACAAAGTGTCTCATTAAATAAAAAATGTTTCCAAGAGAAAGATTAAATGTACACAATTCAGAATAAAAATAAAGTTTATAAATGCTAAATGTTCAGCTAAGACTAACTGTGAAATTAGTTTCTTCTGGCTAGTGAAGAACAAGCAGCCACTTTCCCTGTAGTTTACTTACCAAGTACAATCTCAGGGAATAATTTATTCCCATGAAACTTTTGAATGACTGTTTTGTTGTTGGGTTTACTTCACCAGAAAGGCACAATTCTAAATTCATATTTCTAATTCAATAGCAGCATGTGGTCTTCTATAAACGTGAACAATAAAGTAATCTATAACAATATTTTCCAGGGCAGTGCAGCCCAGAATGTGGGCTGCAGAGCAGACTGCTCTGCAAGTTATTATCAGAATGTAGGAAGTGCAACATTTACAAATGTACAATGTTACCTAGCAATTTAATATTCTTACCAAGGTAAGCCTGTGGCCTGGGGACTCCTCCTTGAGTAAGCTCTAGACCAGTCTCCATGTTGTTAAATTTGAGTGGGTTTTATCCAGCATCAGCTATGACTAATCATGGAGGCTTGGACCATGGATTGCTCTGCAATAGGAAAGAGAGAAAAACCTTGTCCTGTATCAAAGACAGCGTCAGAAACACTGGCATACAGGGAATAACAGAGTTTGGGGTCAAACAGACGTTGTTTGAAGGCTACCACGTTACTTTTCCCACATGATCTTGAGACTGTTGCTTACATTAAAAAAGTACAGTAATGGTAATTTTTATCTCAGAAATCCATTAAGGTTCGATGAGAATCACTATTGGAAAACCTTTGCTATAAATAACAATTATTCCTCATTAGTTGCTTTATTCTAAAAATTTCATTTCCTGTACTCTGTTTTCTATCAAGGAAGACATCGCTGCTCTACCCAGGATGGCCACATTTATTTTTTTAAGCAAACAGTATGAAATCTAATGAAAATTGTAAAGTGGAACGATCAGTGACTATAGATTAAAATCGTCTGCACAAAATAGAGAAAGCTCAATACACTATATGTGTTAGGAAAATGGTGCAGTCTTACCTATGGCGTGATCTACACCCTGATCTACATCCTAGGCCCTAGCCCCCGCTGCCATTGCTGAAAGTCAGGTAGCCACATGGCCCAATCACTGGTGTCAAGCTCCACCCCATCCTAATGGGATTCACTATTCCTACTTCCCTGCCCGCCCCCTGCAAAAGGGATATTAGACACGTGCTTTCTTTTTACACATGGCTCTCTTGCTCTCTCTTCTCTGCGCTCTACTCTGCTCTGCTCTCCTCTCCCCGTCTTGTCTCTCTTCTCTCTGTTCTCTCTCTTCTCTCCTCATTAGCTCCTCTCCTCTCCTCTCTCTCTCTCTCTCTCTCTTACACTCTCCTTCTCTCTTTTTCCTTCCTCACCCTTTCCCTCTGGTCTGCTGGGTTTTCCGCAATAAACCTTTTCCCTTACTCCGGTGTTTTGTGTGTTTTGTGATGGCCTAACAATATGTGTACAAAGTTTTAACATTTAAATCATATTTTTGCAGGGTCTAATAAATGCAGTGTCAACCAGATATTTTTAATTACTTCCTAATGTGTCAGCAAGCTTCATTATTCTCTCCAGTAAAGCTCTAAGTATTATTAAGGGCATAATGTTCGACCTTGGGTTTAAGTCCACTACTTATTTCACATGAAAACCTGGATACAATTCAAATCTACCCAGAATAATTAAAGCCTAACAGGATTGCCCACATTTTCTATATATTTCAAGGCATCTCTGAATATATACCCACTGTTCACATGTTCAACTGTGTATTCCGTGCTGCTCCTTACTTGTACTGTGGATACAAATCTCAGTTGCCTATAGTCATTAAGTAAGGTGACATACGATGTCCATTTAACCTCACTTAAGAATTGCAAAGTATGAGGGAATGTCAAAAAATTTCATGGAAAATGGAATTAAAAAATAAATTTTTTTGGTTGTAAAAATTATTTTGAGACTGGCGCTGCAGCTCACTTGGCTAATCCTCCTCCTGCGGTGCCGGCACCCCGGGTTCTAGTCCCAGACGGAGCGCCAGATTCTTTCCCGGTTGATCCTCTTCCAGTCCAGTTCTCTTCTGTGGCCTGGGGATGCAATGGAGGATGGCCCAAGTCCTTGGGCCCTGCATCTGCATGGGAGACCAGGAGGAAGCACCTGGCTCCTGGCTTCGGATTGGTGCAGCGCACTGGCCGTGGCAGCCATTTTGGGGGGTGAACCAACGGAAGGAAGACCTGTCTCTCGGTCTCTCTCTCTCTCTCACTGTCTAACTCTGCCTGTCAAAAAAAAAAATTATTTTGAAAGCTATCCAACCATGATGTCTTCAGAAAGTTCATGAAAATGAATTATCATATAGAGAAAACTATCCATGAAATTCAAAATCATTTTGCACCAAAGGAAACTGAATTTTTAGTTTCATTTCCAGTGAACTTTTTAAAACACCTGTTAAAAGTAAAACAAAACAACAAATTAGAAAATACAATCACCTGAAGGCTGAGAAAGCAAATAAAAGGCAAGGTTTTATTAGTATTTATTTATTTATTTATTTGACAGGTAGAGATATAGATAGAAAGAGAGGAAGGTCTATCTTGACCAATATCTACCAAGTTTAAAAATATGCATGCCCATTGATACAGAAATTTTGCTGTTACAAATTTACTATAAAATTTGAACAAGCTTGGAAAAATATGTATTTGAGGATGTTCATGGCATGACTGCTTATATTATGAGAAAAAAAATTGATCTATTCATTAAGATCAGACTACAGACACATTATAGTATATCATAAAAAATGTTTGAGTAGTGTAAGCCATTCCTTTCCAGTAAAATAATCATGTGTGTTTTTTATTTGACAATTAGCCAGTGAGAGAGAGACAGAAAGGTCTTCCTTCTGTTGGTTCAGCCCCCAAATGGCCAATATGGCCGGAGCTACACTGATCTGAAGCCAGGAGTCAGGTGCTTCCCCCTGTTCTCTCATGTGGGTGCAGGGGCCCAAACACTTGGGCCATCCTCCACTGCCTTCCCAGGGCCACAGCAGAGAGCTGGAGTAGAAGAGGAGCAACTGGGACTAGAACCTGGTGCCAATATTGGATGTTGGCGCCACAGGCGTAGGATTAACCAAGTGAGCCACGGCACTGGCCCCTGCATGTGTTTCTTATATCTGAACTATTGTCCATTTGAATTCCATAAGAAAGAAGATGGCACATTCAATAGGATAATTTGAGAGGTGCTTATGAAATAATTTAAAAAATTAATGGCATACGATATTTGTACATATTTATAAGGAACTTAAACCAACCAACTGTAAAAAGTAATAATCACATTAAAATGGTCAGATGATCTAAACAGCAGTTTCTGAATATAAGACATGGAAATGGCCAGCAAATATATGAAAAAATGATCGACATCACTAATTATCATGGAAATGCAAGTCAACACCAGCATCAAAGATCTCACCCCAGTTAAAATGGCTATTATCAAAAAGACAAAGTTATAAATGTTGATAAGAACGTGTAGAAAAAGGGACTGTTATGCTCTGTCAGTAGTTGTCAGGAATGACAATTAGCAGAACCACTTTTCAAGAATGAAAGGTTATGGGGAAACAAGGAATAGTACACATCATGGGATTGTTTTTGTGGAGCCCTTACAACCCAAAGGCCTCATGGGAGGCAGCAGGTAGTAGTTAACAGGATCTAGAATTAAGTAAGAGATTTACAGAGATGTCTGTCTTGGGAGAGGATTTTCAGAGGAGCAAAACCTGCCAGCCTCAATCAAGGCAACAGGGAGGGAACTAGAGGACAGAGCTTTGGCCTTTGCTCTCATCCCTTGTTCTAACCTTGTTGAAGCTTCCAATTATTCTAGTCCGGTTGGAATTTTAAGCCAATGAGACCTATACAGAACAGTGTTTAAGAGCAGAATAAGGCTATGGAGAGACACAAAGAAGATATTCAGTATAGCATATGTACACACTCGTGTGTACACACATCCACACACACACGAGAGAGGGAAATATTTCCCTGTCTTCATATTTATAAAAATATTGATACCTAGTAAAGTGAGATTTGAAATAATTTTGTATTTTTTCAGAGTAGGTATTTATTGCCACAATATAGTTCTTTAAATTTAGAAATAGAAATAAAAATCTTTTCATTGTGAAAACAAAAAAGTAAGATTGTTGGTAGTACACAAAAAAAGATAGACGAAAGAAGACATAATCCAAAGCTGGGAATAGGTTTTCCTCAGCTCCTTTAAACCAACTTGACTGTCAGTAGCTCATGCAGTCTCTAGCACTTTTTAGCAATAGAAACCAAACAAAGGAAAAGCTTAGAGTTAAGAAGTACATTGTGAGAAACCTTCCCAAATGCTGCAGAAGCAGAGAGGATGAGAATTAAAGACTCAAAAGCTATTTCCACTTAACCTCAAGTCGTGAGTCAGAATACAGAGTACATCAGAACTGTGTTTTCTTCAAATAAACAGAGATGATTCACTACCACGATTTATAGAAAGGTCATGAATCCTAGGACAGAACAGAGCTAGAGATCAGGTCAAAGAAAACTACATTGGTATTAGCAATACTTAATATGAATTGCAGTTAAATAAAGTCTGGTATGAATTTCTGATTTGTTTTCCAGGTAAATCTTTTTTGTTTGTATATATAGCAATGGTAGAGCAGAGCTGTGGAGTGGTTAAATTGCAGTTCAAATATCTACTGACATCATGACATTGTAAGTCCCTCACATATCTATAGTAGATACCAGCATGAGAAACAGAATGAAGTAAGCCCAATGAGGAAGAATGGAAATTTTGCAAGAGTTGTCAGCTGTCTGATTTTTTTTGATGTGCCATAGGTGAATTGTTAATGTGGTTTTGTTCACCATAATTTTAAGACTATCTTATTGTACCTGTGACTTTGCCCTTGTATCTCACCAGCAATAGTAGGAACTTGTAGGTCTTGGAGTCTCTTTTCTAATTGCATATTCATTTTTAATCAGCATTACAAAAAGAGATAGTAGGGTGGTACCCAATTTAATAGTGTGGGAAAGCTTTCTACAGAGTTGACACTAAGTTGAACTTAAAAAGAGTCTACAGGGTTGCCTAGTATGTGACCAGTAGACACTGCAAACAGCCTGTATGGGACTGAATCCCTGCTCTAAAGTATAAGGCTATGTGACTTTGAACTAGACATTTCACTTCTCTGTGTCACCATAAAATCAGATATGATATTTATTAAACAGGGCTGTGGAGAGGATTAATAGAGTTACTATACACCAAGTAATCAGATCAGTGACAGAATGAGGACCATCTGAGTAGAAAGCAGGAAGAATCATGAAGGGTATGGAAAACAATGCTTGAGCGTCCTGAGCAAAGAGACAACCCGGTGCGTTTGAAGAACCAAAAGGTTAGAGAAAGACCAGCTATCTAGATGGCAAGAAAGTTCAGTTCAGGGAAGCCCTTTTTCAACAAGGTAAGTGTTCTGAATGCAGCTCAAATGACAGAAGTAAGCCATTAAAAACTCATTATTGAGAAACTGAGGAAATCAGCATTGAACTTTGAAATGGTAAGTAATTTTCACCACAGCTAAAGAGATTATTGGGAGCAAGCAAGAGTGGATTTGAGGAGCCTTGTCAAGATGTTCTTATGATAACCCAGGCTCCCATGGGGAGAGGTCGCATAATGGGATGCTGGATGAAATGAGTGTGGTGAGGCACTTCTTCCTCTTGTTAGGTAGGAAGTTAGATATGAGTTTATGTGTGTGTGACAGGCCTAAAGAGAAGACCTCTATGTCCAGCATATGCATCCGCATCTCAAAGTCATCCCGATAATGTTTCAGGGGCATCCTGCCCTGCCCCCTTCTACCTGATAACCTGCCAGGTGGGGGTCCCTGCCCCTTCTGCCTGACAAATCTTCCACAATCTCCCAAATGCAGCCCAATATCTGCATTTCAAACACCCTGCTCCAGATCCCAATTCTCTAGGGGGTCTTGCTCACCCTTCCTCTAAACCCAAGGCATCTCCTGCTAGCCTCCCTCCTGTCTGATGCCTTCAGGGGAAAACTCGGATAGGAGCTTCTTAAAATTTACATCCATAAAATCCTTTGTTTCGGGAAGAGATGTGTGAAGACAAAGACCCATCTCCTTAACACACACACACACACACACACTCGCCTCAACTGGACAACTCGCTCAGCCCTCTGCCTCTATGCTGAGTCGCCCGCCTGGCCTGCCCAGGTATAATCTCTCCACTCAACCATGTAACCTTGCTCCTCCCCCTCCATCCAAGCAACTGCGCACTCTCTCTCAGGTCCTGTCTGCAGAGGTGCCCATCCGTTCTTACGGATGTCCTTTTCCCTAATAAACTTTGCTACTTTTACTTTCCACTACTCTGTCTCACGCCTGAATTCTTTCTTGCACAAAGACAGGAACCCTGCCATTCTCAGTAACACTCTGACCACCACAATGAAGCCAGGCTATTTCTTGAGATACTTCCTTTTAATTATTTAATTCAATTAAATCATTACATTATTATTCATAAATTCTACCATGTTATCTGTTTTCAGAGTCTGGTCAGAGGATCAGAGTTAAAGTACATTCAAGTGGTGGATTTAAATCTTAGAACAACCTTGTCTGAGTTGGCTGTTTCTCAAGCCTGGGTGTGGTTGCAGGTTTTCTACTCTTGTGTGAGTACATGTACTGAGTCAGGTTTCAACAATACAGATTTATGTGGGGTTATCAATCAATGAAAGTCAAAGAAAACCTCATTGGCACTGAATAACTAATAATGGATTTGATTATTCGTTAAAGGGAGAGCATTTCATTGCATTCTCATAATCTGAGATTATCTATATGCAGGGTGAAGTAAATAATAGGAGCCTTAATCATTCTTCTGATAATGGCACTAAAATAGTTCCTTGATCATGGTTAGGATATGCTGAAAGGTCAAGTGTTACTTGGGAACTAGCTGCAGGGCCTCTTCACAGCAGGGATACTATCCCTGCTGACTTGAATATCCAGTCACCAATCTATTCTTTTTACTAAAAGTGATTTCCCATTTTATTGGAAGGCAGAGAGACAGAGGCAGAGGCCTTTCATTTTATAATCAGTTTACATATTTTCTGTTCTTACCTTGATCACCCCATGTATCCATGTAAATTTCTTTGTAATAACATTCAATGATCATACAATTGAAACTCCATTTCTTCCCTTTTATCTTTCTGTGTTTCCCTCTTTCCCTCTTTGTCTCTCTCCCACTCATCAGTTTTCCCCAGGGACTGAAACACTTTCTTAGGCATTTAGAGCTTACTACCTTCTTCCAAATCTTTTGAAATCGCATGCCTGCCTGCTCATCTTTCTATACATGTATGCCTACAATCTGCTCCAATTACATGCTCTGTGCTCACTGTTGGCAGCCAGCACCCTTAGTTTCATGTTTTGAAAGAATGCTTGATGCTAACTACTTGCTTGCATTAACACTTGACCTGCTTCCACCCTGAAAAGTGATGTATCTATTGATGAAAGGCAGATCTCTAGAGCTAGAGAGAGTGGCTCTAACATCCAGTCCCACATTACTAATCTCTGTGTGCTGCTGGGTTTCAGGGTGACAATAATTTAGTTAAATGAATACATAAGAAAGATAGACTGTCCCTTAATCACAGAAGCACTGCAATAATAGCATTATTTTTGGTATGCCCTATGGCTATTGTTTGACACAGCAGGTGTACTTCCAACCAGCATATCTAAGTCTATATTTAATATAGGGGCTGGTGTTGAAAACAGCAGTTTAAGCTGCTGCTTGCAATACTAGCATCCCATATCCTAGTGCCTTTCTGAGTCCTGGTTTCTCTGCTTCTGATGCAGCTTCCTGCTAAAGCAACTCAGAATGTAGTAGAAGATGGATCAAGTATTTAAGCCTTTGCCACCCATGTGGGAGAACAAAATGGATTTCCTGGTTCCTGGCTTCGTCATAGTCCAGATCAGGCCCGCCACAGCCGGCACGCTGCGGCCAGCGCACCGCGCTGATCCAATGGCAGGAGTCAAGTACTTACCCTGGTCTCCCATGGGGTGCAGGGCCCAAGGACTTGGGCCATCCTCCACTGCACTCCCTGGCCACAGCAGAGAGCTGGCCTGGAAGAGGGGCAACCGGGACAGAATCTGGTGTGCCGGCGCCGCAAGGCGGATGATTAGCCTAGTGAGCCGCGGTGCCAGCCAATCTCTTGTTCTATGAAATAAATAATTAAAAATTACATAAATTCCAAATACTGCATGTATGCAATTTATCATTAATAGTTAATCAACTATTTTGTTGTTTATAATGGGCCCAGACCTTATAACAGATACTTTGTATACATTATTTAGCCAAAATTTATTTAATCATAGCTTTTAGTTTAAATGTATCATAGATTTTATTACTGTTTTCACTATGATTCTTTTAAGTATTTTCAGTTTGAGGTTAAGGATGCTTCCATTCTGCCTTGCCTCGGCAAATTTTGTTATCAAAACATTTCTGTAGAGTCAGCATATCTGAATTACTTTTCACTGTGTTCAGTGATCAAGAGCCTTTTAAGTGGAACAGTTGGCATAATCATTCTAGCAAAAAGCCCATTTCTGTGTAATAAGTGACTCTGAAACAGTTACAAGTCAAAGAGATCTACATGAAGGAAAAGACAATTTAATGCAGTTTTTTTCATATAATCAAATGGAAACTGTTCTATATTATTGTAGCCTGCCTTTCCTCAGGCTTCCTGAACTTCAGGCTAAAAAATATGGCCACTAAGGGAGACATTTTGCCTTCACATGCCCTTAAACATCAATTCTCTAAAAGGCTTCTCTATTTGCTCTTGTTCTTTAATCACTATTGGCAGCCCCATGAGAGTCATCTTTGCCAGACATTTTTGAGTACTCTGACACAGTAAGAGCAAGGGGATCTTACAGACTAAGAGAATCGCTGCCCTGTTACTAGCTGTGGCCATTTGAGCAGACATCAGATGCTTTTCTAGTAGATGTTTTAACTCCCTACTGAGCACCACTGTCTTTGCTGGATATTCACAAAATGCTTTTCCTTTGGATACAGCTTTCTAGCATTGCCATAATAAAGCACCATAGCTTTGGTGCCTTGAAAAACAGACCCATTGACTTGTAATTCTGGATGCTTGGGGTCTGAAGACAAGTCATTGGCAGTGTTGTTCTTGGTGAGCAATCTTGGGAGAATCTTTCCATGTGTCTTCCTAGCTTTTCCTAGTAGGTAGCAATTTTTGGCAATCATGGGCATGTTAGATGCATAGCTCCAGTTGGCACTTCTGTTGTCAGGTAGGGTTCTTGTATTATGCGTCTTTGTTTAAATCTCCTTGTTCTAATGAGGCCATCAGTCATTGGATTAGAATCTACCCTAATCAAGCACAACTTCATTTCAACTTGAGTACATCTGCAAAGGTTTTATTTGCAAATAAGGTCACATTCACAGCTACTCATGATTAGGTCTTAAATACATGTTTTAGAAGGAAACAATTCAACCGCCTATAGGTAACATGAGATATTAAACAGATACTTCCTGGGAGCCTGCTTTGTGCCTGGCAGTCCTGTTCCCTTTTATTCCAGGCAGTCAAATACCACAGGCCCCTTGACCATCTGTTTAGATAGCAGCTAGACCACAAGTGACTGGGGCCTTTCAGATTCCAGGGCCACATAAGATTTAAGAGCAAAGGACAAAACTGCATCTCTTTCTTCTACAACTGGTTCTGTAAAGGAAGAAACTAAACAGTATTATTTGTGCCTGTGAATCTTGCAATGTTTTTCATAACATGGTTATTTTGTATTGTTCATCTTCTTCACACAAGGACATAAAATTGATTGAGTGGGCTTATGCTAAGGAGAAAGCTAAATGAAAGACCTAGTGTATATTCAGGGGAAAAAATAAACAACAACATGAAGAAGATTCTGAACGTACAGTTTTAGAACCGGATCTAAATCCTCTTCCAAAATCTTTTTTAGAAAAAAATATTTCCAGAAGAGTCTCAGATGCTATTTATTTGTTGGTTGGTTGGTCGGTTGTTTCAGAGACACACAGTTATCATTGATTGACTGACCAAACATTCACAAAGGTGAGAGCTAGACCATGCTGGGATCAGAAGCAGAGAATTCAATGCAAGTCACATATATGGTTGAAAGGGACCACATTACTTGAGTCATCACTACTGCCTACCACCCCAGGCCTGAGTTATTCTGAAGACAGAGTGAGGAACAGGAGCTGGGTATAGAACCAAGGTGCTCTAATAGGGGATGTGGGCATCCTAGCCTCTAGGTTAATCTCCTACCACTCATGCTGTCCTTCAAGATGTCTCTTGTGCTATTACCATCCCCAGTTAGGGCACACTGTTTATGTAATTAGTAACATTCAGACTCATGGACAATCAGTATCATCTCAAACTAGAGTATTCTCCTGTTTCATGTGCCAGTGGTAATTACTGTTAAGGAAACAGCTAATACCATATTTTGAAAATGCAAGTGCAGGGGCTGGCACTGTGGCATAGTGGGCTAAAGCTTCCACCTGTGGCACCCACATCCCATATGGGTTCCAGTTCTAGTCCTGGCTGTTCATCTTCCAATCCAGCTCTCTACTTTAGCCTGAGAAAGCAGAGGAAGATGGCCCAAGTGCTTGGGCCCCTGAACCCATGTAGGAGACCTGGATGAAGCTCCTGGTTCCAGATCAGTCCAGCTCTGTCCATTGTGACCATTTGGGGAGTGAATCAGCAGGTAGATGACCGTTCCTTCTGTATCTCCCTTGCTCTGTCTCTAATGCTCTCTCTCAATTAAAAAAAATGCAATTCCAGTTTCAAATAGACTCAAATCTTAGGTTAGTTTATTTAAAAAAAAAAAACCTGAAAATGATTTTTTTTATTGTTTATTGTTTGTTAAATGCTATAATGAATTCTTTAGGCATTTTATCTGAACAGATCCTCACAGGTATATTTAAGTAGTGTAATGTCTAGTGTGCAGATCAGGAAACTGAATGCAACCACCATGAAAAAAATTCAGTATGCTACCCAAAGTCATATACTGCAAACCCTGACCTACCCTGGTAGTGCTTAACAGTTTTTGCATTTTGATTTTGCCATTATCATTCATGCTGCACAATCCATAGGCTGCTTAAAGCTATACACCATAAATATATTTTATGGTCTTTATTCTGTGAAGTTGATTAACAATCAGTAAATAAAATCTACCTCTAATTTCTGAAGCAGCTTTATGTGGTAATAAACCAGACTTATGGAAACTTACACTGGCAAACAGCAGGGATCTCACATTCATGTTTACTGCTGAATTTAAAGGCACATCACCCTAGAATGTGTCACTTTCATAATCAGCTGTTGAATTGTTTTACACACAAATTGCATCTCTCCTATAATGTGCACATTGTCACTCTCACAACTAAGGTTCATGCTCTGATGAGTGTTCCATCTGGGGCTGTATGCAAATATTTTTATATATGCACACATGAATTTCCCCAACTCAGACCCAATTTGTTGATATTAGCATGTGCTTTCATCCTCTGATATGCTGAAAGAGGCAATTTCTGTTGGATACTTTGTAAAAACCGAATTAGGTATAGATTAAGAGCTTGAGATGCCTCTGTTGGGTAATATATTCCTTCCTTCTGCCTCTCCTTTTTTCTTCTGTAATTTTTCTAAATGGGTCAAATGAGGCTAAAGCATTACACTGGGCAGCTTTGTTTGTTTGACATAATTACTAATTTGGTAGCAGTCTCTTTTATTTATGACTGGTGATTTTTTGTGTGTGTTCTCTTTTTTTTTTTTCCTTTGCTATTTTGAGCTAAAATCATTTGTCTCAGGCAGCAAGTAAAAGGAAATGTAGGCTGTTGGTTTGCAAATTAATGCTTTTCCATATCAGTTTGCTCTTGTTTAAGCAACATTGCACTGGACAAAAGCATCCTGTGGCAGTGATACATAGTGGTCCCTTTAAACAGCTCTCATAATCATTCACTCAGCACCTGCGATAGACACTGAGCACTGACTGTCACTTTAGTAAATATTAAGTGATATTAATGTCATTCAAAACTGCCAAGATCAGCCAACTTACAGTTCTTACTGTGTACCAAGACTTGAACTCAACCAGAACAGAGATTTATTTAACCTTGAGATTAGCCTTTAAGCTAAGAGATTTGGTTGTCTCCAGCCTTGTCAGTTTTTGACAGTGGATGAGTCATTTATATCCTCCTCTCCTTTGGGACCCATTTTCTCCATTTGTAAAATAAGGCTGAACCAGGAAATGAAACTCTCCAGGTGTAGCATTCTGTGATTCAGTGGAATCAATAGTTCATAGGTTACAGCAGTCTGCTTGTATTTATAAGTTCCCAGGTAAAGCTGTATTTTAACTTCTGAAAATATCTTCAGATCTTGATTGTTGTGGACATTTTAGATACTACTGATAGCTATAAAGAAGTTGGCCCTAATAATACATTCTAAAGATGTAGTAGAAACATTTTTACCATTTTTCCCTGTTCCTGTGATTTTTCAGAAAACTATTACTTGACAGAAAATTTTACTGACTAAAATAATAAAGTATTTTTGCCTGTATAGGTACCTCCATCTGGTCTCCTGGGTTGTGTATTTTTTTTTTCAATGAGGCAGTGTTTAATTGGTGGTACAATGAATAGTTGTTAAACTTGAAGAGAGGATAAAGATTGTTTAATGAAAAATCTTTACTGAAATGAGTATGAAAGTTTCTGAGGGGCAGTCTCCCTGTATTTACAATTTTGAACAAGTGAAACTGTGATTACCAAACAGCCATTTTAATGATTTTTAGGATGTTTTTGCATACCACTAGAAGGTCTTTGGCATCTTCCCAGGTTTTACCATTGAGTGGTAAGAGTAGAAGAAACACAAACTGTCAGATCTCAACATGAGTAAGGTCTTCCCACTAGATTCTAGGGGGGCTGGAATACAGTTAAGGGAGTAACAAATGCAATACTGAAAGATAATCAGGATTAATTCTGTGACTGCGGCCTGGGGGATCTTCACAGAAATAATATTTCTCAATTCAGAAGAAAATTGGCAAGAAATACATTGGGGGGAAAAAACCTTGCTTTTCAACTCATTTGCACACTTACTGATTTTGGCTGTCTGGATTGATCAGGAGTTAGAGCAGCACCATTTGTGCAACAGTGCTTTCCAGGAAAATGATTCACAATGAAAATAAATGAGGGTCTGTGTTCAAGCCAAGAGAAACATTGGCTCAGCTGGAAAGTCAGCCAAGTGGGATATAGGCCTGCTCACCTCAAAATTCTGTCCTGCAATCACATTGCATTTAAGTATTTGATAGCACTGGAGATGTTAATGCATACGGAGATTCGATACAACTTTAGAATTTTGTGGTAGTTCCCTGAAGTTGAAAAATCCTTCATACTCTTGGTAAGCACTCTTTTCTTTATCTGGTGGTGGTGGGGGGTGTTACTATTTTGTATTTTCCTTGTGTTAAACTTCCCTTCCTTCATGATCACTTATGAATAAAATATAAATGTAAAGTACAGAGATAGACATTTACTTTTGGTATCTTTGAGATCCGCAAGGAGAGAAGGCCCACACTTCCAGGAATGGAGAGTCCCTACCCTCACTTCCAGGAACGAAAAGTCTTTGTCAAGGTTCCCGTGGGTGCCTAATGGTCAACCAATGAGGATCAGACCTGCCTCAACCTTTAACCCCCACGCCCTGTATCTATAAAAGGAGCCCTCCCAGCCTGAGGCGCGACTTCCCTGGCCCCTGCCCTGTTAGAACCAGAGAGCCTCGGCTAGGAGCAGAATTACAATAAAAGCTTGTGATTCATCTCACTGGGAAGATTTGTGGCACGCTGGACACCTTGCAACTTTTAGTGTGCTAATATTGGCAGATGAAAGTAGTATGAGGAACACAAATGGGTGCAAGACTCTTTGGTAATCACACCTTTGACTTTTGCTTCTGATCAGAGAAAGTACTTCTAGTTCTGTATATTGAGCCGGGTATCCTAGTTTTGGCATTGACTATAAATCTGTGTGCTGGCTCACTCTCTGTATCTCTCTGTATCTCTCTCTCTCTTTCATGCACACAAACACATATACAAATCTTGACTTCTTGACCTATGAAGCTTTGTATTTGTGAGCAACCTCTCTGAAAACCCAACCAAAGGATGAACACAAATTACCTTAAATTACAAATAACATTAACACATCACCTGGAGTAGTTGATTCAGTAAATCATTTCCCCTTCAACAAATCATTATTCTTTGTCATCCTCCACTATTCCAGTGAAGCTATTCACTTTATACATCTCGTCTCTTTTCCATCCTCAATCTACTTGACTTCATTGTGATATCTATAACTGCTGTCAGCTTCCTTCTTTACATACTCTTTCCCCAAACCTTGAAATGGTAGTCGGCTCTAATCCTCTTCTGACCTACAAGGAAATCCCTCAGTCCTTGCCTCCTCCTTCCTATGACTATACCATTTTTACAGTCTTAGTGGCACCTAAGATGTCATTGAAAATTGCTGATATTGCCATGGCAATAGCATCTACTAAAGAATTTCAGAAGGATAAGTCAGTGTTCACATAAGGTAAGTTTTTATCAGTTGTGAACAACTTTGAACAACTCAACCCAATTTATTTCCATGTAAGAATCTGATTGGAGTATGTAATCTGTGAGCTTCAGGAAAATAAAACATTCCTCAAGGTTCTCTCCATAAACTTGTTTTCATCTCACTTTATATTTTCTGTTAACATTATTACTTCAACCAGAAGGTCTATACTTATAATTATAAAGTCTAAAGCTTTAAATTTACCCTTTTGCATTGGGAATTTTAGGCTTGCTTTTTCAAGTACTCACTGGGTATATGAGTACATGAAAGTTTCTTTAGTGCATCAGGGTCATTCATTTTATTTTATTTTATTTTATTTTGGCAGGCAGAGTTAGAGAGAGAGAAAGGTCTTCCTTTTTCTGTTGGTTCACCCCCCAAGTGGCCGCTACCGCCAGCACGTTGTGGCCGGTGCGCTGTGCCGATCTGAAGCCAGGAGCTAGGTGCCTCCTCCTGGTCTGCCATGCAGGTGCAGGGCCCAAGGACTTGGGCTTTCCTTCGCTGCCTTCCCAGGCCACAGCAGAGAGCTGGACTGGAAGAGGAGCAACTGGAACAGAATCTGGCACCCCGACCGGGTCTAGAACCCTGGAGTGCTGGCGCCGCGGGTGGAGGATTAGCTTAATGAGCCGCAGCACTGACCCATCAGGGTCATTCTTAAAAGAATGGATCTAGGGGCCAGTGTTTGTGGCGCAGCAGGTTAAGCTGCTGCCTGCAGTGTAGGTATCCCACATGCTTGCCTGTTCAACTCTCTGCAGATCCACTTTAGATCCATCTCCCTGCTGATGTGCTTGGAAAAGCAGCAGAAGAGGGCCCAAGTCCTTGAGCCCCTGCACCCATGTGGGAGACCATAATAGAGTTTCAGGCTCCTGGCGTTGCTGGTTGTTATAGCCAACTAGGGGAGTGGACCAGTGGATGGAAGATCTCTTTCTTTCTCTCTTGCTCTCTTATTGTCTCCCTTCCTAACTCCCTTTTTCTTTAACTTCCAAAAAAATGAATCATTTTCAGAAAGAAAAAAATGAATCTATACTTACCTTCTAAGATTGTTGTAATAAATCCTTGAGGTGATTACTTTAATGCACAAAGAACTATGCCAGGCAGGCACCTGCCACCAGTGGCACATCACTGACATTATTCATGATTAATCAATTTTGATGGGTTATGTTTCTTTTTCTCTTTATATCTGGTTATCTATCTTCTTAACAATAGCTGTAAATAAGAAGTTGCCTTTGCTTTTATTTTACTTCACCTTGAATGTCCTTATTTTTGAGAGAATCGATAACAACATGCAGTTTAATGTACACTCCAAACCACTCTTGGGAGTCTTGTTTTATATTAAACAGAACCTTCTGCCTGTAACTTCTCACCTAAAGCCCTTGTCTATCTCTCTTGTCCATCAAATCCTTGTTACTAGGTGTCTCGTGCCAGTTTATGCTTTACTATGCCATGTCATCTCAATTAATGGATCAGAAAGAGTTTTTACATGCCAATAAATCATGGATAATGAAAACTATTGGCTAATTATAGCTTCTTAAAACAGTTTTGGATGCTCTTTTTGCCTGTTTTTCATATGATCACTAAGCTGGTCAATCTTTCTGGTTTGATCTCAGTCTACTCCTGTTTATTCAAGGCCATCTGGCTTATTTACAATTGCTTGCATTCGCCTTTCCCAATTAGGTCATGATGAATTAGACTGGTTTATAGACACATATTCATTTTCTACAATAAATATTGCCTTTTTAATTATATTAATCACCTTAATCCAACACACATCTCCCCTAGTCCTTGTTTGTTTTTCCTCCTGGAAGAGGTATTGAAATTTTTGGTGTTCTTTCAGATACCAGGACTCCGTATCTTCCTAAATTTAGATGTAAAACTGAACTCTGTTCACTGCATCGCATTTTGTGTTTCCCAGAGCCATTTTCTGAGACTCATTCATCATCGTCTCTCTTCCAGACTCAAGCAATAATGTTTAGCGTATTTCTTCTCCAGTTGTTCCTAACCACCAAAGTTATCATTTTGTAATAAATGGAGAATTTGTATTTCATTGTACCACTGGTATCGAGAGGCAGGAAGGTCTTTCTCTTAGATTCCAATTAGCAAGAGAGTAGTCATGGACTTAGCAGTGTCTCCAAAAACTTCAACAACTTCCCATCTCGTAACAGAAAAAGCCACATGCAAGCTGAAATCCTGTAGTAAACAGTTCAATAACATGTAATACTTTTCCTCTTGTAATTCTCTTTGCTTACAATGTTGTTCTTCACGATGTCCCTTTCTCTTTGGTCTAGATTATAGAGCATCCCTTTCTTCATGCAGTGTTCCATGATTAAAGCCAAGCAGAATCTATACTCTTCTTACGTGGGCTCACACAGTATTTCATTTACACTTCTATTATGGGAATTTTGTATTGTAAGTCATGAAATTATGTAACTTCTTAGCTGCATTAAGAAAGACTTAACTGTTGCATCCTTGGTACTACCTATAGGAATGTTTTGTGCCTACAAGTCCACAGTTAAGGCCTGAAGACCCCATTAAATGAAATCACTTGCACGATACTCTTTTAAATGGTGTAAATAATAGATCTGCATGACACAGACTAATTCTGCATCTTCTAGGGATTTATTTTGCAGTAGTAACAGTAGGTGCATCCTATGTTACTTGTTTTTAGGGTTAATGATTATATTCATAGCCTAAAAGCATTTCTTTATTCACATCTATAATAAGGGATATATTGGTGCCTACCTGGTTGGCTTATATAAATATTAATAAAATTAATGTATATAATATATTTGCATATAATACTCTATATATTACTTGATATTAATGTATCATTAGACACACTTACATTTAAAAATAAAATACTCTTAGCAATATTACATACTTTTTTTTTTCTTTTTTTTTTTTTTTATTTTTTTGACAGGCAGAGTGGACAGTGAGAGAGAGAGACAGAGAGAAAGGTCTTCCTTTGCCGTTGGTTCACCCTCCAATGGCCGCCGGGCCGGTGCGCTGCGGCCCACGCACCGCGCTGATCCGATGGCAGGAGCCAGGTGCTTTTCCTGGTCTCCCATGGGGTGCAGGGCCCAAGCACCTGGGCCATCCTCCACTGCACTCCCTGGCCACAGCAGAGGGCTGGCCTGGAAGAGGGGCAACCGGGACAGAATCCGGCGCCCCAACCGGGACTAGAACCCGGTGTGCCGGCGCCGCTAGGCGGAGGATTAGCCTAGTGAGCCGCGGCGACGGCCCACATACTTTTTAACTTTCAAATCAGTTAAAGGTTTTCCCATTGAAATCAACAAATTGACAGTTATTATTACACAGTGCAACAAAGTTAGTACTGAAACAATTAAACTGTAATACTTTTCAAACCTTTCAAGTAAAATTGTTTTGAAAAATAAGAGACCAGCGTCGTGGCTCACTAGGCTAATCCTCCGCCTTGCAGCGCCGGCACACCGGGTTCTAGTCCCGGTCGGGGCACCAGATTCTGTCCCGGTTGCCCCTCTTCCAGGCCAGCTCTCTGCTGTGACCAGGGAGTGCAGTGGAGGATGGCCCAAGTACTTGGGCCCTGCACCCCATGGGAGAGGAGGATAAGTACCTGGCTCCTGCCTTCAGATCAACGGGGTGCGCCGGCTGCAGCGCCAGCCGTGGAGGCCATTGGAGGGTGAACCAATGGCAAAGGAAGACCTTTCTCTCTGTCTTTCTCTCTCACTGTCCACTCTGTCTGTCAAAAAAAAAAAAAAAGCAGTAAAAATAATATGTACTAAGAATTTTGTGCAGTTTTTTCATTGCCTACAATACAAATTTTACTAAAAATGCTTTTATTATCATATCCATTTTGCAGAAGAGAGTTAATGATTGATCTAAGATTGCATAGCTCATAAATTTGGGAAGTAGTATTGAACCTTAATCTGTCCAGCTCAACAAGGCATTTGTTTAACTATGTAAGTTTCCATCTTGTGCTCAGATTTACTTTTTATGTCTTTGCTATTACTATTCATTCTCTACAGCATATTTTCTTCTGATCATGGTGTATCCAAATTAACATTTACTTGATGGTCCTGTTAATTGAAACTTAGTATAGGAAACCTCCCTTAACCCTAAAGAAAAGGAACATTATTTACTTCAGAAATGTGAAATTAGTTTACTTTTTACCTTTAACATTAACTCTTTAAAAATTTCTGTCAAGGCCGGTGCTGCGGCTCACTAGGCTAATCCTCCGCCTGTGTCGCCAGCACACAAGGTTCTAGTCCCGGTAGCAGCACTGGATTCTGTCCTGGTTGCCCCTCTTCCAGGCCAGCTCTCTGCTGTGGCCAGGGAGTGCAGTGGAGGATGGCCTAAGTACCTGGGCCCTGCACCCCATGGGAGACCAGGATAAGTACCTGGCTCCTGCCATCGGATCAGCGCAGTGCACTGGCCGTGGTGGCCATTGGAGGGTGAACCAACAGCAAAGGAAGACCTTTCTCTCTGTCTCTCTCACTGTCCACTCTGCCTGTCAAAAAAAAAATTTTTCTGTCAAACTTACTAAAATATTATTTCTTTCTTATCTAAACTCCAATTTGATTGAGAAAAAATAGATATTCTGCCAATTTTTATAAAAGATCTATTTATTTGAAAGTCAAAGTTAGAGGAGAGAGACTTTTCATCTGCTGCTTTATTCCCTAAGTCGCTATAATGGCTGGGTCTGAGCCAATTTGAAGTCAGGAGCCAGGAGTTTATTCAGGTCTTCCACATGGGTGCAGCGGTCCAAACATTGGGCCATCTTCTGCTTTCCCAGGCCACAGCAGAGAGTGGGATCAGAAGAGAAGCAACCGGGACTTGAACTGAAACCCATATGGGATACTGGCACTGCAGGGGAATGCTTAGCTTACTATGCCTCAGTGCCAGGCCCCTCATGTCAATCTTATCACGTGTAAATACATTTCAGTTTTCTAGTTTTACAGGTGAGGAGGAAGGGGTGTTCTCAGCAGTGTGTTTCATTATGTAACAGTGTACATATTGAATTGATTATAGAGCTCGATGTTTTTGAAGACAGTTAAACACTAAACAGTTTTGGAATTGTATTTTCATGTGACCTGTATAACTATCCTAAACTGTTTAGTAAGTACTAAGAAATCTCATGAAATTTAGTTGCTAGAAATTTTGGTTCCAGCAAATGGAAAGTTTACTGTTTTAGATGCTAACAGCTGAGTTTTAATTTCTGATGGAACAGTACAATTTTTTTAGAAGTTTTTGCAATCTTACTACATATCAGAGCGAAGTTATTAAATGATAAATTATTTTATTATTGGCCTGATTTTCTGAACTAATGGTTCTTAGATACACATTATTAAGCCACCAAATTGAATTAGCAAACTCAAAGAGCAAAAATGATCACCTGGAGTTAAACCCTGCATCCAGTGGTTTCCCCCACATTTATAAAATGCAAGGTTTAAACAATCTGTTGGCTTTCTTAAAAAATTCAAGTGACTTTCTATGTTTATGAGTCAAACATATCTATAAGTGTACTTGCTATATGACTAAATGTATAATGGCTACAACCTTGAAACCTGTTCTTCAGGACTGGTTCTTCAATAATGGAAACTTCTCAGCAGTCTTTCTCTTCCTGTTTGGATTTTTATGAGAGTGAGACATTAAATCATTCATAGGAATTTTGCACAGGTAACTAGAGGTAGTTAATCTTTCGGAAAAAAAAAGTATTGGTTTATTTAGAAGACAGAGTTACAGAGAGCAGGGGTTGGGGGGTGGAGGGAGGGAGAAAGGGAGGACGAGAGAGAGAGAGAGAGAGAGAGAGAGAGAGAGAGAGATCTTCCATCTGTTGATTCACTTTCCAGATGGCTACAATGGCCAGGACTGGGCCAGTCTGAAGCCAGGAGCCAGGAGCTTCATCTGTGTCTTCCACTTGGGCTATCTTCCACTGAGTTTCCCAAACTGTTAGCAAGGAACTGGATCAGAAGTGGAGCAGCAGGGATACAAACTGATGCCCATATGGAATACCAGCCTCACAGGCAGCAACTTAACTTTCTGCCCCACAATGCCAGCTCTAAAAGTCTTCTAAACCATACATTTCTTGTAGAAAATAATCCATTTTTAAAATTGGAGAAAGTTTTTCCAGAATTCTTAATTAATGATGCAGCTTCTTCAGTTTAAATACAACACAAATAACTTCACCTTACATGTGAAGTCATTGCACAACATTTTGATAAGTCTGTGCTATTCATTGTATTCCATATCTTATTTTCTTTTTTTATATTTATTTTAATTTGTTTGAAAGGGAGGGAGAGAGAGAGAGAGAAATAGAGAAAATATCTTTCATTCACCAGTTCACTCTACAAACGGTCGCAACAGTCAGGCTGGGCCAGGCCACAGCCAGGAGTCCAGAACTCCATCTTGGTCTTTCACACAAGAGGCAGGGGTCTAAGTAAGTGCTTGGTTTAACATTATTTCTCTCTCTGTAAATGTGTTTGCTTGAACCCAATGTCTTGAGCTCAGTGACATGCATTGTTACCGAGCAATAGCCACTCTGTTAAAATGTGAGAAAAGCATGAATAGCATTTCCCTCCTAATGCTAGCAATATCAATTATTAAATCTCTAATATCATTAACACTGCAACAGGCTTAAATTAAAAAGAACTAATAGGTTTCAGTTGGTAAACACTTTATTGTAAGTTGTAATATTGTCAGTAAGCATGATGACTATATTTGCAAATTAGTCTAGATTCTGAAAATACAAGACAATTAAGTCCAAATTTAGACTTAGGATGGTTTATGAAACTCTCATCCATGTGGAAAAGCTCTGATCTATGGGACTATATGAAGACAGTTTTTTTTTCCAGCAGCTTCAGGTTGTGCCATACAGCATTGTCAAAATCTCAGATGATTTCCTTGGGGATTTGAAAGAACAAGAACACACAAAACCTTAAAGGGCAAGTCAACAAGATAAGAATACTGCTTAAATTGTAGCATACATGGCAGTGCATTGATGTTTTTAACATATAGGTTCTACATACATCTAAATGACAGTAATTGGCGAAACTGTAGTTTTTAAAGATTTATTTTAAGTCACAGTTACAGACACATACACACACACACACACACACACAGAGCGCTTCCATCCTCTGGTTCATTCCCTAGATTGCTTCAATGGCAGTGCTGGGACACACCAGCATCAAGAGCTAGATCCGTTTTCTCCCATGTGGCTGGCAGGGACCCAAACACTTGGACCATCTTCTGCTTTTCCCAGGCCATTAGCATGGAGCTGAATGGGAAGTAGAGCAGCCAGGACTCGATCCATTGCCCACATGGTATGCTAGCATCTCAGGTGGCAACCTCATTCACTATGCCACAATGGTGGCCCCAAACTTCATTTTTAATGGCTGTTTTCTCTTCATTTTTATCACAAAAATTAATGAGGAGCAAGTATTTTGGTGCAGTAAGTTAAATGCTACTTGCGATGTCTTATATCACTATCAATTCAATCCTGGATACTGTACTTTGGATCTAACTTCCTGATGTTGCACCCTGGGAGGTAGCACAGGATGGGTCAAAACTGTTGGCCCCTGCCATCAATATGAGAGACAAGGATGGTATTCAAGTCTTTTGGTTTCAGTTTGGCTGTTACAGACATTCAGGGTGTGAACAGTGGATGGAAGATCTTTCTCCCTCTCTCTCCCCCTCCCTCCCTCCCTCCCTCTCCTTACCTCTCTCTATTTTAAGTAGATACAAGCAGACTAAGGAAACAGTAAATGAGTGCCTGATGAGTATTCTTTTAGAGCAAATTCAAGGTTTAAATTAAAATAAATTAATAAATAGGATTTTATACATACTAAGGTGAAAATATAACCAAATTTAGAAATAGAGATGATGCACATTTTTTAAGGAGTTTAGGGGAACATTTGTTAAATTGGAAAGGAATTTTCTTCCGAAGAGGTTTCCTCGAGGTAACTACCCTAATGCATTAATTTGAGATTTCAGGAAGTACTTTTGACTAAACAGTAATTCAGCTATTTTAAAGTTGGACAATTTAACTCATTTTTTTCCAGTTTGGTGTGTTTTCTCTGTAAATATCTTTTTAAAAATGCTTTATTTATTTATTTATTTATTTGAAAGTCAGAGTTACACACAGAAGGAGAGCAGAGAAAGGTCTTCCATCTGCTGGTTCACTCCCCAGTTGGCTGCAACGGCCAGAGCTGTGCCGATCCGAAGCCAGGAGTTAGGAGCTTCTTCTGGGTCTCCCACGTGGGTGCAGGAGCTGAACGACTTGGGCCATCTTCTACTGCTTTCCCAGGTCATAGCAGAAAGCTGGATTGGAAGTGGAGCAGCTGTTACTCAAACCGGCGCCCATATGGGATGCTGGCACTGCAGGTGGCAGCTTTACCCACTTCGCCACAGTGCTGGCCCCTTGTAAATTTCTTTATACTCTTCAGCAGAACTCAAGGGGAAGCGAAGTTAATAATTTGTAGAACCTGTGATTTGGAACACATCAGCATATAAATCATGGGTATGCTTCTGTCTCTATCTAAAAGAAAGTCCAGAAGCATTTATATATGACCATCAGTCTTGCATCAATTAATAAGTAGGTTTAAATATAAGTTTTAACATCACATTATGTTCATAAAGTATGTTTGAATTGGTTTAATTAATTGCAGGGTTGCTTACAAATCTACTTTGGAGTGTTGATTTACAGCTTTTCAGCTTAACAGTTCAGTTACAATTAAAATGATTGGTAAATCAAGTTTGTTTCCTAAGTACAAATGTTATGAAGGCTGGGATCTCTGTTTTTCTCAGCATGTAAGCATGTGTTTTCCTTTTTAACAAATTTAGTGGACTGACTATACATGTTGAGTTATCATATCCCTGAACTCTGAAATTACCCTCTTATCTGGACAATTTCCTGTACATTGAACTCTACCCTCGGAGAGATCTGCTCTTAGTCTCATCTCTAATTATTTGAAGTCTTCTTAATCCACTAGAATATGAAAGCTTTCAGACTTTATTCTTTTCTCAGGCCATACTGCACCAATCTTGGCTTAATCATCCCTGCAAATTTCTCCCTACTACTGTCTTTCTGTTCAAGCACCTTCACCTTGAACTGCTGGCTGCTCTTCAACAGTGCTCAAATATTGACCAAGCTAAGCACCTCTATTTCCTGGGCTGGGAAGTACAACTGGAGACAGTGTCAGACTCTCTGTAATTGTGCACATTGTGAATATATGATTGCGAATATATGATTAAGTTTTACTTAAGCCTTAAAGCAACTTATTATTACTATTATTATTCATTTTTTTTCTCAGTTCCCTTTGCTTCTTTACACAGTGACAGTAGCAAAAAGTCAAAAATGACTTCAAATATTCAACTGGATCTCCAACCCAGTTAGTTATTCTCACCCTTGGCACACAGTCCATTCTATTTAGTTGAGAAAATACTGATTAAAAATAATAGGGGCTTTTACAGGGCAGAGCCCGCCGACCAATCAGGCGGCTCTCGTGGAGGCAGCTAGCAGAGGCTGGGGAGCGCTGAGCAGCACTTCATGCCATGCCCTGAGTTGCCCAGAGCAGCGAACAGGACAGTCAGGGTGGCTACAGGTGACCCCAAGAAGCCAAAGGGCGAGATGGCTGCTTACGGCTTCTTTGTGCAGACTTGAAGAGAGGAACGTGAGAAGAAAAATCCAGAGGCCCCTGTCAATTTTTGCAGTTTTTCAAGAAGTAGAAGGCAATGTCTGGGAAAAAGAACTCTAACTTTGATGAACTGGGGAAGGCAGATAAAGTACGCTGTGATCAGGAATTATGCTGATCAGGATTATGGACCAGCACCAGGAGGCAAGAGAAAAGTAGACCCGATGAGGAAGAAGATGAAACCGTTTTTCTGTCGCCTTGTGACCACCTTAGAGCAGGGAAGCGCTGTGACGCATATTTATCATTTGAGACCCGTCTATTGCCCTCATTAGGTTTAATTTTGAAAATTCAGTACGATCATGTCGTAATTGCTCAAAGTACTCTAGAAATTGTCAGTAGTTTACATGACGTGGCCGTGGGTGTCAGGAGCACCCTGCAGCTGTATCAAGGTTGTACACATTTGCAAATATTTTTAAAAGGAAAAGGCACTCTCGTGCTCTCCTCACTCTGTGCACCTTGCTGCTGGGGTGACAGGGCATTTCAAGACATTTCTGGCATCTTCATTTAGTGTGTAAGGTGGTGTTAGCACTGCGGTTATGGGCTAGAGCTCCTGAGTTACCAACTGCACGTGTCTATAGTTTGTAAAAAGAGGGAACACGCCTGAGACAAACTCGCGATGCTTCTTGCGTGGTGCTGGGACTGTGGGGAAGGTGTCCCCCCAGGGGCGGAAGTGCAAGGCGTGCACGGAGAGGCTGGACCCACTGACACTGCAGTGGGCATCCAAGTCCTTCAGGTTGTCTTGTTTTTGTGTATAGTGAGTGACACAGCATCCTGCTTCCATTTGTAGCTGTGGCAAGCGGGGGTCAGCTGGCGTGAGAAGGGCTGGGTATTTTTTGTTTGTTTTTTCCTTTTTTTTAGTTAAGTACAGTAAGTTTTTTTTTTTTTAAGATTTATTTATTTATTTGAAAGAGTTACTCAGAGAGAGAAGGAGAGGCGGGGGGGCGGGGGGAGAGAAAGAGGTCGGTCGGTCCTCCATCCACTGGTTCACTCCCCAGATGGCCACAATGGCCGGAACTGGGCTGATCCAAAGTCAGGAGCCAGGAGCTTCTTCCCAGTCTCTCATGCAGGTGCAGGGGCATAAGGACCTGGACCATCTTCTCCTGCTTTCCCAGGCCATAGTAGAGAGCTGGATCATAGGTGGAGCTGCTGGGACTCGAACCAGTGCCCATATGGGATACTGATATTGCAGGCAGCGTCTTTACCCACTACGCCACAGGGCCAGCCCAGAGTACAGTAGTTTTTAAACTGTTTTTTAAACAAACTGTAGAGCTCTTCATTGTCAGCAAAAGGAAGACCCACTGCCACAGTGGAAGCTAATGAACCTTCTGTACATAAACACACTTTGCAATGTTCTGTTACTTTTGGTATGTTTAGAATGCTCAAATGTTTTGAAGTTAAATAGCATTACATTTTTAGAACTGTTGAGGAAAAATAATTGGAACTAGGTCAGCTCAGGATGGAATGTAGACTGACAAAGTGATCTAACTGTAATACAAGGGTGTGAAGCAAGTTCATTGAAGGAGGGAGAGACACGGGTCGTCAGAAATGAGTGGAGTCTGAAAGACTAAAACTAGACTCTATAGCAGCACTGTGCTCTACTTGATAAAGCAGTTTCTCAAAGTCGATTATGTTGGCACTTCTGATATTTCTCTATATGTATTTTGAATATGAAACATTAACTGATGAAGGAGGTGGCAGAAATCCTACTGACCCTTACAATGGAAGATTAGAGAAGGTGGCTGGAATTATTCCAGTGGTAACAGATCAGAATTTGAGACAGCAAAATGAAAATAGGTTTAGCATGATCTAGACGTGAACAGTTATAACAGTTATATTTGAGTGCACACATATACTGTATATATATATTTTTTCTTCACCTCATAATTCATTGAACCCTGATAAATAAGTAAAGCATTAAAAGGAAGAGCAATAGGGGGAACATATTCTAGACAGAAAAAAAATCAACAGTATTGAACATTGATAGCATCACTTTTATATTCTCATAAATGCACCATAATCTGATTTCTAGAAACACTTCTAATAAATATTGTTTCAGTATCACCAATTATTTACTCATTTCAAATCTTATGACTTATCTTCAGTCCTAAATCTATTAGGTCTCTCATTTTCATGTGGCAAATTTGATCATACTTTTGTGTGTGTGTATGTGTGTGTGTACGCATTTCTACAAATGAGGATTTTTTTTCCTTTTTTTGGTGAGGATTTTTTTTGAGACTCTCTTCAAGAAAGTGTTTTCTCCTTGAACAATACCATCCCATAATTTAACCTTTGCTATCACCTATTATCCTATTATTCCTTATATCAGTTGGATAAGTTGTTATGGTAGAGGATGGTTCTCTATTTTCTCCAATGTTTTAAGATAAGTGTCAGAGGGAGAGGGCTTATGGAACCTTGTTTGTAGTGTGCAAGGTGTAATTTGAGTTTAGGATTAGGAAAATGGCCTTGGAGACTCTGATAAGCATATTGGATGATTTGTTGAGCAAATCACTCCAAAGGTGTTCATGCCATTATCATGGCTCTTGTTGCAGATCCTGCTTGGAAGTAAAGTACTATGTTGCAACTTATATCCTCACACTTAGACTGGATCATTTGGATGTCCCTAGTTCTCTATATCTTCACATACTTTGTTTGAAACACAACCTACTGGCTTAGCTCTCTATTCTGACTCTCCTTTGTCCAGTTAAAAAAAAACAAAAACAAAAAACAAAAAAAAAACACAAAGTCAACCAGTTCAAAGATCTTCTTGAAGCTCAAGTTAAACAGTCCATGGATACAGAATGAAATCCACAAAAGTGCCACAGAGAATATTTCACGAATGTTCAGAAGATGCCATTTACAGTTCTATTGCAAGGTACAGAGTTGCAGTACACATTCAAGTTCTTGCTGCTGTTCCTATCATAGCGAGAATGGCATGTTTAATTCTGGTTGCTCATCAAAATTTTTAAATAAAATTTAACTATTGTTTGGTGACCTATGATTTATATGATTCTGAAGTTATGTCCCAAACAACAGAAAGAAGTCCATTGTCTGCTATAAAAATTGACTCTCGTGATGCTGGATTCTGCTCAGCTCATGATAGCCCAATGTACACATCTTGTCTCAACTCCATCCTCAAGGGTATGCTTCAGTTGCACACAACTGGACATAGGCCCAGTTACGCCATGGAAATCAGCAAAGGCCATGACACAGGATTTCCCTTTTCTTGTCATAGTGACTGGCTGTTAAAGCCGTTCATGGCATATGTGTTGTGATGTATCATGGCTAGCTAAAGCAGCAAGGATCACATTTGATGGCAGGGAGATTGAGAGGTAGATTAGCTTTTGCTTCATAGGATATAAGATTGCATAACTGTGCATCAATCAGAGCTTTGAAGCAATGAGATTAAAGAGATGTGAGTTTCCGTTGGGGAGAGAGAAATATTTTCTGTATGGAAATATGAATGAAATAGCTATTTTGTACAAGATAGAAAGACCCTGGCAAAAACTTTCATGAGTATACGAAAATCAGTATTACCTAAGGACTTAATGCCTGGCTGTGCAGTACTTCCTTGCTTTCATGAAGATAGGTGTTGTCAGATGAGCTTAGGGTAAGAGGAATTGGGCCCTATGTCAGTCAATACCCGTAAAAATGCCAGGTATTCTTGACCTCCACTCCTAACCTATTAAAATGCCCATTTTATCCTGACTATCACTCCATTCTTCTGCTTGCTTTCCTGAAGTAGAGAATCAAGACTCTCAAGAACAGTGGAATTGTGAGATTAAAATAATCAAAGTTCCTAAATGACCAAACAGGAGGTTTCTCCTTAATCTATGTGCATGGAAGTTTGAGTAGATAAAGAATGCACATCAATTGTGGTAAGCCACTGAGATTTAAAGGTATGCTTATTTCAGGGAATAATTACTACCTTTTACCTATACAAGTCTTTACAACACTTCAACAGAGCTTTTGTTCCTAATTGTTTTTTTTTTATCTTTTATTTAATGAATATAAATTTCCAAAGTACGACTCATGGGTTACAATGGCTTCCCCCCCCATACCGTCCCTCCCACCCACAACCCTCCCCTTTCCCACTCCCTCTCCCCTTCCATTCACATCAAGATTCATTTTCGATTATCTTAATATACAGAAGATCAGCTTAGTATACCTTAAGTAAGGATTTCAACAGTTTGCTCCCACACAGAAACATAAAGTGAAAAATAATAGATGATTTTTTTTAAGTGATGATGAAATCAGATCAGACCTATTGTCATGTTTAATCCCAGTGAGAGTCAAGTTGGGAATTGATAATTTCTTTTTTTTTTTTTTTTTTTTTTTTTACAGAAGATCAGTTTAGTGTACATTAAGTAAAGATTTCAATCGTTTGCACCCCCATAGAAACACAAAGTGAAATATACTGTTTGAGTACTCGTTATAGCATTAAGCCTCAGTGTACAGCACATTAACGACAGAGATCCTACATGAGGAGTAAGTGCACAGTGACTCCTGTTGTTGACTTTACAAATTGACACTCCTGTTTATGGCATCAGTAATCTCCCTATGCGCCACTCATGAGTTTCCAAGGCTATGGAAGCCCCTTGAGTTCTCCGACTCTTATCTTGTTTAGACACAGTCATAGTCAAAGTGGAGGTTCTCTCCTCCCTTCAGAGAAAGGCACCTCCCTCTTTGAAGACCTGTTCTTTCCACTGGGATCTCACTCACAGAGATCTTTTTGCCAGAGTGTCTTGGCTTTCCATGCCTGAAATACTCTCATGGGCTTTTCAGCCAGATCCGAGTGCCTTTAGGGCTGATTCTGAGGCCAGAGTGCTATTTAGGACATCCGCCATTCTATGAGTCTGCTGAGTATCTCACTTCCCATGTTGGATCACTCTCCCCTTTATTTATTCTATCGGTTAGTGTTAGCAGATACTAGACTTGTTTATGTGCTCCCTTTGACTCTTAGTCCTTTCATTATGATCAATTGTGAACTGAAATTGATCACTTGGAATAGTGAAATGGCATTGGCACATGCCACCTTGATGGGATTGAATTGGAATCCCCTGGTATGTTTCCAACTCTACAAATTGGGGCAAGTCAGCCCGAGCATGCCCCAAATTATACATCTCTTCCCTCTCTTATTCCCACTCTTATGTTTAACAGGGATCACATTTCAGTTAATTTTCAACACTTAAGAATAACTGTGTGATAATTACAGAATTAAACCAGTCATATTAAGTAGAACAGACCAAAAAACTACTAAGAGGGATAATGTATTAAGTTGTCCATTAGCAGTCAGGGCTATGCTGATCAAGACACCATTTCTCATAGTGTCCATTTCACTTCAGGAGGTTTCCTTTTTGGTGTTCAGTCAGTTGTCACCGATCAGGGAGAACATATGGTATTTGTCCCTTTGGGACTGGCTTACTTCACTCAGCATGATGTGTTCCAGATTCCTCCATTTTGTTGCAAATGACTGGATTTCGTTGTTTCTTACTGCGGTATAGTATTCTAAAGAATACATATCCCATAATTTCTTTATCCAGTCTACCATTGATGGGCATTTAGGTTGGTTCCAGGTCTTGGCTATTGTGAATTGTGCTGCAATAAACATTAGGGTGCAGACCGCTTTTTTGTTTATCAATTTAAACTCCTCTGGGTAAATTCCAAGGAGTGGTATGGCTGGGTCGAACGGTAGGGTTATATTCAGATTTCTGAGGAATCTCCAGACTGATTTCCATAGTGGCTTGACCAGTTTGCATTCCCACCAACAGTGGGTTAGTGTCCCTTTTTCCCCACATCCTCGCCAGCATCTGTTGTTGGTAGATTTCTGTATGTGAGCCATTCTAACCGGGGTGAAGTGAAACCTCATTGTGGTTTTGATTTGCATTTCCCTGATTGCTAGTGACCTTGAACATTTTTTCATGTGCCTGTTGGCCATTTGGATTTCCTCTTTTGAAAAATGTCTATTGAAGTCCTTGGCCCATCTCTTAAGTGGGTTGTTGGTTTTGTTTTTGTGGAGTTTCTTGATCTCTTTGTAGATTCTGGTTATTAACCCTTTATCTGTTGCATAGTTTGCAAATATTTTTTCCCATTCTGTCGGTTGTCTCTTCACTCTCCTGACTGTTTCTTTTGCAGTACAGAAACTTCTCAATTTGATGCAATCCCAATAGTTGATTTTGGCTTTGACTGCCTGTGCCTCCCGGGTCTTTTCCAGAAATTCTTTGCCTGTGCCAATATCTTGAAGGGTTTCTCCAATGTTCTCTAATAACTTAATGGTGTCAGGACGTAGATTTAGGTCTTTAATCCACGTTGAGTGGATTTTTGTGTAAGGTGTAAGGTAGGGGTCTTGCTTCATGCTTCTGCACGTGGAAATCCAGTTTTCCGAGCACCATTTATTGAATAGACTGTCCTTGCTCCAGGAATTAGTTTTAGATCCTTGATCAAATATAAGTTGGCTGTAGATGTTTGGATTGATTTCTGGTGTTTCTATTCTGTTCCATTGGTCTATCCATCTGTTTCTGTACCAGTACCATGCTGTTTTGATTACAACTGCCCTGTAGTATGTCCTGTAGTCTGATATTGTGATGCCTCCGGCTTTGTTTTTGTTGTACAAGATTGCTTTAGCTATTCGAGGTCTCTTGTGCCTCCATATAAATTTCAGCATCATTTTTTCTAGATCTGGGAAGAATGTCTTTGGTATCTTGATTGGGATTGCATTGAATCTATAAATTGCTTTTGGGAGAATGGACATTTTGATGATGTTGATTCTTCCAATCCATGAGCATGGAAGATTTTTCCATTTTTTGGTATCCTCTTCTATTTCTTTCTTTAAGGTTTTGTAATTTTCATCGTAGAGATCTTTAACGTCCTTGGTTAAGTTTATTCCAAGGTATTTGATTGTTTTTGTAGCTATTGTGAATGGGATTGATCGTAGCAGTTCTTTCTCAGTCATGGCATTGCTTGTGTATACAAAGGCTGTTGATTTTTGTGCATTGATTTTATATCCTGCTACTTTGCCAAACTCCTCTATGAGTTCCAATAGTCTCTTAGCAGAGTTCTTTGGATCCTCTAAGTACAGAATCATATCGTCTGCAAAGAGGGATAGTTTGACTTCTTCTTTCTTGATTTGTATTCCTTTGATTTCTTTTTCTTGTCTGATGGCTCTGGCTAAAACTTCCAGAACTATGTTAAATAGCAGTGGTGAGAGTGGGCATCCCTGCCTGGTGCCAGATTTCAGTGGAAATGCTTCCAACTTTTCCCCATTCAATAGGATGCTGGCTGTGGGTTTTTTATAAATTGCTTTGATTATATTGAGGAATGTTCCTTCTATACCCAATTTGCTTAGAGTTTTCATCATGAACGGGTGTTGAATTTTATCAAATGCTTTCTCTGCATCAATTGAGATAATCATATGGTTTTTCTTCTGCAGTCTGTTAATGTGGTGAATCACATTGATTGATTTGCGAATGTTGAACCATCCCTGAATACCGGGATGAATCCCACTTGGTCTGGGTGGATGATTTTCCTGATGTGTTGTTGTATTCTATTGGCCAGAATTTTATTGAGGATTTTTGCGTCTGTGTTCATCAGGGATATTGGTCTGTAATTTTCTTTCAGTGCTGCATCTTTCTCTGGCTTAGGGATTAAGGTGATGCTGGCTTCATAGAAAGAATTTGGGAGGATTCCCTCTTTTTCGATTGTTCTGAATAGTTTGAGAAGAAATGGGATTAGTTCTTCTTTAAATGTCTGGTAGAATTCAGCAGTGAATCCATCTGGTCCTGGGCTTTTCTTTGTTGGGAGGGCCTTTATTACTGTTTCAATTTCTGTTTCAGTTATGGGTCTATTTAGGTTTTCGATGTCTTCATGGTTCAATTTTGGTAGATTGCATGTGTCCAGGAATCTATCCATTTCTGATAGGTTTTCCTGTTTGCTGGCATACAGGTCCTTGTAGTAATTTCTGATGATTCTTTTTATTTCTGTGGTGTCTGTTGTTACGTTTCCTTTTTCATCTCTGATTTTATTGATTTGGGTCTTTTCTCTTCTTTTTTTAGTTAGTTGGGCCAATGGGGTGTCAATTTTGTTTATTTTTTCAAAAAATCAGCTTCTCGCTTGGCTGATTTTTTGTAATGTTTTTTTGGATTCAATCCTGTTAATTTCTCCTCTGATTTTATTTATTTCTCTTCTCCTACTAGATTTGGGTTTGGTTTGCTGCAGTTTTTCTAGGTCCTTGAGGTGCACTGAAAGCTCATTTATTTGGTACCTTTCCAATTTCTTGGTATAAGCACCTATTGCTATAAATTTGCCTCTCAATACTGCTTTTGCTGTATCCCATAAGTTTTGATATGTTGTGTTGGTGTCTTCATTTACTTCCAGAAAGTTTTTGATTTCTCTTTTGATTTCTTGAATGACCCAGTGTTCATTCAGGAGCATGTTGTTCAGTCTCCATGTGTTTGCATACTTTCTGGGGTTTCCTGAGTTGCTAATTTCCAGCTTCATCCCGCTGTGGTCTGAGAAGCTGCATGGTATGATTCTAATTCTTTTAAATTTGCTGAGACTTGCTTTATGGCCTAGTATGTGATCAATCCTAGAGAAGGTTCCATGCGCTGCTGAGAAGAATGTGAAGTCTGTAGATGTAGGGTTGAAAGTTCTGTAGATATCTGTTAGATCCATTTGGGCAATAATGTCAATTAAATCTGCTGTTTCCTTGTTGATCTTCTGTCCGGATGATCTGTCTATTTCTGAGAGTGGAGTATTGAAGTCCCCCAGTACTATTGTATTGGAATCTAAATCTCCCTTTAAGTCCCTTAACATATCTTTTAAATAGACCGGTGCCCTGTAATTAGGTGCATATACATTTATAATAGTTACATCTTCCTGTTGAATTGAACCCTTAATCATTATATAGTGTCCCTCTTAGTCTCTCTTAACAGTTTTTGTCTTAAAGTTTATTTTGTCTGATATTAATATGGCTACACCTGCTTTTTTTTGGTTTCTGTTGGCATGGAATATCTTTTTCCAACCTTTCACTTTCAGTCTGCATGCCTCTTTGTTAGAGAGATGTGTTTCTTGTAGGCAACAAATAGTTGGGTTGTGTTCTGTGAGCCAGTCAGCCAATCTGTGTCTTTTAACTGAAGAATTCAGACCATTAATGTTCAATGTGACTATTGATACGTAGTGACTTTGCCCTGCCATTTTCCCGGAAATATTTTCTAGTATATGCTTTGAGCTTCCCATGCTCTTTTACTGGTAGGTGTTCTTCCTTTCCCTTCTTTCATATTGATGGCCGTGTTTCTGTGTTTCTGAGTGTAGCACATCTTTAAGTATCTTTTGCAGGGCCGGACGAGTGGCCACAAAGTCTTTCAATTTCTGTTTGCTATGAAAGGTCTTTATTTCACCTTCATTCACAAATGAGAGCTTGGCAGGATATAATATTCTGGGCTGGCAATTTTTCTCTCTTAGCACCTGTGCTATGTCTCGCCATTCCCTCCTAGCTTGTAGGGTTTCTGATGAGAAGTCAGCTGTGAGTCTGATTGGAGATCCTCTGAGAGTAATCTGACGTTTCTCTCTTGCACATTTTAGGATCTTTTCTTTATGTTTCACTGTGGTAAGTTTAATTACCACGTGTCGTGGTGAGGATCTCTTTTGGTCATGTTTATTGGGGGTTCTATGAGCTTCCTGTACTAGGATATCTCTGTCCTTCTCCAAACCTGGAAAGTTCTCTGCTAGTATCTCACTAAAAAGACCTTCCAATCCTTTCTCTCTCTCCATGCCTTCAGGAACTCCTAGAACTCGAATGTTGTTTTTTTTAATAGTATCCTGTAGATTCCCAACAATATTTTTTAGGTTTCTAATTTCCTCTTCTTTTCTTTGGTTTGACTGTATGTTTTCCTGTGCTCTATCTTCTAAGTCCGATATTCTCTCTTCTGCTTCACCCATTCTGTTTTTAAGGCTTTCTAATGTGTTTGTCATTTGATCTATTGAGCTCTTCATTTCATTTTGATTTCTCTTCACTATAACACTTTCCTGTTCTACTAGTTTCTGAGTTTCATTTTGACTCTTCCTTAAAATTTCGTTTTCACGAGAGAGATTTTCAATCTTGTCCATTAAGGATTTCTGTAGTTCAAGGATTTGCTTTTGAAAACTTCTAAATGTTCTTATCATAAATTTTTTGAAATCCATATCTTGCATTTCTTCTATCTCATCATCTTCATACTCTTGGCTTGGGATGTTTTGCTTATTTGGAGGCATCATAGTGTCATCGTTGATCTTGCTCCCTCTATTTCTGTGTTTGTTACTCGGCATAGTTAATTCTTCTCGCGTCACTGTGCGTTTTTTTCTTTCTTTATTTATTTTTTTTATACTGTGTCCGTGTTAAGTGGACTGCCTGCTGTTGGAGGAGCCTTGGAGGCTTGAGATGGGTGTGGCCTGAGAGCTCTGCTTGGTTCTTCTGGGTTACGGGTGTGCAAAGGTGACACCCTCAGGTTATGCGTGGTAAATCTCTCTCTTTTTATTTATTTATTTATTTTATTTATTCAGGGGGTAAGTAACACCGCATGGCACGGCTGTGCAGAATTGATGGTATTTAGCTTCCAGTCTTTGGCTCCTCTGGACTCCCACTGGGTTGCCTAGGCTACTGAATTGTAGTGACTCAGTTCCTTAGCTCTCCCCCATTGATATGTAAATCCAGAGAGGAGGCCTGCTCTTTGTCTCTTGGGAATTCTTCAAGCCTTGCAGCCTTGTAACCTTTGCAAGGTTAGGGGGAAGAGAAACCCCCGAAGCTTTTTTTTTTTTTCCTTCTTTCCGGTAGTGAGTTTGCTGCACTTTCCGGCCCCCCTCTAGATTCTGACCCCCGTTTCCCCACCAATGTCTCGGGTTATTGAGCTCACCTCCCCTTCCAGCGCCGATGTGTGGACTCGGAGCCCTGAGCGTCCCAAGTCTTCCCGCTGTTGTCTGTGTGGCATGCACTCCCCTTGGAGCACTGGCGCGCAGACCCTGGGGCTTCTGCGGCTTGATCCTGCAACTTGGCTTCCGTGCGGTGGGCGACCTTGTTCTCCCAGTAGGTCCTCCGATTCACGACTGCTCCATCCAGAAGGGTTTCCCCTGCAATTTTTTTTTTTTGGTTCTATTTTCTGCGGCTACCGTAACTCCCCTTTTATTAAACTAAATTTTCCCGGACTATCGGTGCGCGCCCTCACTATTCCGCCATCTTGGCTCCGCCCCTAATTGTTTTTCAAACATTGAATCCTTCTACATTGCAGCAACAGTTTTATTTCTAAACCTCACCTTAATATATTTGAGTATTCACCAAAAATATTTGAGGATTCACCACAGAATAACTTAATAACAGGAATGTCCAAGCTCGTTAATATGTTAATCACGTCTATAAAGTCCCATTTTGTGTTTTTCATAATTCTTCCTGCTATTGAAGTCAACTTCCATCTACTTAGAAGTGGGAAAAATGCCTCATCATTCTTATTAACTCATATTTTCTAAGTAGTTTATGTTCTTAGGTTTCCATTTATTTTATTGCTTTTCTTCTTTTCTAGAATTATTATTGGGAATTCCTTTCCAGAGGCTGTTCATGTTTTTGACTTCTCACATTATTTTTTCTTGCAGCAATTCTTTTTGTAATATCAGATTAGAACATCTATAACACATTCTTTATAGCATTAATATAGTATTTATCATATTATCAACTATATACCTGACAAATTCTCTACAAACTTTAAAATAGTTTTAACTCCCTTGTTGTTAGAGTTGTGTCCTATTTTCTTGCCCAGAGTTTATCTATAATAAATACATATTATTTGCAATATAATGGAATTAATTTCTCTTGGGTAATTTAAAAATCCTGATACCTAAAATAATGTCATAATTCCTCCTTAACATTTAGATCTTAGAACAAAAAAAGGTTACACATAATGAGACCCAAGAGATTGATGAAAATAAGTTGAAAACAGAGAACAAACAAAACATTCATTTCTTTATTAATTACATTAAGTACAAAGTATTATTAATTATTAAAGAAAACAAAAAATTATAACTGATTATAACACAATTAGCATAATCAGAATTATGGTTTCTCCTTTAGGATAATGAAACAATGATAAAACCAACCTTCCAAATTTAAAATTATCTTTTCTTCATTATCTCAAGTAATGCTGTTATCCTGTACTCTAAAAGTATTTTGACATTTAAAATGTATCCTAGAAATAGCATGCAACAATAATCCAAAAGCTAAACACAATTGTAATTAAACCAATGGGACAAATTTGAAATGTAAACAAACCCAGAGACATAGAAAAAATTTATAATCTCAAAGTGTTCCAAGTCTTGAAACCTCAATGCATATTAAGATTTTCAGCAGATAAAGACCTTTCTGTTCAGAATACCAAATATTTTATTTCAATTAGCACAACCATTAGATGTTTTTTCTCCAGTTTTTTCTTCTTTTTTTTAACCTCTTTTTAGAGGTACTTTTCAAAAAGCAGAGTTAAAGAGAAGGAAAGAAAGAGAGGAAGAGGGGTGGGGGACAGAGAAAGAGAGAGAGATCAACCTTCCATCTACTGGTTCACTCCTAAGTGGCTGCAACAGCTAGGACTGGGTCAATAGAAGCCAAGCTCCTAGAAATTCATCCAGGTCTCCCTTGTGGGTGGCAGGAGTCCAGGCACTTGGGCCAGATATCTTCTGCCACTTTACCAAGTGCATTAGCAGGGAGCTGGATCAGAAGTGCAGCATTTGGCACTCAAAATGGTGCTCATATGGGATTCTGGCTTTGTAGGCAGAGGCTTAATCCATTGCGCCACAGTGATGGCTGCTATTTTTTTCTTTGACAGTTGTGCTATTTATTAGAATTTTTAAAACCCCAAAAATAGTGTAGGAAATTCAATAAACTTGTACATAGAATCCTGTAAATGGGTTGAATTAGCATATTTTTGTTTGAAGCTTATGCAGCATATCAAATAGGCTCAAGCATTGGTCGTTATTATCAAATACAATAGGACAGATGATTTCCTTCAATTATATAGAAATGTATGACAAGAAACAATTTTGTACCACAGCCCCAATCCTCCCTCTATTCCTTCCTTGTTAAAGACAAAAACAAACAGAAAATTTAATTGACTGCTAGCTTATCACATCAAAACCTTTGTTCATAACACTTAACTCAGAAACATAATGAAAACACGAAATTATTTTCTGTCTCTTTATGTAAGCTCCTAGCGAAGAATGTGTAATTCTAAATGATAGCTTGAACATGGGTTACCAGAACTTCTTTGCTAAGCCAGGCTAGGATGTCCAATGCATTTGCTAAGGAGCATAATAGTGTTTGCCAGTATCAAAACTCAGAAATAAAAGACTTTCTGTATACCATCACTCAATATTTGGGTTACTGAAAGAAATCATATAAAAATATGAGAGGAGATATAATGAGAGTTGGGAAACCCAAATAATAAAAAGATTGACAATTTTAATATAACAAAATGTTCCAAGACATTACACTTTTTGCAGATAAATGTAAATCATTTTTTTTTGCTTTCAAACTTTTATTTAATGAATATAAATTTCCAAAGTACAGCTTATGGATTACAATGGCTTCCCCGCCATAACGTCCCTCCCACCTGTAAATCATTTTTTAAAAAAGTGAAAAGGAGCATTGTTTGCGTGTATTATGGTTCTAGACTTAGTAATTGACAACTATATTTCACTGTGGAAAAATTGAGAATATACTGTGATATTTGGATATAATATAGGAAGGGGTTGCCAATATTTCTCCCAATTACTTTGACAAATGCATTTTTATGAAACTTCGATTCTCGGATTCATGAGCTATGTAGATGCAAAATAAATATTAGAAACATGAATCTTTTCCAAAACCATTCAAGAAAAGAAAATACCACCTACCATTACTTTTCTAAAGTAAATTAAATCTGCCCTAATCGTCAATGTACACAAGAGTGTCAGTCTGAGGAAACCTTCCCTCTCATTCAGTTCGCTTAAGAAACCTGGAATTACCTGCTTCCAGAAATCTTAAACAAATGTCTGTTTCTTATCCATGATGAGTTTTGTTTCTACTATTGTTGATGTCAACATCTGACTCACTTTCCACAAAGTACAATATTTTCCAGTGGGCTCAAGAGATATGTTTCATAAGAACAGTCTCCACTTGAGAGTTAGATTTTACACTTCCTGCAACAACTCCCAAAGCCATCCTCACGGCCACAGCACTAGCCTGCAGCCTTCTCAGGCAGCTCACAGCCATTGCTAGATCCATCCGTAATACTGCAAGCAGTCCTCATGTTGTTGTCCATCAAAAAACTATTGTTCTCTCTTAATTATTAGATTAACTCATCCCCCCCATTCAGTGTATTTTTTAGTGTATTTTCATATCTTCCACACTTTGAATTCTTTTTGAAAAGTCTCTAGCCCCTTTTTAAATCTGCTTTTCATCCTCAAAATCTACAGAAATCCTGGATGAGATACGTGTTTAAATACCTGACAACTTTTGCTTTTAGCTTTGAAACTCACAATTAGTAAATGGAGCCAGGGTTTCAAACCTCTAAAATTTGTCTGTCTCATCTGTTATCATTGGCAGTAGGAAAGATCTTATGTGATGAAAACAAGATAGAAATTAAGAGTTCTTTTTAATAACTATTCTTTCTCACAAATATTGTGAAATCTACAAAATGTATACCAGTATAAATGAGATAGTCTTCATGAAGTTAAGACAGCTTCTGTTGCTGGTTAGTTTTCAACACAACAGGTTATTTATTGATTAAAACCCAAGTTAGTTGTGAGTCAGTTAGATTGATTCCCCCAACATTGTATGTGCCTGGTTTCTCTGAATTAATGTACAAACTGACTTGTTAAAGATAAATGAACTGTTTGCCTGAGTTGCATTGTGATGCATTTCAGCAAAAGTTTCTATACAGTTGTTATATAGGAGCTGAACAATACACAGGTATTTTGCACTCGGAGTGAAGGAGACTGTAGGCTACAGGGTTTTTTTTTTAATTCTCATTCTTTTCATGGTTTTCTTCCTCTTTCAGTTCTATTTTTTATGTTATTCTCATTCCCTTTGTTCTTTTCTTCTGAAATTGAAATGACTCACCATACACAATAAGCTGAATTAGCTGACACAAAAAACAATGTAAGAAAGATATATTTAAAACAGAAATACAACCAAGTATGCAAGTGCAATTCAGTGTTAAGGGACAAACAGTCATAAAACATCATGATAAATACTCTACTACAAAATTTACACATTTGTCATAGAGAAAGACACACACAAATACTTTAAGCAACTCTTTGTATTTTAGTGCAAGTTTAGTATAATAACAATGGCACGTGATCAGTCATGCTCAAGATTCAAGTCTGGCAAACTGTGGAAAAGGAATAAACTGAAATAAGCAATAATACAGAAATTCTTCATTCCTACAACTGAAGACAACCTGAGCTCAAGCCTCAGTCCAATCCAAGTAGTGGAAACATTAATTTAAGTTAGAGTCAGCTCTAAGTGATTTTGGGGACCTTGATGATCCCAGAGTAGTCAGGGAAATTAATTAAAGCTTGGATTTTTGCTCTGTGTTTTCTCACACAGTGGCTTCCCTCTTCGGAATGTCATCCTTCATTTATTTATTCAAAGAACTTAAGGTAAATGGGTAAAATTAGTTATAATGATCAGGCAAAAATCATTTTATTTCTGTTTTTTACTTAATATGTTTTCATTAGTGTTCACTTTGATTTTTTTCCTTCTCTTCAATAAGGCCAAATTAGAGTATGGTCTTAAGACAAAAAATAAATTAATTTATTAATTAAAAAAAAGAATGCCTATGCTAAAAAATCTTGAAGTTGGTATATTGAAGAGTTTCCTGTGATGTATATTTTGACTTACCTAACTTACCTGGACAAAATATTGGGTTTATATGAGTCTTAGCTATAGAAAAGATTAACTCCTGGCATGTTTTATTAGGTTAAAGAATCCCCCTTATGCACCTATTTTCATCCACTTATTTATGTGAAGCACTAGGAGTCTGTTGGAAAATTCTATTTTTGGAGATACCATAAAATAGTGTAACTTTGGAAAAGGGTTTGGAAGTTCTTATACAGATAATCATGCAGGTACCATATTATCTAGCCATTGCACTTCTGCATAGGTAGTCAAAGAAATGAAAGCATATGTCCACACAAAGATGTGAAATGAATGTTCCTAGAAGATTGACTCGTAATAGCTCCTAACTGGAAATAAACCAAACACTCAGCCAAAACACACACACACACACACACACACACATACAAAAACCAGATAAATAAACTCTGTTGCACATACACTGTGATGCTACTCAGCAGTAAAGCACAAAATGAGCTCTTAGATGATTCCTAAAATAGTTACGCTGAGAAGATGAAGTCAGACAAAAAATGATGCATACTGTATGACTGCATCTACATCATATTGTAGAAACTGCAAAATAACCTTGAGTGACAGAGTGATTGGTGACACGGTAGGGAAAAGGATGAGTAGCAGGGACAAATTGCAATACTTTTAGGGTGATAAATGTTCTATTATCTGCATTGTGGTGGTGATTTTGTGACTTTATTTCCCTATGTAGCTCTTGTAACATCAATTTCACACAGATACATTATACATATTATAAATGCATCTATCATATATAGTTGTATGTGTCACACATATTATAACTTATCAAATGGCATAAAATACATAGAGTAGTTTTATGTCTAGCATGCCTCAGCAGACAAACTAAAATCAAACATTGATCCCATTTGAGGTCTGAACAAGTATAGATATTAATGATAAATCTGAAAAATAGGTAGAGGTGTGGGAACCAGATATCTAGATGAATGACATAAACAATTTGGTTTCATGAGCCAGATTCAACTATTGCTCCGAAGCAACGATTTTGTTTTCATTGTTGCAGTTATAATGGAAACCAAAGGACTCTCACTAGGAGTTCTTTTATAATTTAAAAAATGGTTTTACTAAATGCTGTTACATTTTGGAGCTCAAGACACCTGACTGTGGAACCTTTTTAATAATTGAATTTGTGGGGCCGGCGCCGCGGCTCACTAGGCTAATCCTCCGCCTAGCGGCGCCGGCACACCGGGTTCTAGTCCCGGTCGGGGCGCCGGATTCTGTCCCGGTTGCCCCTCTTCCAGGCCAGCCCTCTGCTGTGGCCCGGGAGTGCAGTGGAGGATGGCCCAGGTGCTTGGGCCCTGCACCCCATGGGAGACCAGGAAAAGCACCTGGCTCCTGGCTCCTGCCATCGGATCAGCGCGGTGCGCCGGCCGCAGTGCGCCGGCCGCGGCGGCCATTGGAGGGTGAACCAACGGCAAAGGAAGACCTTTCTCTCTGTCTCTCTCTCTCTCACTGTCCACTCTGCCTGTCAAAAAAAAAAAAAAATAATAATTGAATTTGTGGAAGGAGATTATCCCTTATTTCAAAATACATTATCTGGCTGCCATGGCACAATAAGTTTAAAAAACATGCTTTCCTAACTGTGTATTACCATATAACCCAAATCAGCTGGAAAGTCGAGCTCTGGACCTGCTAGTGCCAAGGTGACTGACAGTGGTAGCAGCCACTATATTATTGTCTGCCACAGTTGATAGCAAAATGGTTGATTTGTGGATCCAACTTTGTCACCCCCTAAGGGCTCCCAGAAATATTTGAAGGAGAGAATTGTGCAAATACTGAGCATTTTTCATGAGTATCTGGTCTTTCCATTCTTTAGTCCTAGTGCTTATACTCACATTCTTTGCCTTATTCTCCTCTGCCTCACCTGAGACAATAATGGAACGTTGTATTGTAACAGTGTTTCTACAGTTATTTTCAAGTTGATTATTGCTTTATGTTTGCACAGCACTCTTAATATAAAGAAAATATTTGTGGAGTTGATATTTTAGCAGAAAGTAAACTTATGTATCTAGGGGTAAAATAGTCAATGAGCGGTCGGTGTTGTAGTACAGTGGGTTAGGTCACTGCTTGTGAGGTTGGGATCCCATATTGGACGGCTGCTCTAAATCATGGCAACTCCATTTCCAATCCAGCTCCCTGATTATGCTCCTAGGAAAGAAGATGATCTAAGTGCTTGGGCCCTTGCTACTCTTGTGGGAGACCTGCTCAGCTTCCAATCCAGTTTCCTTCTAATATAACTGGGAGGGCATCAGAGAATAGACCAAGTACATGGACTCCTGCCACTCATGTGGGAGGCTGGGATGGAGTTCCTGGTTCCTGGCTTCTGCCTGGCCCAGTCCTGGCCTTTGAGGACAGTAGCATTGCTTGCCAAAGCATCTTGAAACTTTTGAGGCTTATGTTTAAAATAGAGTTTATATTGCTTTTATTTTTATCTTTTTTTTTTTTTTTTTTTTTTTTTTTGACAGGCAGAGTGGACAGTGAGAGAGAGAGACAGAGAGAAAGGTCTTCCTTTTGCCGTTGGTTCACCCTCCAATGGCCGCCGCGGCCAGCGTGCTGCGGCCGGCGCACCGCGCTGATCCGATGGCAGGAGCCAGGAGCCAGGTGCTTTTCCTGGTCTCCCATGGGGTGCAGGGCCCAAGCACCTGGGCCATCCTCCACTGCACTCCCTGGCCACAGCAGAGAGCTGGCCTGGAAGAGGGGCAACCGGGACAGAATCCGGCGCCCCGACCGGGACTAGAACCCGGTGTGCCGGCGCCGCTAGGCGGAGGATTAGCCTAGTGAGCCGCGGCGCCGGCCTATTTTTATCTTTTAATTCCATTTTAATGATCCTTTGAAAGCATTCTTGTAGATTTAACTTTATTTCTATGCTGCATGAGTAACATACAGATTATAGTCATATTATAAAATATGTAATTATAGAATTTATAATTTAAAATTTTAAAAACTAATTTTATAAGGTTATAAAAATTATAAATCATAAATTATAAATCACAATGGTTGGCAATCAGATAAAGTTCTGGACAATTCTCAGTTCTTCTCAGTTTATTCTACTAATTCTAAAAGGAATCTTCAATCTGCATTATCAAAGAAATCATTTCCTGGATCATCTTTTCCTATAGTGCCTATCTAGGAAGTTCTTTGCCTGCAACTCAGTATATTTTAAGGATAGTCCACATCAGATAGACATGAAGTTCAGTGTTTCCTTAAAATTAAGAAAGTCGACCTAGATATTGGATTCAGGTTCAGATATTACAAGACTTAGAAGACTTGAGAACAATTCTGTGCTCTAGGAGGAAACCTGAAATAACAGATAATCACTAGCTACAAATCTAGGCATAAAAATTATACAAGGTTTTATTGTCACAATAAAAAGAAATGATATAGTTATTTATGCACTTCATTAATAGTGTTTTTCTGAGATACCTACCAAACTAACAACATTGGCTGTGCCAGTGGTTCTGAACTTGGACAGCACATTCACTTTCATAAATATTAGATGAATAGGACTTTAAAGACAACTGTCCAGGTGATTTCAATGTGTAACAAGTATTGAGAACAGTAAGTCTCAACTAATACAATGGTAGAAATAACATTAAATATGCGTGTCTTACGTCTACACTGTAAAATATCTATTTTGCATGCTTGCATCTTTCATTTCCAAAAGTGTGTGTGTGTGTGTGGTGTTTTAAGATGGAAAGAGAAAAAGATAGAGTCATACATATACAGGGAAAGAGAGAGAGAGAGAGAGAGCGAGTGCGAGCGAGCACCCATCAGCTAGTTCAGTCCCCAAATACCTACAATGGCTGGTGCCAGGATAAATGAAAATTGGGAGGCAGACATTCAGCCCAGGTCTCCCATATGTGTGACATGAATCCAGTTAACTTGACCTATTACTACTACCTACCAGGGTCTGTATTAGCAGGAGATTAAATCAGGAGTAGAACTGGGAATCAAAGTCAGACACTCTGATATGGGGCACAGGTGTTGTAACCACTTGAATAACTTCCTTCTCCTCAGTAGTACCCATTAGGAGCTGATTTATTTTATAATATTTTCTCATGATTTTTAAAATAAATTGTTCAGGTGAAATAAAATTTATTCAAGCTATTATACTGTCATTTTAGTCTTTAATAAAGCCTAATTATTGTGATTTATAATCACTGTTTTCCAATTAGGTTAGTTGCGCAAGGTCATCCAGTTACTCTTAGAGCAGGGAGTCTGGTGTGCCTAGAAACAGGATTGAACCACTTTAATGTTTATTGTAAAATACTGACTATTCCTATATTAGAAGCTAACCACTCCTAATGTGGTTATTTTCATTTTATTGTTCTATAGGCATTTTACATTTGATGTATTCATATCTGAATGTATAATTCCATAACCCCACATTTCCTCCTGACTGTTTTCTGAGTAGACATTTGTTAATGACACCTATGCCCATCAACACATCTAAGCTAAAAGTGTTAGAAATATCCTTGGCTCCCTCTCCATAATCCTGTATCCCAACCTCAAATGAAAATCACAACTTGTCAATTGTAGCTAAATAATATATTTTCAATACATTTCATTCATTGTTGACTCTCAGCCATCACTGCCTTTGCCTTTGTTCTAAACTTCAAACTCGGAGAACCATGCTTTTTTTTCTTCCTCACTACATAACAATTTTTTTTTTAAGTTAAACCTCATAGGATTGTGTGAACTAAAGAGTTACTAAACATACATAATGGATTTAGAATGTGTCCAGAGTAAGTTTTTGACAAATGTTAGCTATTATTAATCTCTGTGTTATAGACTGAACAGTATTTTGTTTTCCAAACTCACTCAGTTTAAACTTTGAAGTCTAAATGTTAAGCATTAATGGATTAAAGGTGGAGTCTTGATCTAGAATGGCATCTGAGAAGTGATCTGGTGGGAAGTCTAGTTCATGGAAGCTTGCCTTCAGAAGAGAGCTGTTAGGAAAGAGTTCACTATTTAAGCTAGTTTCTCTCTGCTTCTTGCCTCACCATGTAATCACTCTTCCATACTAACCCTAGGATGGCCAGCTTCCACTGGATGCTAGACTAATGGGGCTGCAGATTCTGAATTCTGACCTACAAACTATAAATGCTGTTAAAAGAATGATGTATAAATACAAGCAATTGAAAGATGAATGAAGAGGTTAGAAAAGTTTGTCCTCATTGCCTGTCAGAGTACATTCTATTAGGATGCTGAACATTTTATGGGCTTTTCCTCTTTTGCTGCTTACAGTTATGGGAGACTTGATTTTATGAAGTGCTAAGCTCTTGGAAATGTTCCCTGTCACTTTGTACTTCTTTCAATATAGTACCATATCACAGCACCCATGCTCCCATTCTGTCTTAGTAATAAACCTACGTCCCCTTCCTTGGATCTGTTTATGGCCAGCAATTTTTTATTCTATATTTATATAGATAAAGGCATCATTTTCCTTCTTTCTTTATTCTCTAGACTGCCCTTTATATCTAAGGCTACTAGCTTACATTAAGAAAAGTAGATGCAGTTCCAACAGTCCTTGTTCCACATCCTCTCCCACCCCTTATGCCTCAACTGTTACCCTAGAATAGAAATGATAGCACATTCTCATGACAACTAATTTTTACAGGTGTCTGCAGAAGACATAAAGATCACATCATCTTCACCAATCAACATCATCAATGTCATCATTATCGTAAGTTGATATTTGATAAGCTTTTATTAAATGTCCAAAAATGTTCTCTGTACTTACTGAGAAACTCTTCACGTAAGGTTCACAGGAATATTAAGAGTTAAGCAAAGGCACTAGCTCATTTTATAGCTTAAATAATATGCTCAGTAGTGTTAAATTGCCTGAAGTTACAGATATAAGATGAAAAAATGAATGCCAAACAGGAATACAAAGTAGCAAACAACAACATCAACTTGAGATTTTTGAAGATCCTCTATGAGGAACAATTTTCACAGATTCAAATGAATGGGGCAGTAAGGAAGATATTTCGTTTTATTTGTACAAATGTAATTGAGAATGTGGATGTAACTTTTGACGTTAGTGATCCTGAAATGGGGAGTCATGGATAGGAGACAGTCATATTGAATAGGGTGAGTTTGTGAGTGTTTGTGAGTTTGTGAGTGCTTCTCAAAAGATGCAAAGAGATTGTAATGTAGTAGAAACAGCCTGTACCTTGAATTTTGTTAGCTTGAGAATTTCAGTAAATTACAGTAACTCTGAAATTGTTGCCCGTCTATTAAGTAGGCATTTTGGTGTCTCTCTTGGGAGATAGAATAAATGTATGTAAATAAATGGTTAAACTAATATAATAAGGAAAACATAATGTTTTCATCATCTGCACCATCATCACCATCTTCATCCTTGTGTGCTTATCACCTACCGTTAAAAAGGTACACAAAGAACACATTGAAAATAAACTTAGAAACACATAAAGTGCCAACAGTCAGAAAGAAGTCAGGATTATGCAAGGCTCTCTGAAGGTAGATCTCTGAAACTCACATTGCTTGGTATCTTTAAAGTAGATGGCCCTCACAGTTGATCTCTGCTAATTTTTCATCTATGTGAATTGAATAGCTTTGACTATTCCTGAAGGCGCCTGATGCACGGTTTCTAGTCACAGACTTGACTTTGTCTTTGGCTAAAATTGGATTCGTTTTTGAGCCAGGTATGGACTAGTTTTTTGAGCCAGGTATGGATATGTTTATGGGGCTAATCTTCATATTAGCCTGTCTTTATGGTTATGTGCTAGGGACTATGTGGTTTTGGGATGGAAATTGACCCTTCAGAAACTGTTTCTGGCTGTGGCTGAAGGAGTCAATGAAAAACATGATTTTTAAAAAAAAAGTCCTATTAGCAGCAAGGTTGGAAAGTTGTGTGCAGTTGTGCAAAACAAGTAAATGGAAATGTTGTACCCTTTCAGAAGGCATTTGTCAGCCATTCAAGTTTGGAAATAAAATTGATATATTGAAAGATGGAGAAATATAGCAGAATGGGCTTTCAAATAGTGGATTGATATTGCTTATTTTTCTTATTCAAAGTCAGAAGTAGTATGCCACATTTTAAAAATGATTAAGTTTTTTTTCTTTATTTGAAGGTGGATGATTGGTCAAAATTTAATCAAACCCAGCATGCAATTTACATGCAAATATATTTTAGACATTATATATTCGTTAGCTTTTAATTTCACATTTTTGAGAAGCTGGATTGGTGATTTGGTATTCTCTTATAAAATTAAGGAAATATTTTTAATTATTAAAAAATACAAATGAAAAGTATTATTAAAAAGTACTATTAAAAAGCATTAATGAAAATTGACTCAAGAAAAAGAAAATGTCTAAAAGATTTTTAAATCCATTGATATGTACAGAATTCTAGAATTAGTAATAGAGGGGTATATTAGGACAATTGTCTGTTTAGAAATATACTAGTAAGACAGGTTTATAAACTTAAGCAGATATCACCTATTTTTATTATAAATAGTATTGCCTTTTAAGACTTTTATCAAACTTTGCACACATGTACATGTTGAATTCCATCAACATGTGTTAAGTAAAATTTAAAATGAAGAAAATTTTTTTTTGTAATTTTAACCCTTTTTGCTTGATATAAAATAGTGCATATTTGTTCTTTAAGATAGGTTATTGTAAGTCGTAGTGATAAAAGAAAGAAGGCTCCATGAAAAGTATTAAGGGGAGATCAATTCTCTTCCAGAAAAACTGAATTCTGGATAATTCACTATATCAATAAAACAAAACTACATCTCAAAGCATTTTCTTCCGTTATCATGGCCCACAAATTGACTTGAACAGCTTACACAGAGACAGAAGACATGCCTGCTATGATACTGTATTAATCACCTCTGAGCTCCGTAAACTGTTTTTACTCTAATTGCAACAAAATAAAAGGCAGTGTGAATGTGGGTGTGATTTATTCTGTTGAGCCTGAAATGCCCATCATGCCACGTGGACAAAGGTTTGGGAGAATGAGGACTTTTCAAATCTAACATGCCTCATCAAATCTTCGCTTTATTTCCATCTTCACCCTTTTTATTGCTGTATGGATTCATATATTTTTAGGAAATATGTGAGAGAGCTATATGTTGATCTCCCCCAAATCTGGGCTGGGAAAATTAGGTCTGCTTAAATACATGGTAGAACAGCCAAAGACATAGAAACAACAGTATCGGAAAGGAGTTTAACCCAATAGCAAAATTTCGTGCTGCCTGACCCAGAGGGAATCACTGTTATTCTGCATCCATGCACTGAGTAACAGAAGATGGAATGAAGGAGACAGAAAGTTAGACAAGGGGTCAGGAGACTCACATATACGTCACTCTCCATGAAGAATGTTAGTTGTAAAGTGTGTCTTGAGTAACATATGGTATCTCATAACCTCAAGTTGCTCAGATGGAAAATGAGGAATGAATGTTGAATTGATATCAGGTGTAATAAGAGTGTTAATGAAAGGATATTTCCAGTGGGTTTATCATTGCTAATATTAAAGTGCTACCTTGTTACAGTTGCACATAAAGGAACATTATCTGCAATAATTCTGTGAGATTATAAAAATACCACTAATGACCCAAACATTGTAATTATAATAGTTCTTGTGCATGTTAGTGTGAAATAAAAGTGACTGCTACATTCAATGTTTTTCTCTCTTCTTCTATTTCATTTCCTCCTTTTCTCCTTATTTCCCTCTTTGTAAGATCATTTTGCTGTGATTTTAACTCACCAGATTCGATGAGAGTGGGAACAGGAAGAAAGAAGAATGTGAAGTGGGAAAATCTGAATATTAATAATTTATGACAGGCCAGGACATTACCAAGCATTTTGATGCAAAAACATACTTAATTCTGAGTGCCCCATATTAATGTGATATGTATTATTACTAGTTCACTTCTTCAAATGAGAAACTTATGACTTAGAAGGATTATGTAATTCTCCCAAAATTTCACAGAGAAAGCATGGCACATACATGTATCAAATTCTAATACATCTGATAATATAAATGAAGTCCTCAACACCTGGTGTGTGTGTGTTGATGAGACAATTTCCTTTTCAATGGAGCTGTGTAATTGATGACCAAATTAAGGCACAAGCCTACTAAAAAATAGCCCTGGGTTGAAATAATAAATCCAATATTACTTAGAGATGAAGTATGATAGAATTTATTTTGGGTGCTTGACAACTACCTCTGTGTGTAATCTACTTTAAAAGTTATTTTAAAATAAGTTAAAAATGACAATTACTGGAACTGAAATAATCTGTGTTTGACTTCGTATCATAGTTCTGATGTACTTTAACTTTAATTAAAAACCCATCAAATGTTACTGGTTGCAGCCAGCTTCGCAATGTAGAGGGTGAAGCCGCTGCCTGTGACACAGGTTTGAGTCCCTGCTGTTCCACTTCTGATCCAGCTCCTCCCAGTTAATGTGCCTGGGAAGGCAACAGAGGGTGACCCAAGTCCTTGGGCCCCTGCACCCACATGGGAGACCTGTAGGAATCTCTTAGCTTCAGACCTGCACAGCTCTGACCCTTGTGGCTATTGTGGGGATGGACCAGCAGGTGTAAGATCTCTCTCTCTCTGTCTCTTTCTGGCTGTCTCTGTGTCTCCTGTTCTCTTGGTAAACTCTGCCATTCAAATAAATAAATATATATTTTTTTAAAAATTTACTTTTTTTTCTGTCCTCAAATAACTATAGGGTTGAACCAGGTTATCACATCAATTGATTTGGATTTGGTGAAATAATTTGACTCTATTTTGCTATAGTATTCATGAAAAATTTAGAAATTCTACCATAGCCTTTTATTTTTCATATATAATTCAACTTTATTTTAATACTTAATTGGGCTATGAGATGCACAGTGTGAAGAAAACTTTGGATTTTAGCTTAATCTGTAGCTTTCTGAAATTAAAGGCATTATGGGCCAGAGATCTGCATACAAGGGAAAAATAGAACAAGTTAATGTACAGTGTATCACCACTTTTAAAGTTAAATAACAATATCTACAAGATTAAAATGTCAGCTGCTCACAACTGCAATAAAAAGAGAACCTGGCCGGTGCCGTGGTTCACTAGGCTAATCCCGGTCGGGGCGCCGGATTCTGTCCCGGTTGCCCCTCTTCCAGGCCAGCTCTCTGCTGTGGCCAGGGAGTGCAGTGGAGGATGGCTCAAGTGCTTGGGCCCTGCACCCCATGGGAGAGGAGGATAAGTACCTGGCTCCTGCCATTGGCAGCGCGGTGCGCCAGCAGCAGCGCACCGGCCGTGGTGGCCATTGGAGGGTGAACCAACGGCAAAGGAAGACCTTTCTCTCTGTCTCTCTCTCTCACTGTCCACTCTGCCTGTCAAAAAAAAAAAAAAAAAAAAAAGGGAACCTATGTTGATGAGTAACCAATATAGAAATTAACAGCTGATGTAACTTACATACAAAGATTTGAAATTTTATTTATTACAACAGATATAAATATTCTCTCCAGATACTTTCATTCAAATAAAAACTATAGTTTTTATAGTTGTCACTTAATGTATGTATTATAATAATACTTATATAAAATTATACGACACAAGAGATAAATAAGGATATCATAAAATATTAAATAATAAACTTTGTAAACACAAAAATTATACAGATACTTGTAAAAGTTTGTGATAAATCAAAAGATATGCTATTTTGATGAAAGTTTTTTAAATCCATGCATATTTTTCCTACTGTTTGTTAACTTAGCAATATCTATTGTATGACTTTAAATTATTGAAAAAAATTTAATATGTAAAAAGTTAATTTTTATTATTATTTCACCCACACAACCAAGACAATGAAATATTATCAATCTGATATTTATACTTCCTAAATTGAAATATGCACATTGAAATATTTTCTGTGTTTAATTATTTTGTTAATAAGAAATGAAACCATATTTCTAATTTTTTTTTTTTTTTTTTTTTAATTTTTGACAGGCAGAGTGGACAGTGAGAGAGAGACAGAGAGAGAAAGGTCTTCCTTTGCCGTTGGTTCACCCTCCAATGGCCGCCGCTGCAGCCGGCGCACCGCGCTGATCCGATGGCAGGAGCCAGGATCCAGGTGCTTTTCCTGGTCTCCCATGGGGTGCAGGGCCCAAGCACCTGAGCCATCCTCCACTGCACTCCCTGGCCATAGCAGAGAGCTGGCCTGGAAGAGGGGCAACCGGGACAGAATCCGGCGCCCCGACCGGGACTAGAACCCGGTGTGCCGGCGCCGCAAGGTGGAGGATTAGCCTATTGAGCCACAGCGCCGGCCATATTTCTAATTTTTAATGAAAAACATCAGGAATATTCTTTGTTTTCTGTTCAAATGAAGATGATTCTTTTCCATGTGTCATAGTGTTCCAAGAAATTCATCAAGGTTAATTTAACTGTTTTCTTTATTGATAGGTGTTTCGGTAGCTAGTAATGCTACAATGAATATCCTTAAGCATTCTGTAACTTTTGTGAACTTGATGGATTTGTCCACCAAAAAAATACATAAAATAAAAAGTTAATAGGTAAATCAAATTGACATGAAAATCTCTGTACTCATTGAAATTCATGAATATTGTTTAACAGTATTATATTCCCCACATCTCATTGATACTGAATGCAAATAATTTCATATTTTGCCAGTCATATGAGGTACAATTGCTATGCTATCATTGTTATAGTTTCATTTCTCTATTCACTGTGGATTTTGGGAAACTACCATCATTCATTCTTCTGAGCCACATTAATTAAGAACTTTGCTTTCTATGATTTTAATCTATTTTCTCATGTTTATTTTTGTTCTTATTTTATATGAGCTTTTTAAAATCACATTTGTTTTACAACAACATAGCAAGAGAGCAAAAAAAGAAAGGGAAGGAGGGAGATACCTTCCATCTGCTGGTGCACTCCACAGATGCCTACAACAGTCAGGAATGGGCCAGGCCAAAGCCAGAAGACTCTAAAGGAAACTAAGTCTCCTGTAGCAGTGACAGAGACCCAAATAGTTAAGTCATCTGGTGCTTCCCAGGGTGTACAGAGGCAGGAAGCTGGGTTAGATGTGGAGCAAGACTCTATCCCAGGCACTTTGATATGAAATGTGGGCATCTCAAGGCTAATGCTACTGCATCACCATGTGGAATCTTTTTATACGAAAGACATTGCCTTTTGTCCACTTTTATGTTTTCATCCTTTTTGGGTTTTGTCATTTGCCTTTCATTTCTGTGCACGTTTAAGAAAAATTATTTGTTAATTAGCAGAACTGAGACATGGGGGAGACAGAGTCAGAGAGAGACAGGGTTCCCACCTGCTTGTTCACTCTTCAAATGCCAGAAAAGCTCCCTTCTGGGAGATGGGAACTCAGCCCAGGTGTTCCATTTAGTGAATGGGCACCCAGTTACTTGAGTGAGCAATGGTTGTGGTACATTCCAAAATCTCACTTGCAAGAAACTGAAATCACAGGTAGAGCTGGGCTGTTAACCCTGGCACTCCAGTATGGGACATGGGCATCTTAACCACTAGGCCAAACATCTGCCCATTGCTTGTGTGTGAATTTCTAATATTCACGAAGTTATTTCAGTCTGCTCAGATTTGGGAATATTTTTCTTTATGATTTTCATTCTTATAACAATAAATGATGTCTTTCACATTTGTGGACAATAGGGAACAATTTTTTCATTTTATTTCAAGTACTTTTATAAGTTTGTATATTTGCTTTTCATGTTTTGATGTGGGTTTAGCTATGTCAAATTATTTTAGATGGGGGGCTGGTGCTGTGGCATAGAAAGTTAAGCCTCCATCTGTGGTGCTGGCATCCAAAGTGGGTACCGGTTTAGGTCCCAGCTGCTCCATTTCTAATCCAGCTCCCTACTGATGGCCTGGGAAAGCAGTGGAAGGTGGCCCAAGTGGAAGCTCGTGGCTCCTGACTTCAGATTGGCCTGGGTGTGGCCATTGTGGTCATTTGGGGAATGAACCAATGGATGGAAGATAACTCTCACCCTGTCTCTCCCTCTCTGTCTATAACTCTGCCTCTCAAATAAACAAGTCTTTAAAAAAATATTTTAGATGAATACCCAACTTTTCCATTTAGTGAAGAGTCTCTTTCCAAATTTGTTAGAGTTATTCATTTATAAATTACTGTTTTATGACTACTCTTTTATAGCAAATATTTTTATGTGTATACCCATACTGACATACATATGCAAACACACACAATGACACCTATGGTTAGAGTATTCTACTGAAATATGTGTCTTTTCCTGTATGTTTTATAACATTATATCTACTAAGGCCACCACTGCATTTTTCCCCAAAAATAATCTTACTCAGTTTTGACCCCTTCTAAATGACAAGAGCTTATAAAACATGAAAAGAAATTAATCCATGAACGACATTGGAAAGAATTTTGATACTTTTTTTTTTAAAAAAAAGATTTATTTATTTGAAAGGCAGAGTTACAGAGACAGAAGGAGAGAGGGAGAACATCCATCTGCTGGTTCACTCCCCAAATGGCTGCAAATGGGCCAGGCCTAAGCCAAAAGCCAGGAGCATCTTCCGTGTCTCCCACATGAGTGCAGGGGCCCACACTTTCTTCCACCTCTTTCCCAGGAACATCAGCAGGGAGCCGGATCAGGAGTAGCTGGGACTCAAACCAGCACCCATGTGCCCATGTGGGATGCTGGTGCTGCAGGTGGCAGCTTTACCCACTATGCCACAACACCAGTCCCAATTCTTTCTATTCAGTAGTATGCTGGGGTTTCCCTATATTTCTGTTCTTAATGTTTAGCCAAATTGGTATTTTCATTTTTGTACTTCTACATGAAGTGGACATCCCTCATTTAGTCCATTATTGCCATCTGAAAAATAATTGGTTTGAGATATTTATTTTATAACTGGGCAGCTTTGAAACTTTGCATTGTAAAATGTTTGTTCTCTTTGAATATCATGAAACAATTTTGTATTACAGTATTTAGTTTTAAAAAGTGTTTATCTGTAATTCAGAGTTATATATATATATATATATAGAGAGAGAGAGAGAGAAGGAGAGAAGGAGAGGAGAGGAGAGAAGGAGAGAAGGAGAGAGAGAGAGAGAGAGTAGGAGAGTAGGAGAGAGAGAAAAAGAGAGTAGGAGAGAGAGAGAGTAGGAGAGTAGGAGAGAGAGAGAAAGAGAGTAGGGGAGAGAGAGAGAGAGAAAGAAAGAGAGAAAGAGATCAATCTTCCATCCAATGGTTCACTCCCTAGATGTCACAACAGCCAGAGCTGAATCAGGCTGAAGCCAGGAGCTTCACCTGTGTCTTTCACATGGACCCAAACACTTGGGCCATCTTTTGCTACTTTTCCTATGCCATTAGACAACAGTTGGATTGTAAATGGAGCAGCTGGGACACAAACGGGTGCCCATATAGAATGCTGGCATTGTTTGCAGCAGTTTAAACCACTATGCTACAATGCTGGCCCCTACTACAGAATTTGTAATTTTTTTTTATTGTTATAAGAGCAGCAGGGATTCAAACTGGCACTCTTAATGTGGGATGCTGATGTTGCAAGCAGCAGCTTAATCTGTGCCACAATACTGGCCCCACTCTTCACTTTTAAGTTTCCTTTATGACTCCTTGGGCTGACTTCTGGCTCTGCTTTATCCTATTCACCAATTTTTTAATACAATATGTATATAAATTAAAGAAAATTTTATTTCTTGTTTGATATTTTATAAGATTCTTGACAAATTCTAATTTCTACTTTATGATATATTTTCTATTAAGTGTCTTAATATTAAATGAATAGAAGCAATAGACTTTCAAATTTCAAACCATTCTGAATTTCTTAAAATAAATTCCATTATTCCTAATTCATTATGGCTTATGTACAGTCTGAATTTTTAATGCCAATATTTTCCTTTAAATAATGTATTGTCACATTATCTTCATAGTTCATTTTTGTGCCATCATTTTCTTATTTTGAAATCAGCATTATGTTAACCAGTCTCAACTGGGAGAAATGTTTCACCTTAATTTATGATATGAGATACTATAATACAATGAAAAATGTCAGTTCTGTAACTTTTTCCATAAAAGGCTTTTATTTAAAGTGCATTTATTTAAACATGACGGGGGGGGGGGGGGGAGGCAGAACAAGCGAGCCGAGCAAGCATGCCACAACCATTCTCTGATTTACTTCTCAAATGGCTGCACCAGCCAAGTCCAGGCCAACCTGAAGCAAGGAGCCAGGATCTCCATTCTGACTCCCACATTGCAGGAGCCCAACTATTTGGTCATCTTGAGCTAGCTCCCCAGGCATACTAACAGGAAACTGGTCCAGAAACAGAGTAGTGGGGTTTCAAACTGAAGTTCTAACATGGAATGTTGGCATTGCAAGTAGCAGCTTAACCTGCTATGTAGCAATGCTGGCCCTAATCTTTATATTTTAGATTCTTTTATGATTCCCAGGGCTGAATTCTGGACTTTGCTTTATCCTACGCACCTAATTTTTTTTTTAAAGTTTATTTATTTGAAAGGAATAGTTATAGAGAGGCAGAGGTAGAGACAGAGAGATCCTCCATTTGCTGATTGACTATCCAAATGACTGCAACGAGCAGGGGTGGGCCAAGCCAAACCAAGGAACCGGGAGCTGCTTCTTGGTCTCCTGCATGCAGGGGCCCAAGCATTTGGACATCTGCTGCTGCTTTCCAAGGCGACTAGCAGGGAGCTAATTGGGAAGCGGTGCAGCCAAGACTCAAACTAGAGCCCATGTGGTTCGCTAGCTTCACAGGAGGCAGCTTAACCTGCTATGCCACAATGTCAGCCCATACTCAGCTATTTTTTTTTTTTTTTTGACAGGTAGAGTGGACAGTGAGAGAGAGAGACAGAGAGAAAGGTCTTCCTTTGCCGTTGGTTCACCCTCCAATGGCCGCCGCGGCCGGCGCGCTGCGGCCGGCGCACCGCGCTGATCCGATGGCAGGAGCCAGGAGCCAGGTGCTTTTCCTGGTCTCCCATGGGGTGCAGGGCCCAAGCACCTGGGCCATCCTCCACTGCACTCCCTGGCCACAGCAGAGGGCTGGCCTGGAAGAGGGGCAACCGGGACAGATTCCGGCGCCCCGACCGGGACTAGAACCCGGTGTGCCGGCGCCGCTAGGCGGAGGATTAGCCTAGTGAGCCGCGGCGCCGGCCCATACTCAGCTATTTTTAAAAGATTGTTTTAATTAGATGATATTCATTTAATTGTTGTATGCCCTTTAATAATATACGTCAATGTTTTTTTTCAAATTATATAAAATACAATTGGAAACACTAAACAGTAACACAGAAATGGCATGAAGATGGTTTGATTGGGTGATTATGCACTGGCACAATTTCTCAGTATTTGTCTTAACTTCACCCTCTTCTGTACATTTCCAGGCCACCTGCCGTAAAGCTAAACACTGGAACAAACCAATACCAATACCACAACACAATTCTATTGACTTGAGGTCAATTCATTCACAGTAAAACTATATGGATGTCTCATGTTGTGGTGGAGAAAGTGATACAGTGACAAAATAATAAACAGAATGATGTAAAGAAGTGACCAAAATATTTATGGTAGTGTATCTGTAAAATACATTTGACAGCTGCTATAAGTGTGGTCGTTCATTGTTGCTTTTAGTTTAAAAATATGCCCATACCTGCTTATTTTTACCTTTCTATGAAATTTTAGATTAGCTTACTCTGAAAAATCCTTTTACAAATTTTGTTGAAATAGGACTTATTATAATTAAATGATAAGGTCTAGACACATAATTACAGTTTTGCAGAAATTTCTTATTGTCTGAGATTCCTACACATAATGGCATTAACTATCTTTTATAAGAATCATTTGAGGGGTAAATAAATTTTTCTTTCAGTTCTAAAAGGTATAATTTAATTGGTTTGCATATTGTTCCTTTACAGATTTTAATAGAGAAAGCAACAATTATCAGTAATTTATAAATGTTGATTCAGTTATTTTTTCATAAAAGAAATCCCTATGAAGTCTTTGATACATATTTCATTCAGAGTCCTTAGAGCATTACAATAAGTAGTAAAAATAATGACATAATTTGAGAAATACTAAAAACTGTAGCTTTATTCAACTTGCCTGGGTATTTCAGTTTATATATACAGTTAAGTGTGAGTTGATTATATATATATAGCTTCTGAGAAATGTGTGGTTAGGTGAGTATGTCATTGTTGTGCATCATAAGGTGTAGTTATACACACTTAGCTGATATAACCTACTACCCAATTAGGCTATCTTGTATAGCCTATTTCTCCCTGGCTATAAAGCTTTACAATATGTTACTGTATTAAATACTTGAAGCAGTTTTAACACAGAGGGATTTGTGCATCTAAATACAGATACAGAAAAGATACATTAGTAAAGGTATTAGGCAACAGAAAATTTTCATCTTTGTTATAATCTTTTTTTTTTTTTTTTGACAGGCAGAGTGGACAGTGAGAAAGAGAGACAGAGAGAAAGGTCTTCCTTTGCTGTTGGTTCACCCTCCAATGGCCGCTGCGGCTGGCGCGCTGCGACTGGCACACCACACTGATCCGAAGGCAGGAGCCAGGTGCTTCTCCTGGTCTCCCATGCGGGTGCAGGGCCCTAGCACTTGGGCCATCCTCCACTGCACTCCCTGGCTACAGCAGAGAGCTGGCCTGGAAGAGGGGCAACCGGGACAGAATCCGGTGCCCTGACCGGGACTAGAACCCGGTGTGCCGGTGCCACTAGGTGGAGGATTAGCCTATTGAGCCGCAGCGCCGGCCCACCTTTGTTATAATCTTATGGGATCTCCATTGTATACGTGGTCCATCATGGACCCAAGCTACTATATATGTACACAGTTGTGCAAAATATATAAATATATGTATATTTTCCACAAATGAATTATTCAGCACTTTGATACGTACTACAAAGGTAGCCGTAGATACCTTTGTAGATGCCCTTAAAATGTGTTTCATTTATGAAAGCTTAACTGAATCTCCTTTGAACCCAGAACATAGTTGCTAGGTTCCTTCTTGAAAAGAGAAAATAGAGGGCCAAAAAGTTACAAACAATACTGGAGGTGGTGATGATATATTTTTATATTCTAAAAAGTATTTCACTGTGGCTTGTTTTTGCAGATCCCATTTTTGTGGATTCAAATATCTCAGAGTTGTGTTTTGTGATGTTCCTTTTAGGAATTAGCATTGTTGAGGCTAGATTTATACTCCTGTTCCATTACGTACCCTGCCTCTCCATGCAGCAAGAGTGATTCTTACAAGACGAAGTTATATTCTGTATCTAATTAGAATATTCAGCCTATTTTTTGCCTAGAATTCAGAAAAGAATCATTTGTTCATGCAATCATAAGACATTTATTTTGAGAAGATGGTAAACAAGGGAAGCTGTTTAATAAAGAGGAAACCTTTATACCAAGTGAGGAGCTAAGTCTCCTAGAATGGACACGTGTCTCTTACACTGGAACGTCACAACTGTTCTGCCGAACTTGAAACGTAAATGTATCATAAGTCAGATTAGCTGCATAGGAGTCTTCTCAATACCTTCAGTTTTTATTCCAGTGAAATAATCTTTTCTCATGTGCAAACAAAATCATCCCAAGAAGTTTTGGAGAGGTGAAAATCAGATGATAGGGTTATGCAGTGAGCTGGGACTAGCCCATCAGAATCTTCATTCCTGTAGCTTCACAGGTTTATCTAAGCCAGATTAGTTTGAGTTCTTGGTGGGATATTCACTGTGGTGACAGGGAGGATGGTTTCTTTCTGTCGTGGCTGCACTGATTGAATGTAGGCTCTATCTGTTGGAAACCTCTTTTCCTACCAATGGAGAATTTTCCTGAAGATAAAGCTTACTCAGTGGGAAGCAGAAATGAAAGATAAAGAGGAAAGCAGTCATACTGGCATCTGGAGACCATTTATAAAGACTAGTTATTGCCATTTCTGAAGGTTATACCTCTGGATGTCTTTGGTATGAATTTATGTCTCTTTTGGGCTTAATTATTTATGTTGGGTTTCTTTTATTTGCAACCAGATTCCTGTGATCTTGTTAATATTTACAGGCAAGATGTGGAGAAGAGAAAAATATATCTACAAGAAAGTTTTGTCAAATGAGGTACCAGGAAGAATGTGTTTTTTAATATGTTTGTGTGCTAACAAATATTAATTGAGCTCCTTTTCTGTGCTTACCAGTGTGGTAGATGCTAAATATCAAACTTCCCAGAACATCAGCCACAATCTTGCATTCATCTATTTCTAGTTTTGTCAGAGAAACTCCTAAGAGGCATTCTCTAAGTAACATATTTAGACAAGGACCATGATGGAAACAAAGGATGCTGATGTGAAGAATAAACAGTACAAAACTATTCTAGATAAGTGGATCAATAAAAGTTTCTCAGAGGTGGAACTGGCATTTGCTTCAGCCTGAAGGATGACGAGAGGCTCTGAGGTAGCTTGCAGTGATTACAGGGAGCCTGTGTGGTAAGTCCGTGCTGTAGGAATTCTTGTATCAAACAAGATGCAAAGGATCCTTAATGTAGGACGGTCAAAATGTCTAAGATGAAGCTTCTGGAAAATATTCTAAGAGAAACTGTATTTTGTTTTCCAGAATTCTTGGCAATCTGCATGATGTAAATTGGCTACATGAAATTTTTCACTTTTTATCTAATCTATTGATACCTTTCAGTAAATCCCATTGTTTATGGGATGAGGATTTTGTGGTAGATAAGGGCTATTTAGGAATGTGGCAGCTTCAGTAGCTGCAATTTTGGGAGACTGTCTCTAGGACAGGTAACTAGGTAGCTGTAAATTTCAGTGGGCTCAAAAGCCCTTTTTGCTTCACTTTGTATCTTAGATCCAGTCCATGGAAGTTTTGGTAAAACTAAATCAATTCACACAGGATTTCTCTTAAACACTATTAGTGTCTTTTCCCCATTTTTGCTGACTGTATCATTTCTATCCTGCAACAATGGCTTTAGGAAATTATTGAAGAGATAAGAGGTAGAGAGAGAAAGAGAAAACAGGAGCGAGAACGAGCATACACGGTCCATTTGAGACATTTGAGCACATCTTCAGGCAAACCTCTGCCGACATTTTCTCTCCTCCTATTCCTGCAGAGTCAGCAAGTTAATTCTTGGAAATCATTTTGTGAGAGGTTTACACCTTGGCGATTGCTGAGTCATAACATCAAAAACGGTTTTCCCATGTTGACTGTAAGATAAATCAGGTAGATTGGTAGTACTATTGATTCTGGATTAGTCATTCCATTCCCTGCACATCATAGCACAGGTTCTAAAGTGTAACAGCCTGCTTCTTCCAGAGGGATAAGGTAGAGATGTGTGCTTAGGTATTAATAGAACACTGATAATTTTCTTATCTATGCATTGCAAATTGAATTTTTAACATCTTGTGGCTATTGTTTGGTTGGTGGCCTGCTTTTATTTGTACTTCGATTTGATTGATCCCAGGACTTAAATATGCCAAAACATTGTAGTGGTTGAATTGCAATGCACTAAGCATTACTGAGTACCTACAATTCAGTTGATGCTTAAGTTAACTATGCATTTGGGAATAGAAAGATTTTTCTTTCAGTTGCTGGCCACTATTACACTGTCATTCCAAGCCTCAAATATCATAGAGAGGGATAAACGCAGGACTGCGTTATAAATTCAATGTCTATAAAAGTAAGAAAAGATAAGACAATAGACTATGTTTACTTCCAGCAAGTAAACTACTCTTAATACAAAGGAAATGTCTCTTTTTCAAGGCCTACTGTTTAATGTTACAAATTTTAAGCTAGTTCTTTTAGGCCAAGCAGAAAATCTGATTTGTTTTCCTTATTTATTCATTCTCTGTGGCATTATGATATCTAAAGTGATACATAGTGATTTAGAAAATTTGGAAACAAGCAAATACAAAAAATAACTTCTTATTAGAATGCAGAAACTCCCAAGCCATTATTTCTTTTTCCCTAACAACTAAAACATGCCAGATAACCTACAAGAATCATAGTCTATCTGAACCCATCATAATTCTAGAGGTAAATAAATTATTATTTAAACTCTACTAAGTTATGAGTCTTAGAATCTGGACATATTTTTGGCAGAATGATCAGAGAATGAGAGATTTGTTATTAGTGGAAGTGGGAAGAAACAGGTTTAATTTCAGGAGCCTCATCGTAGTTTACATGACAAATCAGAATTAAAAGGAATCCAAAGATACAGTCACTCACCTATTTTTCAGTGAATGTTCATCAGTTGTATAGGATAGGATAGTATGGCAATGCAGAATAGAATTTAGAAAGATATTTCTGGGTTTTGGTGGTCTCCTCCAACCAAAAAATAAACCATCTCCTGAAGATGTGGACAGAGCAGGAAGCCTGTAATAATACATCTGTGGAATGCTGACATTCACCTTGCCAAGGTGAGAAGCAAGGCACAGAGAACATACCAAGTAAAAGTCTTTTTCCTAGGTTTTGAAAGTCTGAAGCAGGTTTTCCAACAAAAAATTTTCTTCAGAATCTGAAAGCCTATTTGTTCTAGTAGAAGGCAGAGGGAGATGAGATATGCCACCATTTGCAAAGCTGGTAGGACACATATAAAGCACAAAAATATCTCTAGAGTTTATCAAGTTTTCATATCCGGAGCCATACTGAACAGAAAGATGAGAGCCCAGTCTCCAGCTTACAGAACCACTAATGAACTAGCACAAACGACAGCCACTGTCTATACCACAAAGCCTATACACATAACGGAAAATGCCACCAATCACAGCAACCTGTTTCCAAAAATGTATTTATTTTCCTAAATGTAAATACAGTGTATTTCTATCTCTACTGTTCTTTTCTACAAATATCCATCTTTGAATAACAGGTATGCAAAATTATACAAAAATGGAATAGAGAGAGAGAAAGAGAGCTCCAGAATAAAAAAAGGAAATCATCAAAAGAAGCATATAGATGTGGGGTGAGTCTTTGGCCCAGAGGTTAAGACATAGCTTGGGATGCCTATATCCCATGTTGGAGGGACTGGGACATGGGACTGGGTTCAAGTCCTGGCTCCAGTTTCTTTTTTTTTTCTTTCTTTCTCTCTTTTTTTTTTTTTTTTTTTTTTTTTTTGACAGGCAGAGTGGACAGTGAGAGAGAGAGGGACAGAGAGAAAGGTCTTCCTTTTTCCATTGGTTCACCCCCCAAGTGGCCGCTATGGCCGGTGCTTTGCGAAACCAGGAGCCAGGTACTTCCTCCTGGTCTCCCATGCGGGTGCAGGGCCCAAGGACCTGGGCCATCCTCCACTGCACTCCCCGGCCACAGTAGAGAGCTGGACTGGAATCTGATGCCCCAACCAGGACTAGAACCCAGGGTGCTGGCACCGCAGGTGGAGGATTAGCCTAGTGAGCCGCGGCACCGGCTACTGGCTTCGGCCACTGGCTCCGGTTTCAATCCAGCATCCTGCTACCACATAACCTGGGCAGGAACAGGTAATGATCCAAGTATTTGGGTCCTCGCCCCTGAAACAGCAGACTGGGCTTGAGTCCAGGCTCTTGGATTCAGCCTGATCTAGCTTTGGCTTTTCTGGGAATTAGGGGAGTGAACCAATGGAGAGATCTCTGACTCTTTCTTCCTGCCTTCCAAATAACAATAGTAAAGATTTGAAAAAAGGAGTAAATAAATGTAGAGATGACTTCAGTATTTGAATAAATATATTATCATTTAGACCTCAAAATAACTGAAATAAATAGTAAAGGATCTAGTTGAAAATTTGATAGCATATGTAAACACATAAGTAATTTTAATGAAAGCATAGATACTTCAAAAATGGAAATGTTAGAAATGAAAATTATAGTTGAATAATTACGAATTTGATTCATATCAGACATATTATAGGGAATGAGAACATAGAAAAATGGACAATAACAATTGAAAATTAAAGGGAAAAGGTATGGGAGAAAACACAACAGAATCTAATATCTGTAAGAGAATAGACGGTCAAACATGAATGTAATCAGGGCCACAGAAGGAAACGGAAGTGAAAATAGAACAAATTTTGAGAGAGAATGGCCATTAACTTTGTAAATTACTAAAACAATACTAAGAATACATCCCTGGATCATTAAATTGAGCAAAGTAAAATACACATACACAAATACACAGGACCAACTGTGTGATTTTTAATATCCCCAAGAGTAGGTAAATTTACCCAAGAGTAGGTAAATTTAATTTTTGATGATTTGGTCTGATAGGAAATGGTCACATTAGACAGGGTAAGGAAGACAGGAAAGGAGCACAGGTGTTTTGCAGATAATAAGAACATCCTCTGTTTTTAGTGAGATTTTGAGAGTATATAATTCCTTGAAATTGAGCTGTACCTTGAAGGTCTATGAGTGATGCTGAATAAAGACTAAAGATGAATTACGGGAAAAATATACAATTCTTAGTGCATATAAAACAACTCTAGTTTTTAAAATCTGAAATACTCAGAAACCAATACAGATCTCCCACATGTGTGGCAGGGGCCTAAGAGCTTGAGTCGTCTTCTGCCACTTTCTCGGGTGCAGATGCAGGGAGCTAGATTGGAAGAGTAATAGCCTGGGCTCAAACTGAACATGGGATACCAGCATTGCAAGTGGCAGCTTATCCTTCTGTGTCATTTCACCCAACCCAGCAATGCAATTTCTCAATTATTTCCTTACTACTACATTGATTGACTTCTCAAATTTAGCATGAAATCCATTTTGGACTTTCCTGTGAATTTATTTCTTGGCTCTATGTAATAACTTCTTTTACCTATGACATTCGCTATAACTTTTTGGTTTCTTTCCACTGTTTCTGATGTTTCCAACTTCTTAAGCCAGTAATCAAATTGTGTGTTGCTGTAAGGCATAGTGGAAGCCCAGCTGAAGAACTACAAGCTAATTAAAAGTATCGTTTATACTCAGAATTGCAGGACCTGGAAACATTTTCCCAGGGAAATTCAGAATAATTAAGGACCAGTAACTCTAATGTGCCCCCCACCCTTCCTCTTTGCAAATGAGGATGTTTACTTCTGGTTTTGTATCATTCTTTTTCATTCTCTAGGTTGCATGACCATCAGTGGGGTCGTTGATTTGTCTCTTTGGTTTAATATTTTCCTTATCAAGGAGATCCATATTCACAATTAATGAGACCACAGATTCCTGCTTTGAGTTAGATAAGGTGAAATTTGGGGTGTTTTGAGTGTACGAAGAATGTTGATGATTGATTCTAGAGGGAAGACTGTGGTAACTGATTGCTATGGTGGTATGAATTAATGACATTCTCTTATCTAAATCATTTGCTCTATAATTTTGCATCCCTTTCTTTCATCTTAACACTGGCATAGACTTTCTGCTTTTTTTTTTTTTTTTTTTTTTTTTTTTGGCAAAGGAATGTGGCAGAAGTGACTACGTGCAAATTCTGAGTCCAGATGCCAAAAGTTTTGTTGGCTGAGCATACTTCCTTGTTCTTTTAGGATTCCCCATGCTTGCACTCCAGCCTTACCGTGCAAACACAGCAGATGAGGCTGATGGGAAGATATAAAAGATTTAGAAGTAACAGTGGGAGAACCAAAGTGATCTAGTTGATAGCCACCCATCACTTAGAAAAAAACTTCCTATATTACTCACAGCTGGTTAAGGATTCATGAGGGTTCCAAGCCATTCCAACAAGCACCTACTTTGCTGAGTCAATAGAATCACAAGCCAAAACACGGACATTGTTTGAAAGCATTCGGTTTGTTTGGGTGGCTATTTACTTAGCAAACCCCAGTGGAGGTCACTCAAAATTCTACCTGATTGTATTTTACCCATTTTTTTTTTGCCAGTAATCATATTTTATTGGCATGCTCAGTTCATGTCCATATTTTAAACATCCAGGTAAGACTCTTAGTGATTTCCTTTTGTCTCTGAATTAGTTCATCTTGGTTTAGATGTACATCTTCTGAAATATAAGGTAGGCTAAGGGAGAAACTCAATGCTGTCTCTGTGTCTCTGAAACTACAGGAAGATTTTGTTCCTGGGGGGGGGGGTAAAAAAGGGGAAAGTGAGTGGATACTTTTTCTTTAATCTATAATATTGTATTTCTTTACCAAATAATTTCAATAATTTAAAAACAGCTAATAGTTCATATTCTCTAGGCACACTAGGCACAAAGCAAAGCAAAGAAATAATTTAAAAAGCTATAGTATAATATCTATGGTAAATGTTTATTTACCTAGAATATAGAGGCAGGAAGCTGATAATCCTTAATTTTTAAGACACAGATTTAAGCCATAATAAAACACTTTGACCAGGGAAAATAAATAGAATATTGATCATTTGTCATAGGTAATTGTTAATGTCAAATATTTTAATTTTTTTAAAGAATTATTTTATTTCTTTGAAAGAGTTACAGAGAGAGGTAGAGCCAAAGAGAGAGAGATCTTCCATTCCATTGGTTCACTCCCCAAATGATTGCAATGGCCAGAGCTGAGGTCATTCGAAGCCAGGAGCCAAGAGCTTCTTCTAGGTCTCCCATATGGCTGCAAGGGCCCAAGTACTTGGGCCATCTTCTACTGCTTTCCCAGGCCATAGCAGAGAGCTGGATCCAAAGTGGAGCAGCCGGGACTCGAACCGGCACCCATATGTATGCTGGCTCTGCAGGCTGGGGCTTTAACCCACTGTGCCATAGCACTGGCCCCATATTTTAAAATTTTTAGTAAAAAAAATGGATTTAAATAGTATATGCCATTTAAAAAGTTTTAAAGAAAACATAAAACTCCAATACAACAGCAATAAAGTTAGGGGAAATGATAAAATTGAAGAAACAGAAATTAATAAAATACAAATGTGTGGCACAAGAGGTCAATGAGGTGTAGAAAAATGCATAATTATAAAACCTGGAGCATTGCACTATAATATGTTTTTAAGAAATACAATCTAGAAAAAAGGAGAAATACAAAGAATTAAAAAACAGGAACTCTCGAGGCCAGTGCTGTGGCGTAGCAGGCATTGTAGCCAGCGCCGGCATCCCATATGGGTGCTGGTTGGTGCTGGTTGGAGCTCCTCCAATTCCGATCCAGCTCTCTGCTATGGCCTAAGAGAGCAGTAGAAGATGACCCATGTCCTTGAGCTCTTGCACCCAAATGGGAGACTTGGAAGAAAAAGTTTCCGGCTCTTGGCTTTGGATTAGCCCAGTTCTGGCTGTTGTGGCCATTTGGGGAATGAACCAGCAGATGGAAGACCTCTCTCTCTCTGCCTCTGCCTCTCTGTATTTCTGCCTTTCAAATAAATCTTTAAAAAAGAACTTGCGGAAGATCAATATAGATATCACATGAAACAACTAAATGGAATATACAGACCTTTAGATATACATGGTGAAGTAAACATTCCTCTTCCAATCTGAAATCAAAAAGAAAATAAAGAAAAACAAATTGGAATTCCTTCTTCAAAAACAATAGGAAGCAATTGAAAACAAAAATCAACACTGATTGTGGAGGACTTGACTCCCTGTTTCATCCCACAGTCAGCTGAGCAAGGCACTATTTCAGAGGGAGACTGTCAGATATGTTTTCCTGATGAATGTGACACATTACATAGGAGAATTTGTGAGGGATAAGGAGCTCTGAAGGGAAGATCATCAGATAAAAATACAGAGTATCCAGTTAAATTTCAATTTCATACTTTATGTAAGGGTTTATTTTTAAGTATAAGTGTGTACCAAATATATGAGAAAACATACATATATTAAGAAACCTTTTGCAGTTTATATGCAAATCAAGAATACCTCAATGTTGTATATTTTCCTTGCTCAATTTGACACCCTTATAGTTTATAGCTACTCATTATTGTCAGTTGAAACAAGGAGTCAGCTACCTGATAAACATAATCCCTCAGTTCAAATACTGATTTGTTTGTGAGCCATGCATACTTTTTACTAGACAAAATATTCCCGTGCTTCCTTCATAATAAATTTGTTTGCACATGTCTCCTAAAACTTCATAGAAAATGTTTATTAAGAAAAACTGTGCATAGTTTTCAAAAATATTTAGCACCAAAGATTCCCATTTTCCACAAAATATTGAAGTCTATTAGTATTTGTGAAAAAAAAAAAGATCATAACTAAAAATAAGTACCAGTGAAATAAACAAATGAAAAAACACAGGTTCTATCTTAAAGTAGCATTAGAAAGTAAATATGACATATCAATAACATTTTTCTAGAAAATTGAAAGGCAGAAAATACCTCCCCACTCAAAGAGGCCATTATCACCTGACAAAAAACATCAAGAAAAGAAGTTACAGATCAATATCTCCTGTAAACATCAGTACAAGATGTCTCAACAAAATTTTGTAAATCAAATCCAACAGTATGCAGACCAGAACATTACATCATAACAAAATGCCTTTTCTCTTAGGAGTGCAAAATTAGTGAAGACTTCATAAACAAATAATGAAACTTGCCATTTAAAAAAGAACTATTTATTTAAAATGCAAATTGAGAGACAGAGAGATCTTTGGTCTGATCACAAATGCCCACAATAGCTAGAGCTAGGCTGGGCTGAAACCATGAGCCTGGAACTCCATCTGGGTCTCCCATGTGAATGGCAAGGACCCAAGTACTTGGGCCGTCTCTGCTGCCTTCGTGGATACTTTAGTAAGAAGTCTGATCAGAAACAGTAGCACGAATTAGAACATGCAGTCATATATGGGATACAAGGGTCATAAGTTGCACCACATGGCCTGGCCCTTCATTTCACAATTTTAACAAAGTAAGTTTAGAAAAAATATCATCTAAGCAGATTTCAAAGCCTTATCAAATATACTGTCCATTTCTGAGGATATCTTTCAGGAACTAGGTATAGGGAAGATTTCTTCAGTCTGATTGAGGGGTATTTATTAGAAATCTAGAACTGTCATCTTAATTGTGAAAGACTGGATCCTTTACCCCTAAGATCTGGAACAAGTCAAGGTATCTCTTCCTGAAACTCATATGTAGTATTTTACTCAATGATACAGTTAGCTCAATAAGGCAACAAGAGAAATAGGAAAAGTATTTTTATCCACAAACTGCATAAACAGTCTGTATAAAAAGCTAATCAAATATACAAATCTGAAGCTATTTATATTGTGTCTTGTCAAATTTAATACATCATTCATGTTTTAGTTGATGAAAACTATGATTCATTAATTCAACAAATGTTTACTCAATACATATAATGCCTCAGGTAGCATTCTGCCTATTGAAAAATAATAATAAATTCGACCCTCTCAGAACTTAATTTCTTGTGGACTGTGGACAGATGAAAGCAAAGAGAGCATGTATAAAAAGTTTAATAGAAGAGGACAAGTACCATGGAATAAAAAAATAGAGAATATAGTAAAATACGGGAAGTAGGAGATGGTATTTTTATGTAACAAAGAGATGAGAAGCATCCTTCATAGAGGAACTTGAAGGCACTGAGAGGACAGACCGGATCTAGCTGGTCAGTGTAGATCTGTCTACTATTCCCTTTCCGTTTAAAGACAGGTAGACAAAGGGACGATTGGAAAAGAAGCTAAAATACTTTGCATGTTCTCGTACATTGTCTCATAGCATGTGCTGTCAATATTTCTCTATTTTTCATTTTCGAATCATTAACATTTGTTGACAAGTTGAATCATGATTAAAAGAAACAAAACGGAAATTCAATTTCTGCTCTACTGCTTATGGATAGGGATGTTGCTTGTTTTCCCAGGTTTCTACAACAAAATGAGAAAGGAAAAGCATGCTTTCCTGGAGCAGGAAGGTAGTCTCCTACATCATAAAATAGTAGGCAAATGAGTAGTCATGTAAATACTTCTTTTTTGAACAACATTTTGATTGAAAGTTAGTTCATTGTCTGTCGCCTATTAAGTTGTGCTTAATCCACGGGCACATCTGTGCCAGAGAATCACCAAACTGTGCAATCAAGCCTCAGTCCCTAAGCTGGTCTGCAGTGTTCTTGTTGACTCTGAAGGGATGGGACAAAGAAGCTTTCTTTGTAAGAGCAGTGAGAATGAGAGAACTTGCCTCATGGTTCTAGACAGACATGTGAAGTGCTATATCATCATATGATGGAAGCACAGAACAGACTCGTTCAGGGACAAGGGGGACATTTTAGGGAAGTAAAACAAAGCATTTTTAATAGACTTGTATAATATAATATAAACATGTGCTTTATTCCCGCAGCTCCATAAATCTAAGCTGTGTTTGACTACCTTTCAGTTCAAGTTCCATTTTGTACATTACAAGATTCTGCAATACTAGGGAAAAGAGTGACCTGTCAATAGTGGCTATTTTGGGGATATGAAAACCTGGGCATTTGTTTTTCCTCCTTCCCAGAATTCTGTGTTGCACAAATTGCCAGTAAAAGGCATGGATTTATTGTGGAATGAAAACAGTTTATTAACACATTTTGGTTTATATAACAATTTCATCTTGTTCAAATTATGGATGGAAAGATCATCAAGGACACAGTAATAGCGATCAACACCTACCAACTGCTTTCTGTGTTCTGGCATGTTAAATGTTTGACAGCGTTAATTCTGGGCAATTCTGTGTTCTAAATATCTCTATGATTATTTTCCCAGTGTGCGCTGTCCATCTCAGACCTCCACACCTTGCTCGTATTACTCCAAGTGCAGAATAGATGAGCATTTTAGACATCACATGGACATTGGCTAAAAGTGCTAAATTTTGATGCCCACCTCAAAATGAGAGCATTTAATGAGATCTTCAGGTGATCCCCATGTACATTAATGTTTTGGTGGAGGCTGACGTTTGTCATAAACTTCCAAGTGGTACTGATGTTGCTGGTCAGCAAATCACAACATCTCATCTGTGCTCGAACTATTTCATGCATTATCATGACTTGTCATTTTAGGACATGGTTCTGATGTTAAATATAAGATATTAAAAGCAATTCTATTGGCTCCCATATCGCACATGATTATATCTCACCTTCTCTAGAGAGCTGCCATTGCTCTTTATAGGTCATCTTCCAAGTACCTGGGAGCTACACATTTCCTTTCCTCTTGCACAGCTTCAAATAACCTGAAATATTTAAGTATTCCCAAATATGGTAATATGAGCTCCTGTTTTTCATAGGTATTTATCTTCCTATTTGTATTTTCTCCTTTTCCTTTCAATGAGCTCCTATCCATATCTTATGTTATCTAATGTTAACCACCCAATTTTATTATCTAGTATTAATTAGCAATGTTACTTGCCTTGTGAAGGCTTTTCTTATTCCTCCCTGCCACTGATCCCAGTAATATCAAAGCTTTCTTGAAAAATCTCTCATGGTAATCTTTGATTTATGTACATATACTTGTAAATACACAAACACACCCACATGTACACCAATACTGCATATTTATTATTTGGATTTGTGTCTCAGAAAATGTATGGGCTCTTACAAGATACAGATTTAGATGCTTGTATAAATGAGTTTTTAAAAAATCTCAATAGAAACAACTCTTACCAGAAATCCAACTGCCATTTCTCAGCAACAACTCCCTTCTTCAATATACATGCACACACACACACACAGTTTATATTTTAGTGGAAGGAATAATTTGAGTCACACAAAGATGAGTTTGCATTTTATATTCACCAATTCTTATTCTTTGTCTAAATGCTGCACTGTTAAAAGTATAACTGGGACTTACAAAGTTTTTGAGATTTTTATGGATTAAATTGAATCTATCTTATTGAATGTTCTGTGTGCTCTTGAAAAGAATGTATTTTGCTGTTGGCTGGAGTGTTATTTGGGTTGCTAAAAGAAAATATTGGCTTAAATCTTTACTAATTTTCTACTTTTTCTGCCAGTTACTAACTATTAAAACTCCCAGATATAATTGCAATTTAGTCTATGCTTTGTAAATGTTTTTTCAGTCACGGTATAGGAAAGTGCCTATAAATAAGAACTATAGTAATAGCATGCCCCTTATATACTAGGTGTTGATAATTCTCATTTATGACACTATAGATTATAATACTATATCTTTTGAATCCTTCTAATCATATAACATCATTAGTATTCTTTCTGTGCTAAAGAACATGCCCAAAACCTACATGAATTTGACATGAGATGTGATGATTAGACTCTGTTCATGTAATCAAAACTATCATGACACATTTGAAATAATGGGTTTATTATACAGATTAGCCACTATACAATTATGAGAACTGGTGAAGCATTATCAGGAGAACTGGAAGCTATATTGTCCTCATGATGTCCAATATGGGTGACAGACGTGATAAATGAAAGCAACTGGCATCTTTTGCCGTAGAAATACACACAAATCTATCCAAGGACCCATCAAATTTGAAGAGCAGATAAAATGAGACATGAGGATCTATAGGTATTGTTGTTGTACTACCCCAGCAGAGTAAGCTAGTAGGACAGAGATAGTCTCTGTAAGCTACGGTACAGTGTGGTCCCTTCTTTGACCTTTGACAATAATGGTTTGTTCTTCATCTTCAGCATCGAAAATGTATGCTGGTTTCTTTTATGGTCATCTAGAAGCTGGCCAACATAGGAAATTTCACTTAATAGAGGACTACTATTCACATTGAAGAAGAAAATGGATTTGGCAGTAGCAAACTTGGACACAAATTATTTAAAATAAACCTCTAAAAACTCAAATATATACCAGTATCGATATTAATTTTATATTGAAAAAATTTTATAAAAACTTAAAGGGATAAATACGCAAGTGTGGATCAGTTCACATAGTGCTATAATTCAATATGGACAATTAGAATAACTTCACATGGGTTCTGTTTTTTAGTGCAGTTCCTGCAAGAAATCATTAATCTGAACTTTTTAAGTTTATGTATTCATAGGCTCATTCATTCTCAATAATCTACTTGTATAAAATACCCTTCTCAATATATTTTCAAGAAAGATTTATTTACTTATTTGAAAGGCATAGTTATAGAGAGAAAGGGAGAAACACAGAGAGAAAGATATTCTGTCCACCGATTCGTTACCCAAATTGCTGCAATAGCCTAGCCTGGACCAGGACAAGGTCAGGAACCTGGCATTTCATCCAGGTCTCCCACATGGATAGCATAGCTGCAAGTTCTTGGGCCATCTTCCCCTGCTTTCACAGGTGCTTAGGAGGAGACTGGATTGAAAGTGAAGCAGACAAGATTTGAACAGCACTTACATGGGATGCCAGCATCACAGGCAGCGGCTTAACTTGCTGCACTATAACACCAGGCCCTGGATGTATTTCCAAACCTTCTTCTTTAATGATATGTTTATCCTTACTATGAAAAGGCCTAGCAAAGTACCTGGCACCCAGTAATTATGTGGACTCCCTTTAAAACACCATGTCAAGTAATAAATTTAAAATGTTGAACATTAAGCAAAAATATCTCTTTGGAATACTCAAAGGTTAGTGCAGAAGGCATTGAATTGAAAAGTCCAAGTTCATAATGCTCTATATTTTACTTGACAAGGATTATAATCATTATTTTGTCAAAATAGTCCAGAGTCTGTATTAGAAAGCCAGGAGTATGCCATAAGATAGTAAGAAAAGTTGAGAAGAATATACTGATGACAACATCAATAAAATGCCACCATTTACTGAGAGAGGAGAGGGAGATATTTAATGATATGAAAGGCTGCAAAAAGAACAATTTATTTTAATCTAAAAATTCTTTACTGTCAGTGGCTATTTAGGTCATGGTTTTTTTTAGATTCCCTTTGAGATTTATGAATTTCTGAAATTATCCTTTGAAAATTTTAGGCAGATTTAGCTGTAGTAAAGGATTATGTTTCAAAAAGTTGAAAGATTTATTTTAGTTACTCCTTATCTTTTGATATTTCCACTGGGATTCAGAGTCAAGATGGTTGTCAGCAAGCCTAGTATGCAAATATGTTACTGATAGCACCAGTGTCAAGTAGGGCTACCTCTCCCTGAATCTCTTTACATGCACATTGACTTACTCAGGAGGCATGCATCAAGGGCCTATTTTGTGCTAGATTGCGAATACATCCTGTAAACAAGCAAGTGCAGTAGATCTCCTGCCCTTTACAGGCTTAACAATTTAGAAGTGTGCAGGGTAACACAAGTACAGTTTTGTGAATGTCAGTGTAGACATAGTCATAACATATGCTGACTATACACATAGGTTCCTAACTCAGCTATGGGGTCAAGGACACTTTTCTTGGAGATGCCATAATGAAACTGAGATTTGAAGTATCAGCAGGCTCAAGGTGGCAACTCCCGATAGGCTATCCAATACGTAGGAAGACACACACAGTGAAACAATGGACAGGGAAGCCGATAAAGTGCTATGGTGAGGTCTGAGGGACCAAATCCTTGTTTCTAACCCTTTAAAGACATGCAAGAGGGCTTCCTGATTAGCACCTTGGAGCATTGATTAACATGAAGTAAATGTGGGTTTAATGAATGCTTTATGATCACATGCATCCCTAAGATATGCAATTTATTTATTGTAAGAAATGCATTGTAAATAGTGTCTGGTATTCCAGTCTTTATACCTTGTCACTACAGGTATATAGACTATAGATGATTCTAAACTGATACAGTGGGAAGAAAAGATAAAGTTCCTTTCCTGAAGGGCTTTATAATCCAGTCTAGGAGACAAGACACATCTGAAAATTATCTGAGGACAAGGAGGAGACTACGCTAGGTAGCCGTGGCCTCGACTGTGGTATTTACTATCAGTGAGCCCTACGGGTGTTTCTTCACCACTGTCTCCTGGAGACACTCTTTAGCATGAAAGGACAGTGGCCAGGATTTCTTTGAGCCTCTATATCTAAAAGAAATAAAAATCTGTTGCAATTAGTGTGTTTTAAAAAGAAGTTAGATTCTTTTGATGGTGGAAGACTGGATATAAATCACAATAGATTGTCCCTGTTGCTATGCCATTCCTTGTTTTTATTTCCTTACCATGGTCAACATATCATTACCTTTTCCTTGTTTTTATTTACTTACCATGGTTAACTTATCATTACTTTTTAGAATAGGACTTTTCAAATACAGGATAGCATATATTCATCTGCAAGAGGAGACATCAAGATAAAGAAGAAAGTGATTGTCAAACAGGTTGCTTTAAATGGCCCAGTTTATAAATACTTTTTTCAACTGTCTTAAAGGCTGCAAGGCATTTGCAAATTAGAAGTTGGAAGCAAACTTCAGAGTAGAGACTTGGAAATTCTTCTATTTCAAGCAGCATAATGCATTGAAAGAAATCTTAAAGAGAATCTTGGAAAGAAGTTGCCAAGAAACTATAAACTAAAATCCAGTGAGAGTTTACAAGGCTCTTGGCAAAGTTAGTTTTATTCTTTGCTGAGAAACATTGCTCTGAGTTTAAATTTGGAGCACCTAAATAAAACAAAAACAGAACTGTCTCCCTCCCCCATCTCTATTCCTTAGGGGATGATGCTGGTTAAAGGACCAGTGTCAGTAAACCACATACAATGAAGAGCCATGCGTATAAAGGATCTTTTAAAATGTCATGAGAAATGTGTATAACAAAGAAAATTATTCATGGATTTCAAAAATCTTGTGCCCAAATTAACTTATCTTTCAATTCTCATTTTCCAAGATCTATTTCAAGTATCCTTGGATAAATTGAAAGAAGTTATTTCCTATGTAAACATTTGGGCAGAAAAGACTAATGTTTCTAGAAATACATACTTGCAGGTCTGGACCTTGGATGGTGTCTGGGAACTTGGATTCCAGGGGAGTTTGCCTTATTCTCAGCACTGAGAATAGTGGCTCCCTTTATCTGAACCATAGAAACAATGTGGTTTAGGCTGAATACCAGCTTTCCTGCTGGTGGGCTGAAATCTTGGTACATGCTATACAAAAAGTATATGCCTGAACTGCCCTCAACAAAATTTGGACACTGAGTCTCAGATTAGCATCCCTGCTAGAAAACACTTCACCAGTTGGTGTTAATACTATTTGTTGCTGGGTGAATTAAGTATATTCTGAGTGTGACTCCACAGGAAGAGGAATCATGGAAACTTGGGCTTGGTTCCCGTGCATATTGCCCCCTGTACCTTTACTCCTTGCTGTGTTGACTTTATATCTGTTTTGCTGTAATAAATTTCATGCTGACTTTTGTGAATCATATTAGCAAGTGACCAGCCCCAGGGAAGGTCTTACATCTCCCAGCACAGCATTCCATAACTTAATGAGTCAATAATATGTACAGGCATAAAGGGACTTTGTCTTCAGTAATTATTATCTTGGATCTCTTGATGCTCTGAAGACAAAAGACTCAATGCTTATTTGTTTAAATATTCTGATTTTAATTTTTTCAGTTTCATATATGATAATTAAAAATAGTGTATATTTGAGGGATACCATATGCCTTGATAAATGGGTATACTGTGAAATGATTTTCAAAATAAAACTAGTCCATATATCCTTCACCTCAAATAGTTACTTTATATAAATTTAGTCCCTAAGTGGAGTCTGGTAGCCATATGTAGTAGATATAGATAAATAATCGGTGTGTCTCTGAATGACTTCAACTTTTAGTGGTGAGTCATAGTTGGGTACTTTGGGTACATATTAATGCATGTAAATTTGTCCCTCCTTAAGAAATTTTTTGCTATTTTCAATGAGGGACATAGTATACTTATTTTAATATATTTACAGCATCATGAGTTTATGGTGAAGCTGTTAAACTTATGCTTAAAGATTAAACATAAAAATAGAGTGAGTATAGAAACTGACATACATAATTCATTGATGGTGAGGTATTAAACAAGTTCCATACTCCAGAGAATGGCTACATAAAATTTTAATGAAAGTTTGAAAACTCAGAACTCATCTGTGCTCTTGAGTCACTCAAGGGAATACCATTCTTCTTGGAAGTAGATCTGTGCACCTAAATCACAAGTACTTGAGCAGTTAAAATTCATTAATGTTCTTATAGACCTGCAGGAAAAGTGGTCTGTGTTTCCATCATTTTGTATTTCTAACCATCATCCTTTTAATACTTGAATTGTTTAAAAGAGTAAAGACACCATTTCCCAAAGAATCCATTTGGATGCATTATGTTAGTTCCAAAATTATCACTAATAATGACATATTGCAACGTTATCAGATACTGCTTGGGTTTTAGGAGAACACCATCTAGGCTGAAAGAAATAAAGAATGCTGTTTAGGACAATTGTTCTTTGTGCCTGGAAATGTGGCACATGTTTTTAGCAGGTATGAGTAGGAGTTCCTAATAGTTCATTTGTAGCAATGTTTTTTGGTGAGAATATTATGCATTATCTAACTTTCACAGTTGAGAAAAACAGTTTTTAAACTTATGTAAGACAAAGATTTTATTTAGGACACAATATGCAGCTCCAGTATTATGTATACCTAAATGCATACATATTGTTATTATTTTTATTCTGCGATAAATATCAAGGTTTTTATCTGTACCATCTTGATGGACCTGGAATTTGTGAAATAGGATTTGAAAATTTAAAAGTGGCCATGAGATTCTTAGCTTTGATGAGTTACTATAGGCAGACCTGTGACTGGTACAAACCTGTTTTCAACAAAAATTGAGAGTTTGAAACTAGAGGTGAAATTAGGCTTTTTCTGGTAACTTTTATCCCTCTCCTTCTTTTATGGAAACTTTTTTGTTTAAAGTAAAAAGCGTTTTGAACTTGATGTCTTCTTTGATATTAATTGATTAGCTGAAGATGGATGATTAAGATCACATGAGCCTTTCACGGATATTATTTGAAAGAGAAAATACCTTTACAGGTTAAAAAATGAACTTTCCCTGTTTAGTGAGTGAAGTCATATTAGAACCCACTGGTGGTGTTAAAGAAAGTGAGTAAATTGTTATGTAGGGCATCTTCTACCTGTGCAAAGCAAAAGCAGTATGCACCTGAAGGAAGGGAAACAAGGCATTGAGGTTCTATACTTTTCTGAATGCAGATAGTTTTAGCAAATTAACACATGTTCCTTATAATATGAAAAACTGGATTCCCTTTGTACAAAAGAAAAGCATGGACGTGTGTATCTGCACTCAACATGCAGATGGACACAACCGACTTCTATCTACCATTCTGCTCTCTCTTGCTTGTCTTGTGAGTGATACTAACAAGCTCTCACATGTACCATCCGACTGCATTCACACAAACCTCTTTTAAGTATAGGCCCTGCTTAGCTTTGTAGCTCTTGTTTTTTACTGCCTCTTTTTTTATAAAGCTATTTGCTTATTTATTTATTTATTTAAAAGCGTGACAGGGAGGGAGAGACAGAAACAGAAAGAGAACTTTTCTCTGCTGGTTCACTCTCCAAATAGCCATGACAGGTCTGAGCCAGGTTGAACCTGGGAACCAGGAGCCCTATCCTGATCTTTCATACATGAATGACAGAGGCCCAAGGGTTTGGGCTATCTCCTGCTGCCTTCTCAAGCTCATTCTCAGAATTCTGAACCAAAAGCCGAACAGCCAGGACTCAGTCTGGCTGTCTGAAACGGGGTGCTAGTGTTGCAGGTAACCGTTAACCTCTTATGACACTATGCCACCCCACTGTTGCTCTTTTCTTAGTAAATATTCGTGTAATATTTTAAAACCACTTTTGGTATTGCTTGCATGGAGTAAGTCCTCACGAAGTGTTGGTTTGAATTAATGAGTCAATAAATGAATTGTTTAGTACTTCAGAGAAGCCCTAAAATTAAGCATGCCTTCCTGGAATGGTAATTTCTGATTTGATTATTCCAAACCTTAATCTCCTGTTAACTCAGAGTAAATGCTTCGCATCTGGTGCATCCCAAGGCCACTACTTCGCCCAGGGACCTTACTTGAATCACATTATGTCTTTAGTATGTCAGCTATGACTGATACTCAAGGAAAATAATCAAAATGCAGTTTTGTGCTTGCATATCCAAATTCTAATTTCTAGTTTGCACTTTGTCCATCCCATTCTTGGATCCTTTAAATCCTTACTATTATGTAAAAAGCATCAATAGCAGTATAAATCTGAGACTAGTTTCAGCTTGAGGACTTATCAAAGTACCATGCTGACGTTTTGAGGATAGAAGGCTCTAATTTATTAAGGTAGATTCTATGGTAAGGGTGAAAACAGTAGCTTCCTGGCTACCTAAAATTATATCACATATAGTGTTTCCTAGGAGATCTAAGGATGCTATTTGGCTGTTAATATATATGTATTAGCTCTCTAATAGGCTGTAAATGGTATGTAAGTAGATACAAAATGAGTTATTTTAACAATTTTATTAACCTTTCACTGAGGAAGGCATTAGGCACTTCAATATGTGTAATCAAAAATCAGGAAACTCCCTGTTAATTTTTCTGTAGAGGGTCATAATAAGGAAAATAATTGCTATAAGTTGCAGAAGCATGCTATATTTTCTTTGCTTTATTCTTCTATTGAAACAAAATCTTGTCTTGGCAACTTTGATAGTTTCCGACAGAGCACTTAAATTCATGGTATTTAGTTAAAGTCTGAGAGAGGTGGAGATTACAGAAAAAAGCAGCTCTTTGGGGGCAGAAATTTGGAGTAGCAGTTAAGACACAACTTAGGGTGCTGTCATCGCATGCCAGAGTATATGAGTTCAGCTCCCGGCTCCATCCCTGATTCTTGCTTCCTGATGGTGTACACCTTGGAAGGGAGCAGATACAGGCTCAAGTACTTAGATCCCTGCCATCTTTATTGGATTAAATTTCTGACTCCTGGCTTTGGCCAGGCCCAGCAAAAGCAACTCTTTCCCCAAACTGTAAAAAACAAAACAAAACAACTAAAACAACAAAAATCTGGATTCATGAAATTATCAACTATATAACTATATTATTGTCTTACTCATTGAATCTGAGACTGTTTTTGGTGAATCTCAGGTTCTTTTGGTTACTTGTAGTCCCAAAATGTCTTGACAGTCTCGACTTGTCTTTATCAATTGTAGTACAACTAACCCCAGATCTTGACTGTAAAAGATGTGTCCAAAGAGACTATTGCTATGGCAATTTGGCTTTCTGCTGTGGCCTGGGAAAGTAGTAGAAGATGACTCAAGTCCTTGGGACCCTACACCCTCATGGAAAGACCTGGAGGAGGCTCCTGGCTTCAAATCAGCGCAGCTCCAGCTGTTTCAGCCAGTTGGGGGGTAAACCAGCACATGGAGGACCTCTCTCACTCTGCCTCTCTTCTCTCTGTGTAACTCTGACTTTCAAATAAATAAATCTTTAAAAAAAGAGAATATGCATTTTCAGGAATAGGCTTATCTATTTTGTTTTAAAGAACACATCTGTCAAAAGCATAAATTATTCTTTAAGTTGCAGAAATGCATTATATTTCTGCCAATTATGAATTACTACTGTAAAGCAAATCTGCCTATACAATGTTAGCATAATGTGTATGAATAAATTGAAATTTAAAATACTTATGTTTAACAAAGAATGAGAAAGTCAGGCTGGAGAGTTGTGGTAACAGAAATAAAGCCTAGTATGTTGGGTTTGGTGATAAATTGCTAATCAGTGTAGCACTGAGTATTTTTTCATCTTGATGATGGATTTGAGGCAATGCCATTTGGACTAAAGAGGCACATTAAGGTGGGAGAACTAACTACTGCAAAGCAAATAAATGTCTAAGGACCGAGGAATCCTGACTTCAGCCAAGATGACAGTTTAATTATCCAAACCAGTTACAAATGATTGCATTGCAGACAAATGCTTTTGGATGTTCCTGTGGGTACTGCTCAGGAAGACTGAAAAATGTCAAAGAGAAAATGTCTCTTAAAACCAAGTATTTTTAAAACACGATGAAGAGGTTGTATATATAGATATGTTGGCTCACATGTGCACAACTGTGCATATGTTTAAGTAATTAAGATAATCCAAGTTTGGACGTTTTGAAAGGACAAAGTCAATAATAGGGCACCAGAATTTGAACAACTGAAATTAGTTCTATGGCATTCCAATGGAAAGTTTTGTCATTGTGAGTGCCTTGAAGTTTTACAATGATCTGAGCAGTATTTGGAATCCATGTAAATTGTTCTGTATCCAGTGTCTACTCTGAGTTATGATAGTAAATAGATAATAGATAATAGTTGTGATAGTAAAGAGATAATAGTAAAAAAAAAACCAGTAAATCTATTTTTTGATAAATTAAAAACACCAAAGGGCATTTAGATCATTCACTACCCATAATATCTTATACAGAGCATTTCATTTTACTAATCATGCTACAAATTAGTTAAAAATGAAATAAACAAAATGTGTGGTGAAAGGTCTTACCTTATTTTTTTGTGATTTCATTGTTGTTTTGAATTGGAGAGGGATAAACTCAAAATTATCTGTATCAAAATCAAAAATCATGAATCTTTCATTTTTTATTATTAAGTGGTTGTCCAAATTGTACATGTAAAATTCACAGAGCTTCACTAAAAGAAGGAAGGCATCGTGGCATGATAGAAAGGTCACATGTGGCCGGCACCGCAGCTCACTAGGCTAATCCTCCGCCTAGCGGCGCTGGCACACTGGGTTCTAGTCCCTGTCGGGGTGCCGGATTCTGTCCCGGTTGCCCCTCTTCCAGGCCAGCTCTCTGCTGTGGCCAGGGAGTGCAGTGGAGGATGGCCCAGGTGCTTGGGCCCTGCACCCCATGGGAGACCAGGAAAAGCACCTGGCTCCTGGCTCCTGCCATCGGATCAGTGCGGTGCGCCGGCCGCAGCGCGCCGGCCGCGGCGGCCATTGGAGGGTGAACCAATGGCAAAGGAAGACCTTTCTCTCTGTCTCTCTCTCTCTCTCTCACTGTCCACTCTGCCTGTCAAAAAAGAAAAAAAAGAAAAAAAAAGAAAGGTCACATGTTTTAGAACCAAGTTAATTTGGGTTCCAAAGAGGTAGTATATCTTGAGCAATTTATTTAACATTGTAAACTTAATATTCATCCCTAATTTATTTAGTTAACATTGCTAAACTTAATGTTCATCCCTAATTTATTTATTTAACATTGCTAAACTTAATATTCATCACTAATGTGAAACCGATAATATCTGGAATATTTGTCGCTCCCCCTCTTCGTGGAGGAACGACACAGGACCCTGCGCTGTTCTTTCGTCTGCTCGGCCCTCCCCGGGTTTGCTGCTGGTTCTTCCCGGGTTGGCTACTATCCCTTCCACCTCCGTGGAAGGGCAGTTCCCCCTGGCCACATTCCCCACTTCCGCAGGGGAGCAGCACACCGCCGGCCGGCTCTCTTGGGGGCTGCACAGGTGTTCCTCCAGCTAGATGTTTCCCTTAGATGTTCCCGGTGCATGCCGTCTCTCTCCTCCTTTATAGTCCTCCTCTGCCAATCCCAACTCGGCTGCCCACACGCCGAGTACGCTGCTCTCCTCCAATCAGGAGCAAGTCCTACAGTTTATTGGTTGAACTGGAGGCAGCTGTGTAGGAGCTGTTTACTTCTCTCCCAGCGCCATATTGTGGGAGAGCAGATGCATAGAATAAGTCTTAATTCCAGTAACTCAGTCCAGTCCGGGCTGCTCCCCACAGATCCCCCTTTCTTTTTATTTTTTGGCGTTGATACGCGCCTGTCTTCGGTGTCCCGCGGCACACACTCTGCTCTACTTGCTAGAGTTGCCACAGGTTCTTACAAGTCCTATCAATCAGGCAAACCGAATCCGGGTCCTCTCTTCACCATGTTGTGAGGAGGTTTTTAGGCGCTGATGCGTGCCTGTCTTCGGTGACCTGCGGCTCATACTCTGGTCGAGCCGCCTGCTGGTGCTTACCGCCTTAATCAGGCAGACCGAATCCAAGCTTTCTCATTGCCATATTGTGGGGTGGCCTTATTGATGTTAATTCGTGCCTGTCTTCGGTGACCCGCGGCGCATAAGCTGCTAGCCGCCCGCAGGTGCTCACCGCCTCACTAATCGGGCAGACCGAATCCAAGCCTTCTAATTGCGGTATTGTGGGGAGGCCTTACTGATGTTAATTCGTGCCTGTCTTCGGTGACCCGCGGCGCATAAGCTGCTAGCCGCCCGCAGGTGCTCACCGCCTCACTAATCGGGCAGACCGAATCCAAGCCTTCTAATTGCGGTATTGTGGGGAGGCCTTACTGATGTTAATTCGTGCCTGTCTTCGGTGACCAAATCCAAGCTTTCTCATTGCCATGTTGAGGGGAGGCCTTTCTATTTCTCTATTTCTCTATGTCCGGGCATTCCTATTTCTCCCATTCTACTTCCATCTTCCAGCATTCCTATTTTTCTCATTTTACTTCTAAACTTCTGTTTCTCTTATCCCTGCGGCTTCCCAGCGCCTCGCCCTGCCGGCGCCCGCCCCGAGGCTGCTTCTCTGCGGCTTTCCGGCTCTGAGCCGCTTCAGCCCGCGCCTCTCTCATCTGCGCGGCTTCGCGGCTCTGCGCGGCTCGGCTTTGCGCGCACACTCCGCGGTCTCCGCGCTAGCCCCGCGTTCCCTATCTACTTGTGCCCCGCACGCTCTCTGCGCGCGGCAGCCTCCGCGAATCACACAGCGTCAGCTCACGTCTCCGCCAATAGTATTCAATCTAAGTTCCCCGGGCTAACCTGGCGAATTCAACCCAGCTCACGTCTCCGCCCCACGATCTGGCTTCCCGTCCTTTGCTCCCCGGGCTAATCAGACGGATCCCAATCTGGCTTACGTTTCCGCTTCTGGTTTCAACTTTTCGCCCCCTATTCCCAGGCTAACTTGAGAATCCCAAAGTGGCTTTCGTCTCCGCCTCGGCCTGCCCCCCGCGGCTTCAATTTCCCTAACATTTTTCTCTACCCGGTATGTTTCCCCAAGCTTTCCTCCAACAATACTCCTCCCTCATTTCTCCTGGCCTCTCCCCACAGTCCGCATCCGAGTCTGTTTGTTCTAGCTTTCACTTTCGCTTTCAACCTTAGAGATTTCTCCCAGCTTCCCCTTGTAGTCTGTATCTGAATCTATGCCTAGGCTTTCAACAGCTTCCTCCGGCACCTCTTTCGTCCGGCTTTTCCCTAGGCTGTTTGCTAGTCTCTCTCTCCGATATTTTCCACTTCTTCCCGTTTCTTCCCTCCTAAGTTTCCTATCCGTCCTAGGTTTCCTATCCGAGTCACGCACCATTATGTCGCTCCCCATTTTCGTGGAGGAGTGACAATATTCAGTCCATAAAATTGAATAAGCTCTGCTTCAACATGTTGAGCACAGTGTCAAAACATCCTAGGTGATTTCTTGATATTTATTATTATTATAGTGAACTGAGTAGAGATACTTACAGTAACCTGCTTAGGGTCTGAGTGATATATACTCCCTTTTCCTTTAACCCATATGTTCCTTTCATTTACTATACAATAACTAGAATCCAACTGATTATATCATTTGCTGGCAGGTGACTAGGTGTAAAAATGTTTTAAGAGGCTGGCACAGTGGTGTCATAAGTTAAGCTTCTGCCTCTTTCACCAGCATCCCATATGAGTGCCAGTTGTGTCCTGGCTGCTCCTCTTCCCATCCAGGTCTCTGCTTATGGCCTGGGAAACCAGTGAAAGATGGCCCAAGTACTTGGGCCCCTGTGCCCATGTGGAAGACCTAGAAGCAGCTCCTGGCTCCCTATCTGCCCAGGTCTGGCCATTACAACCATTTGAGGAGTGAATCAAGGGATGGAAAACTTTTTTCTCTCTCACGCCCTTCCCCTGTCTGTAGCTCTGCCTCTCAAATAAATTAATAAATCTTAAAAGAAAGCTTTAAAAAGGCAGAACTAAAAGGATCACAATTTATGAAAAAAAATACATAGGAAAGAACTAATTCCCGGGGCTGGTGCTGTGATGCATTGTGTTAATGCCCTGGCCTGAAGCGCCAGCATCCTATACGGGCACTGGTTCTAGTCCCGGCTGCTCCACTTCCTATCCAGCTCTCTGCTATGGCCTGGGAAAGCAGTAGAAGGTGGTCCAAGTCCTTGGGCCCCTGCACCCACGTGGGAGACCCAGAAGATGCTCCTGGCTCCTGGCTTCGGATTGGCGCAGCTCCAGCCGTTGTGGCCAATTGGGGAGTGAACCAGCAGATGGAAGACCTCTCTTTCTCTGCCTCTCCTTTCTCTCTAACTCTGACTTTTGAATAAATAAATCTTAAAAAAAAGACCTTATTTATAAAAAAAAAAAAGTAGTTCCTTTCAGGGTACCTGATTCGACATGACAAGTGAAGACAGAGACATAGAATCTGAATTAGCTGATTCATTGAAGAAAGACTTTGAGAGGGTAATGGTTGGCTATTCTTTGATTTGAATAAAGGTTTCCAGGCAAAAATGTTGGGAATGATACATGAGGGATGTCTTAAAAAAGCCAATAAGGACCTGCACTGTGGTACAGCAAGTTAAGCTTTCTCCTTTAACATTGATTTCTCATGTGGGTGTTGGTTCAAGTCCTGGCTGCTCCACTTCCAATCCAGGTCCCTGCTAATGCACCTGGAAAGATAGCAGAGGATGGCCTACATACTTCTCCTGTGTCCATGTGGGAGACCCAGAGGAAGCTCTGGCTCCTGGCTCCAGCCTGGCCCAGCATTGGCCATTCCAGCCATCTTGGGAGTGAACTAGCAGGTAGAAGACCTCTCTCCCCCCACTCCTCTACCTGTCCTTCTTCCTCCTTCTGTCCTCCATTTTCTCCTCTTCTCTCTCTGTAACTCTGCTTTTCAAATAAATAAAGGAAATCTTAAAAGTTTTTATTTTAAAAGTCAGTGAAATGTGAATAGGACTTGCTCATGGTGTCTTTATTTTGTAATCCACAGATTTAAATAATAGTTCCATTTAGGAAGACTTGTAGTCATAGCAGAGTATTAGTTATAGCAAATAGTGAAACCAGGAGAAAGAACATTAAATTCACGCTCCTCAGATATCATCTGGTACCCTCATTAAATAGATACATTTTCTGTAGGCTCTCTTCATTTAAAAGTCATTTATGGTCTTATGTTGCTAGCTTCCAAGCACATTAAGAACTATGCCATGCTCATTTTAGTTATTTGAATGCAGTTTTCTATTAAAAGTACTAAGTATCATTTTGAGGAATTAATTCATTTTAAGCAAAAGTTCATATTTCATTCATTAATGGAACTCCTATTTCTGCACAAAATATTTAAGTAAGATTATTCAATTAATTGTTTTACTCATGAAAAGTCATATTAGAAGTATAATTTGGATCTTACAGAGACTAAATTTGTTTGCATTTCTAAATCACTAAGTTTAATTTCCCAAATTTTATTCCTGCCTTCTTTTCTCAAGTCACAACTCATCGTTGGCCTACTTTATTTGATGAGACTGGAAAAATTGTAATTTTAAAAGGCTTCCAAATTTTAAAAAGAAAATTATGAGTAGGAGTAGAGAAGTGCATAGAAATAATGGAAAGCTAGAATTAGAAAGTCTGTATTAAGTCTGTATGGAAAATATTTCCTTTTCAAAATACATTCACCCTCTATAGCTTTGGTAAAGGAAGCTTCCCAGAAGGGAGACTACAGGTAGAGTAGAGTAGTACAGGTAGAGAGAGAAGAGATTGGAACTTATGTTTGACTTTGGTTCTGAAAGTTGCTGTCCTTTTCAATTTTTTTTTTTTTTTTTTTTGCATTCCTTCTGAGCCATAGGACAAAAAATGCTTTGTGAAATCCTGACTCGTGTGTAAGGAAAAAAAAAATCCTTTCCCTTGATTTCTCATATCAAAGAGACTGACTTTTTTTTTTTTTTTTTTTAAGATACCTTTCTTTGAAAAAGGAGAGAGTGAGAGAGATCTTCCATCCTCTGGTTCACACCCAAAATGGCTGCATCTCCCAGGTTTGGCCAGGCAGAAGTCAGGAGCCAACGACTCCATCTCGGTCTCCTACATGGGTGGCAGGAGCCCAAGTACTTGGGCCATCATCCGCCGCCTTCCAAGACATGTTAACAGGAAGCTGGATTGGAAATGGTGCAGCCAGAACTCTAACTGGGATGTTAGTGTTGCATATGGCAGCTTAAATTTCTGCTCAATAACCCTAGCTCTGAGGTTGACTTCTATTTTTTAAGTATTTCTTTTATTTATTTGAAAAACAGAGTGATCTAAAAAGGGAGTATAATAAAAAGATCTTCCATCTTCTGGTTCACTCCCCAAATGGATACAATGACCAGGCCTGTGCCAGACCGAATTCAGGAGCCAGGACCTCCTAATAGGTCTCCCATGTATGTGGTAGGGACTCAAGCATTTGTGCGATCTTCCACTGCTTCCCCAGGTGCATTTGCAGGGAATTGGACTGTAAAACAAGCAGCTGGAACATGAATCACCTTTCCTATATGGGATGCTAACCCACTGCATCACAACACCAGCCCCATGAAACTTTTTATCAAACTGTAGCAAATCCTTTATTACAAATAATTAAAAGTGTCAACATTTCAAACAGTATCAAACACCACTTCATATCTCTAACACAGAGCAGAGTAGACATACAGGACTGGAACTGAGTGAGCAATGTTGAATTTCGAGCGTCTGAGCACATCACATGTTGAGCAGACAAAGCTTAGATGTCACATCCCCACATTATCCAATTGTGTGACTCAAACATCTCATCCTCTCAATGGAGACACAGTTTTTATTTCGTATTTTAAGTGCAGGAAGTAGAGAGGGCTAAAGTTCAATGAGAACATACCAAACTCAATTCAACTCAGTTTAAAAAAACAAAATTAAAAAATTAGTTTTTAGGGGAGAGGGGAACAGGCAGGCATGGGGTGAGAGTCAAAACTGTGACAAGGGTTGGTGGCTGTGCATGGCATGTGGTAGCTCTGGAAATTGTCATATGGTACTTCAAAATAAGGTGGCTTTTGTGGCTTTTAATATGATTAATATGACTCAAATTTAAACTTTGTTCAAAAAAAAATTAAAGCCTTTAAGGCAAGCATCCCCTGAGGGAAAAGTCATTTGTTATAAAATTGTGAGAATACCCAAGCAAGACCCCACTTGAGATTCGTCAGCATGAATCTGAGAGTTTTTGTCCACTGTTTTTCAGAATTTAACTGGGTCTTGATGAAATAGGAGCTGCACCTGCCTCCTGTGTCTTCAATGTTGCCTTTCTCTGCATCCATCCTGGATGGAAGACAAATCGTATCTCGCCCTTTCCAACCTCTTCTTTAGACTGCCATGCACAGTCCAGAAAAGCCACCATTACATGGTCAAACTTGGTGTCCCAGAAAAACTGCAACCCCCCAGAACAGTATAATGGCAGTAGCTCCTTAGATTTGTCTGTCAGAAATTCCAGATACGAATGGTTTCCAGAGGGCATAATGCCTCTGAAATTTCAGACCCTTCTCATTAGCCAGGACACAAAGCAGCAACACTGCCCCAAGCAGCATTAATCTCATTCCATTCCACTCACTGGTCTTCTTCAGCTTGTACGGATGCATCTGGGCATGATGCATCCAGTTTTCTACACTTTTGAGCTTGTCATCCAGCTCCAACTATTGTCATTTAAATTCACTGTATTCTCTCTGATACTGAGCTTCCTCCTGATCCAGTCTCTCAGCCTCAGCCTGGCCCTTCTCCAGATTTTCTGCCACTATTTTGGAGTTCTCTCCCAGATCTTCCAGCTCCTGGATCTGCCCTTCCTCCTGCAACTCCGGTCCCTTAGCTCCTATCGCAGCAGTTCACTGTTATCCTCGTTCATTTGCTCTAAGATCTCCAAACAGTGTTTGCAGTTCTGACACTCGTTTTCAGTGTCATGAAGCTGACTGTCCAGCTGGTCTAAGACAGCGTTCGTGCATTCTTCACACAGTGGATGCTCCACCTCTCTCTGTCCCGACGTGATGTCAAAAAGGTCCCCAATGACGTCCAGTCTTCCACCGAGGTTCTCCATGGTGGCTCCATCCAAAGCTTCCCCAATCGGAGTGAAGCTGTTAGCACTTTCTGTAGACATCATCTTGGCTGTAGGGATGACTCGAGAGGCAGCGTCCTGGCGAGTTTCAATGAATGATTCCTCTCTTGAGTCACCCTCTTCCTCCTGGGTCTCCCCTGGTTTGACGTGGGCTGTGGCAAGTAATGGAGCTGTGAGCTCCTGGATGGTGACACGATCCAGAATCTTGAAGGAGGGGTTGGCTGCAGCGCTGGCCCTCTTATTTTTTTATTATTATTATTTTTTTTGACAGGCAGAGTGGACAGTGAGAGAGAGACAGAGAGAGAAAGGTCTTCCTTTGCCGTTGGTTCACCCTCCAATGGCCGCCGCTGCAGCCGGCGCACCGCGCTGATCCGATGGCAGGAGCCAGGATCCAGGTGCTTTTCCTGGTCTCCCATGGGGTGCAGGGCCCAAGCACCTGGGCCATCCTCCACTGCACTCCCTGGCCACAGCAGAGAGCTGGCCTGGAAGAGGGGCAACGGGGACAGAATCCGGCGCCCCGACCGGGACTAGAACCCGGTGTGCCGGCGCCGCAAGGTGGAGGATTAGCCTATTGAGCCACGGCACCGGCTTACGCTGGCCCTCTTAGCTCACCTGCACAATGCTGCTGGGTGTCTTAGACCCCTCCATCCCTCAAGACCCTAGATCCAGCAACTCAGGTTCAGTCTACCACAGGAAAGGGAGTGGAGGGTGGGACTATAGCCTCTGGTCAGCCCCGGAATGAAGCCTCCAGTATCACCATCGCCCAGACTTTAGCTACTTCTTGGTCCACCAGCAGAGGAAGCAGACTTTAAAATGCAGAGATTTTGCAAAGGTAAATGCTTAAAGAAAAATGGCAGTCAATAAAACACGATCCATTAGTTATAGCTCAGATGATAAATGTCCCAGCACAGAAATAAGAATTCATGCAGAATAAATCCTCCAGACTTCCTTGGTCTTCCTGTAACTTGCAGTTTCTTTTCTCAGAGGCATTGGCGTGGAATACCCTAAGGTCATCAAGAGCAGCATGATGTCATGGCAGGTTCACTTGATTTGGGGAATTAACGTCTCATGAACTGGCCTTACAGGGCAATTTGGGAAGAGTAACTTAACCTCTCTAAATTTGATTTTCCTTCAAAGTAGCAAGAGAAAATAGTTTCCTTATGGAATGTTCATAATTTTCAAATTAAGTACAATATGAAAATAAAGCTCAGTAAATATTTTCTTAAAAGAAGTGAATCTAAGGACAACAAAAACAAAAACAATGACCTAGATCCCAGGAAATTTGCTGTGTTTTTTTTTTTTTTTTTTCAATTTTGTCCACGTAGAACACCATTAAAACCATGTTTGAGAAATTTACCTTCCAGGCTAAAGTGATTCTTAAAACTCTTAAATTCTTCCATCTAGTTTCTGATCATTCGAGTATTTATGTTTCACAGTTCAGTTTCTTTCCAGGCCTGTGATGAGTAACAATTTTGTCAGAATTAAAAGCAAAACCTCTATTCCCTTACCTCACTATTCTCGGGCATTTTCTGATGATATATTCAAGTAAAGCCTATTTCTCCAAACCACCTATTTGTATACAGCACACCATCATTCAGTATGTATAACATGATAAAAAGTCAATTTGATTATTTGCTCATTACCTATAATTTAGATAATTACACTCCATTGGGAGACATTTTCAATACAGTGATTATTTGAGTTGCTGCTCAGCTGTTACAGAAATTTAATGCTTCATTAGTTCTAAATACATGTGTCTGGAATTCTTTTACAGCCCTGAAGAGAAGCAATATGAACTTTTATATAGTTATCTACAAATACTTCCTTAAACTCAACTGGGCTTTGTTTATCCTCTGTACTCCAGAGGTCTCTGTTTCCTTGTGACTGTTTAACTGTATAATTTTCTGGTGAAACAGAGCCTTACTTCGCTTGGACAGTCCTTTAAATTTGGCTAAACCAAAAATATGAACTATGGAAAAAAAAAACATGCCTGATGAACCCAAGTATGCAGATACCAAAGATCAAATCCTACATGAACCTTAAACCCCCTGCGTCCTGGCTTGTCCCCAAGTGTCTTGTCCATTTACTGTTCAGCTGTAAGACAGATACCACCATGCCAACACTCAGGGTGAAACTTTGTTGACATCTTGACAATCTTAGTATCCAGACATAGAGATATTGGAATCCTTTTATGCCTTTCACAGCGACTTCATTTTTATTTTCTGTTGGGATTATTACAAAAACCTGCAGAAAGGAAATCATAAAGGAACAAAGCAGTTTTTCAGCAAATCTGAGCAGCCCTCAGGAATACTTGTATAATATTGTAATAGTAGGGTTAAGTAATTAATCTTAGAAATAAGATAAGCAAACTTTCTTTTTCATCTCTTGTCACAGTACAGAGTGACCTGATAAATATTAACTTAAAGGTGAGAGGCAGGAAGAGAGAGTTGAAGATTATTAAATGGATAAATTTCTCCAATAAATAGCCAGAAGCATGTTATTGTCTGAAGCCAACATATGTTGTTTATTGCTCACTTTGTAGTCCTTCGCAGGCTGTGGAGCTCTGCTGGTGAATTATTCTCTAAATGTTGCTCTTTCCGTTGATGGCTCAAGGACAAGATTACTTTAAGTTGATATTTGCATCAGCATCCTAAAGGAAATTCAGTTGGCAGATTGAAGAAAAAAGCATGGAGGAAGACAACTAGGCACCTGTTATCTGGTGGTGTCGCCCAGAATTCCTTGTAAGAATTAGATGTACAACTAATCTTAGTCCAAGAACCTTTAGAAAATGTTTAAAAAAAAAGAACATGGATACTGCTGAATAGTAATTATCTCTAATGTAAGAGGATATACAAAGGAAGAGAAATAGACAGGAAGACCATTGAGAGATTATGATTAGAGTGCAGAAATAAGAGTAAATCCTAGTATTCAGAGAAAAAATAGTTGCATATTATGTGGCTAATCAATTAAAAAGTATTGTAACAACTGTACTAAGGACATCCCTATTACACAGTAATCATAATGAAGACCATGAACTATAAAATGAGCATGTGCCAACACGAAACAACTTTTTCTATTATTGTGTGCGTAATGTGTCACAATGTGAGTATATCCATGCCTTTACAAGTTTTTCATAATATTTCATCTCTTAAACATTCTATTTCATGCATAATAACTTAAGTTGTTATATTGCCTGAGGTAGGAGAAAGGTTAAAGAATAAAAACTGGGGATTGTTTTGTGCGTGTTTTGGTGACATGATATCACATAACTTATTATCCATAAATACAGCATTGGGATATGTGGAACACAGCTTAAAGTCAATTGTTTAAAACTCATAATCTGATTTTTTGTAGTCACTTAATGCATTGATGCAACATGGTACCAAGAATTTATGGTATTAATTTTATAAGAATATGAAACTTGGTCTCAGGAGGTAGCCTTACTGTGCAAAATACTCTACTAGTTATTCAGTTATATTATGTGTTTCAACAGATTTGATTTTGCACACTTATTTTTAAACAGAAAATTAGGTTTCTTTGCTTGATTTTTATAGCAAAATTAGCATATTCATAACAGTGAGATATAATATCCATATAATTGGAACTCTGCTCTAGAACTTTGATTCAGTTTGTCTTAATGTGTATTCATGAAAGTATAACAGCTAGTGACATTGCATAATCTGCAACTACCCAAGATGTAAGCGGGTAAGTATGCTAAAGGGAAAATATAATTCTGAAAATTGAACCAGGAACAGAAAGATCATTCTGCTGCTTAAGAGGTGTGGCTGAGTGAAATTAAGTTTTCCATTCAAAACATTCCTGCTTTCTGTTGATTTTTCACCTTACTGAAAAGATTGTTTTGAGGATAAATTAGAAGATGTATATAGAGATGTCTAGAAATGTGTTTAATTGTACATTCAAATCATTCCAGCCTGCTCCTGTTGGCAAACTTTTTAAAATTATAAATAAACATAATGTAGTTAGTAGTACCATATGAAAAGGAAGATCAATACATATGTCTGTTTATACTATTACTATCATAGTCACTGATTTGGTCCAGAATCCTAGGAATTATAGTAGAAATATAACATGTTGTCAGTCTTAGAATGATTCTTATATATTATGATATAGTTAGGTAAGATTTCATCTAGTGTGTTAGTGTATCTAAGTTATAAGTATTTTCTTTTTATGTTCATTTATACTAGCTCTACAACCTGTCTTGGAGAACATATCTTCTATTTCTGTCCTTTGGGACAGTTGTGTAATAAGAATATTATCAGCTTCTTGACATGCTGGTAAAAATTGTGTATGCACCAATCTATTCCTGATACTTGTATTTGTTGAGGGGGGAAAGTTGTAGTAAATATATCTATTCAATTTCTTTAATGACTGTTGGTGCATTCTGGTTTTCCTTTTCTTCTTGAGTCAATTTTGCAAGTTAATTATCTTTCTAAAATAGTACTCAGCCTTAAACATACATTTTATATCATTAGCTTCTGGCAAATATTTGATGAGATGTGTGAGTGAATGGAATGACATATATACAAATATAAACTTGTATAGATATGTAATGTTAAATGTAAGATCCTATATATTTGAAAATATTGACTTATTAAAGTTAATGTTCATTTCTGAGAGATACAACCTCTTTGACTATGAATTTATCAAGATCTATTTTTATTTTTTTCTTTTCTTTGTAATTTTGAGTTTTAGGTTTAGAATAAAGACTAGATTTGAGTTGTTACATCCTTCGGGTGAGTAGTTATCACCATATCCATAAAATGATATTGCACTCTAATTGTCTTTAAGGTTTTATTAGTATTGGAAATCAGCCATGATTGGTTAGGATTTTACCAATGTACATTTTTTCACCCATTATTATCAAACTTTTTAAAATCTGATTCATTATATATTTTGTTTTATTTATTTATAAATAAATCGAACTTCATTTTTCCCATTGCAGATTATTTGCTTTTTCCTTTAAGATTTACTTATTCGTTTGAAGGACAGAGAGAATGAAGGAGAAAAGGAGTTCTTCCATTAACTGCTTCACTCCCCAAATGAGTACAATGACCAGGGCTAGGCCAGGCCAAAGCCAGGAGCTAGGAGCTTCCTCTGGGTCTCCCAAATGCCCAACAGGGATCTAAGCACTTGGGTCATCTTCTGCTGCCTTCCCAGGCCCATTAGCAGGGAGCTGGATCAGAAGTGGAATAGTCAGGACTTGAACCTATGCCCATGTGGGATGCTGGCACTGCAGCAGTGACTTAACCTGTAGCACCCTAGCATCAGATTTGTTTTTAATGTATAACTTTATATGTATAGTGATTACTAATATATTTTATTTTTACAATCACTGAATATTGTGACTTTTAATTACGATATTTTTCTAAGTTTCGTTGGTTTTGTTTTCTGAGCTGTCTCCTCGTTATTTTAGGAATTAAAAATTTTTATTCTGCTATTTTCAAGGCTGATGCTTAAGTTTTAATTCATCCATATAAACACTAAAGGATAAAAGTCTTCTCTATCCTAATGATTAAAAATCAGATCTTGGATTTAATTCTAAGATACTTGCTCCAAGTGCTTGGGTCCCTGCCACCCACTTGGGAGACCCAAATGGAGTTCCAGGCTTCTGGCTTTGGCCAACCCAGTCCTAACTGCTGTATTTGGAAAGTGCAGCAGCAGATGGAAGGTCTCTCCCTCTCTCTTTCTCCTCTCTTTCTCTTTCTCTCTCTTTCTAACTCTGTCTTTCTAATAAATAATCTTAAAAGAAAACACAAATAATCTCAAATTTGAAAAAAAATGAAGTTATAAGATACTTCTGTCTGCTTTTTTTACATTTATGTTTGTATTTTATTTTTATCTGATATTTTGTGTATGCCCTACCTTGGTATCAACAAGTTGGTTATATTTTATATCATTCATATCCATAGCTTATTTTAACTGCAAAGATATTTAATGATGTATTGGCTTAAAACTGTAAGAAATAACCAGCTGAGCATTCCCCTTCAGTCTTCTCTGTTCAGAATACTACCTCCTTAAAAAATCATTTAGAAATTCTTTCATAGATAATCTAAGACTATTAAACTCTCAGTCCTTCTCTATACAAAATGTATTCATCCCCCTTCCCATTGTAAATAATAATTAAGCTGCGTTTAATTTTCGGGCCTGGCAATTTTTAAAACATTGGAAATATCATTCTCGTATTCTTACTGATGAGTCACCCCAGTCTAACTGTACAATATTTATTTTCTTTTGTGTAGCTTTTTAATGCAAGTAGAATGTATGATAACCTTATGATTACTAGAGTATTACAAAATAGAATATTGAAGTTGACATTTTGAGATTTAATGATTGTTACAGCCCTTGTCTCTTTTGTTGAGGAACAGTTTGTTTTTTTCTTCATACTATTTGTCGAACTTTTTACTTAGTGTAGGGTTAAACTTATGATCATTAAGTAAACTGAAAATAGATCTTTGTAAAAATTAAGAGTGGGAATAGGGGAGAGAGGAAGAAGAGGGGTTGGAGTATGGGCAGGAGGGAGGGTAGGGTGGGAAGTATCACTACATTCCTAATTCTGTATATATGAAATACACGAAACTTGCATAACATAAATAAAATTTAAAAATAGAATATTAGGTAAAATACAAAGAGAACATATGTACCCATCATTCCATTCTGATATATGAACTTATGTTTGCTCTGCTGGTATGACTGGGTCATAGCAGAGTTGAAAGAAAAGCAGAGTTACAAAAGAGAGGAGAGAGGGGAGAGAGAAAGAGAGCAACCGAGCCCTGGCTCACTCCCCAAATGGCCACAATGTTTGGGGCTGGGCTAGGTTGAAGCCAAGAGCCTTATACTCCAGCTGGGTCTCCCACATGGTTGACAGGGACCCAAGCACATGGACCACCCTCCATCGTTTTCCTAGGTGCATTAGCAGGAAGCTGGATGAAAACTGCAGCAACTGAGATTCAAACAGTGTGCATATGAGTTGCTGGCATTGTGGCACCAGCTCACCACTCAGCAGCCACAATGCCAGCCCTTTCATTATATATATATATATATTTTTAATCTTTATTGAATAACTAATTAGGGCCTGGAAATATGTGCCTTTCCATGGGAGTAAGAGTTGTAGGAATTGAAATCTGCACATATTGAATCATTTACACTGAGTTACAGATATTGATAGTTACTTATTTTCCTCTACAGATGTGCAGAACCAATTCAGTTTCCTAGATTCTTAGGACTTCATTTATATTATGAGCCTTAGATGTAGCAAAGTTTTCCTCTTCTCTTATGTGTCAATGATGTCACCATTTCTCCTTTCTATCCTAGTCTCTGTTTTTTGATGTATCAATTGCTGTTTCACATGAATGATGGATAGGAAACTGCTGAGACTTGCAGTGACTGAAAGCAGTCAATATTTATGGTTGATCACATGTCTCTGGGTTGGCGGGCATTTCCCCTCATGTTGGCTGGTCTCCTTCACTTATCTGGTCAACAGGCAGCCTTGAAGGTGTTCCTGCTGACCTTGACTGAGTTACCTCATGTGTTCGTGGGTGTTTGATGTGAGCTGCTATGGGATGGCCTTGCGTTTTCTCTGCATGTGTTTCTCATATCTGTCTTGTAGACTAGCCTGGACTTCTCATGGCAGTGACAGAAGTATAAGAATGGAAGCAGCAATATGCAAGTTACTTTTCAAAATTTTGTTCGTGGGACATTTGCTAATAACTCATTGGCTGAAGTCATTCATGAATAAGAAGCTCCAAGTAGGTGCAGGATAATTCCTACTAATAAAATATGGATACAAAGATATGCGGACATTTGAGGCATTTTGGAATGAATCACCAAATCTGTTAACTTGAATTTATATCCTTATGTCATCTACCTTTGTAAACTCAATATCATAGCTGTTAATCTCTACCTTCTACCTATGAAAACACTTGATAGTGTAGTTCCACCAAAATCAAAGCTATAGGATTTGAATCAGACGTTCTCATTCATATTGTCAAATTCTTATGTAATTAATATTGTCCTGTTTCTCTTGATCTGTATCTTTATTTTTGGTTACATTTTTGCTTTAAACTAGTAAAGTTATTGTGATTTGACCACAGTGAAATTCCAGTGTCACTTACAAGCATGGTAAATCAATAATAGTCATAATTTTCACACATACTTATTTTCCTTTAGTTTCTATTTTTCTTTCTATGGAGGAGTATACTTATAGTACTTCTTTATAGCATTCTGGTACCTTATTTTTCTATTATAAATATCACAGTAGAACAGTAGGTAGTCTAGGTAAAGCCTTTCTTATTTTTTCAGTTTATTCTCCATGATTTAGGAGATTTTTAGGTAGATATTTTACCTTTATGCACATCAATAAACAATTACAAAAATACCTCATATATTTACATTTGGAGTAAACCTGCAAGTTAATTTTTCTTATCATTTTTGTATTTATTTGCATAATAAACATACTCTAGAAATATATGTAAAATGTGTTGCTTAGAAGGTTATGGTTATGAGATCTAATGAAGCAATCATTCTTCAGCATTACTTTAGGCATGCTTGCTTTTTAAGATGCCATGGAACTTATTTCATTGCAAAGATTCATTTTTGCTCTGTTTTGTTGTTTGAAGCACAGCAATTCATCCTTGATCTGCTATAAGAATCTCAGAAATAACCCATGTAGCCCTTCATCTCCAGTCTACTACATAGACACAAGCTAGTCCACATACTTTTTCTTCAGTACTTCACACTGAACAGCAAACATTATGAAGTTTTAGAGGTAGGTAACATATCACCACAGAGGTGCCTGGGCTTGAGTCTTGGCTCCCATTCAGATGGCCACTTCCTGCTGATGTGCAATTTGAGAGGCAGCAGGTGGTGGCTCAAATTTTTGGGTTCCTGTAACCAACTTGGAAACCCAGATTAAGTTACAGGCTGACAACCTCAGTCTGGTCCAGTTCCAGGTGCTGCAGGCATCTGAGGACTAAACCAGCAGATAGAAGGTATCTCTGTTTCTTTCTCTGCCTTTCAAATAAATTTAGAAGAAAACAAATGTTTGCCCCCTTGCTCTTCTTTAAAAATGTTTTCTTTCATTTTTATCTAGTTCAAAACTCACCAAAAAATACAAGCAAAATCTGTTCCATATAAGCATTGATCTTAGCATTGATTAAAATTCATTTCCTTCCTCTGTCTGAGTTCATGATTGTTAATTTCTTTGTATGTGTTTCCACTATTCTCCATTCCTCTAAGCCAAAATCATATCTAGTGTCACCCCCTCGATATCTCATCAGTTTTTAATTTTATAGGTTTTTAATATCCTTTATCTCTTCACAAATCATCTACATAACTTCATTCTATCTATTCATTCCTAGTTTAATGTTTTGCCTATGTAGTTTCAGTACTGCTTTTTCTTGTTTCCTGATTTCTCATCGTCTCTAGTTTCTAATTATCCTTTTCAAAGCTGCCAGAATTCCTTTGTAAAATGCAAAGCTCATCATTGCAGTCACATTTTTGATGGCTTTGCAAAGCACTAAAATCCAACCCCTTAACCTTCTCTTTAACAATTTTGATAATTTCTTATTTAAATCTTTTCATCCTTATCTTCTGTAACTTCCAGCCTTGCCTCTTGTATTAGTTTGCTAGAACTGCTGTTGGAAAGTGCCACAAACTGGATAATGTAAGCAATAGAAATTTACTCTTCAGCAGCTCTGGATTCTAAGTCTGTAATCACGATCTCTGCATGAGCATGTCCTCCTGAAGGCTATGAAGGGTAATGTGCTCCATGCCATCCCTCTGTCTTTTGGGCAGTCTGTCAGCAGTTTTGGCATTCCTTGGTTTGTACATGCATCGTTACAGTCTTCCTTCATCTCCACAGGTGAGCATGTCTGTGTGCAAAACTCTTCCTTAAATAATGATGCCATTGGATCCCACCTTAATAACCTGATTCAAGTTGATTTTCTCTGGAAAGACCATCTCTCTAAATAGGGTCACATTCTGAGAAGACTGGGTTAACATGGAGTCTAACATAGCTTCTTAGAAAGGTGTAACTCAACCCATATCATTTCCTGTTTTCTTTCTGTAATATAATGGATTACTTTTTCTGAGAATGTGTCGTATACTTTCACACTTTAAGTGATTTTCAAGTGTTATTTTTCTACATAAATTTTATATTTTCCACATAGGGTGACATTTTACTTTTTATTTATTTATTTCCTTGTTTGTGTTGAGTGCCAAAACCCAGAAGTACAAGTTGGGATTTTAACCTTTAAAATGCAACACATTTGTGACCACCTTGAACACCTTCCAAGATAATGATAAACGATTCCTTCTTCTGTACTTTCCTAGACATTCTTATATGAATCGGTAGTACACTGAAATTTGTTTTTATCCATCTGTGATCCTGCAGCTCATGTAAGCCCTGTTGGAGTAGAATGTGTGAGAATCATGTATAGGAGCAAAGGTGTGAAGGAGGCAGGCCTCAAGTAAAGGAAAAGGGAATACAAAACTGGGACAGACATTGTTAGATCGTACGTGGGAATGGTGCTGTCGTCCTTGAGGTATAACAAGGAACCCTGTTTGAAGTTGAGTGAGAAGGTCGTGTGAAGAAGTTGAAAAAGCAGCCAAACTTAACAAGTCAGGGATCATCTGAGACCTTGTATATCTTATCTACAATGTCTTTCCTAACTGCAGAATTATCACTTGCTGTTTTTTTTTTTTTTTCCATTTTCCCTCCTTCAAAGCAAATGCTAGGATCTCTGATTCAATTTGTTTGTTGGTTACATGTGTGATATTTATGTTGGTTATATGTGTATTATGGAAGTTCCTTGGGACTTTTATTCTTACCCAGTGTAGTGGCTTAAAAAAAAATTGACCCACTTGTATTTGTTGAAATTATTAATGGTTCATGATGTCTTGAATTTTCTAACCACTCTCTTCATCCACAAAACCTTCTCACCTGCTTCTCTAGTCTTTGTGTTTGTGCTCATTACAAGGTTTCTGATTTGAATTACAATGTTGGGAAGTGAAATCAGCATTGTAGTCTAAGATTTATGTACTTCTTGTCTTGCAGCATAAGAACTCACACTGCTTGTACATGTGTATGTCTTTAGTTATTTATTTAGTTTTTTTTCAATGATCTGCATGCCTGAATTCACTGCAGCTACTAATCTACAACAATGAGCCTCTGGCTGCATATATAAAGCATACAAATAATAATAATACTGTTCTTACTTTTTATACAAAGATGTAAAGTTGAGAACTCTGCAGCTTAGAAATAACTTCTTAAGGAGAAAATAAGAAAGAAAAATGAAAAATGAATACTCTTTAAATTAGTATTTATATATTTACAAATTGGTTTTGATATACAAATAAGAAAATGTTGTGGAAAACTTAAGAATGTGTTATTCACTCATCTGTATATGTTGCCTATATTATAATTCCAATTCTAATTCTAATAGTCGATTAGTTGGTAAGTATGTCTGGACCAATAGGTGAGGTAGAATAAGAAAATTAAAAAAAACTTCATGTTCATTCCAGAGCTCAAGCAGAGACACACTGATAATGCTGCCAGCACTTCAGGATTTCTGGAAAAAGTAGCTCTGATTAGGGGACTTTAGAGAAAGACTGTTTGCTGGGAATAGCCCAAATGGTGCACTATGAGAAATAAAAGTCTAGATATAATAAGATTTTAAATTTAACACAAGGAATTAATTATAGATAGTCCATTCAATTATTCCTATAAACATATTACTCAAAGAGAAGTATGATAGGGCCAAGATAATTTAAGAAGTCATATAAAAACAGGTTGACATGTGGCCCAGTGTGTTAATTGCCACCTGCAGTGCTGGAATATCACATTGGGACACAGCTCTGAGGTCCTGGCTGCTCTGTTTCCAGTCTATCCCTCTGCTGATTCACTTGTGCAAGCAGCTAACATTGGCTCTGGTACTTGAACCCCTGCTATCCAGGAGGAGACCAAGTCTCTGGGCTTTGGCCTGGATGAGCCCATCGCAGTCATTTTGGGAATGATGCAGAGGATGGACAATCTCTTTCTGTCTCTCCCTCTCTGCTCTGTCACGCTGCCTTTCAAATAAATAAATAAGTGAATCAATACATATCTTTTAAAAAGTAGTATAACAAGATTTAATAGCATAAACAAGAAAATCATAGATCAAATGCTAGGGAAGCTGTTTATAATCTGTGACGCTGGCCTTGTTGTGATTCGGTTTCTTCACCTTTAAAATGATGATAACAAAAATGTAATATATTTGAGTGATACTGACATTTTGAGATTTGATTGTTGTTTAAAGCCTTTGTCTATACTTTTGAAGAACAATGATATTCTTATTACTTCTTGATTTTTTTTTTTTGCTGGAGGGTTAAGCTTGATTATAAAATAAACTGAAAGTATGGAATTGTAAAAATTAAAAGAAAAAAAAGGAAGGAGGAGGGAGGGTGAGAAGATGGGCGGAGGGAGGATAGGGTGGGAAGTATCATTATGCTCTTAAATCTGTACATATGAAATACATGAAATTTGTTCACCCTATGTAAGTAAAAAATTTAAAATAAAAAGTAAATAAAATAACAGTGATAGTACCACTCTAGTGAGGTTGGAATTAATACACATTAAACACTAGTGTTAGTGGATAATACTTTTACAACCTATTAACTGTTTTGGAAAGATGTAATGAATATGTGCCAAGACAGATGCAAGGATTTGCTCAGTTTTTATGCAAACAGTGAAAAGTGTATGACAATCATTATTGTTAAAGCTAAGGAAACATGGGCCGCTGTTGTGGGGCAGCAGGTTAAGCCCCCGCCTGTGTCACTAGCATCCCATATGTGTGCCAGTTCAAGTCCCAACTGTTTCATTTCTGATCCAAATCCCTGCTGATGCACCTGAGAAAACAGCCAGAATGCTTACGTCACTACTGTCTACATGGGATTCCCAGCTGGAGTTCCAGGGTCTTGGCATGGCCTGGACCAACCCAGCCATTGTGGCCAATTGAGCAGTGAAACAGAAGATGAAAAATCTCTCCTGCCCCCTATTTTTATATAACTCTGCCTTTCAAATAAATAAAAAAAATCTTTTTAAAAGACTAAAAAAACTGAGGCTCTACAAACCTACTAACTCCTCCAAAGTCTGAAGCCACAATCTGAACAAAGCTTATGAGATTTGTAAGCTTGTAGTGTTAAAACTATCATTACATTTCTGAGATGATTATACATTAATGTCTGGTCATATCTATTGTTTTTGTTTTTGCTGGCTCTTACTACAAATCCATCATCTTTACTTGTTGCCTATAGTTTGTTTCAATATTATTTTCAGAGCGAAACAGGTATACAGACACACACACACACACAGAGAGAAAAAGGGGGAGGGGTGGTTAGCTAGTTATACTGTATAGCTGCTGGTTCTCCGTCTACCTGCTGACAAAAACTAGGACTGGGCTGGAGCCAGAGCCCAAGCCAGAAGTCAAGAACTCAATCCAGATCTCTCACATGAGAAACAGGGACTTAGTCATTTGAAATGTCACCTGCTGCCTCCAAGGGTTCACATGGACAGGAAGTTAGAATTAGAAGCCAGAGCCTGGAAATTGATCCCTGACACAAGGATGTAGGATAGAGTTGTGTTAACTAGCATCTTAACCACTAGACAAAATGCCCCCTACCTCATAGCATGTATTTCTTGATTTTCCATTAATTGTTTTTAAAGATTTATTTATCTGAAAGGCAGAGTTAAAGAGAGGCAGAGACAGAGAGAAAGGCCTTCCACCTGCTGCTTTACTCCTCAGATGGTGGCGGCGGCTGGAGCTTGGCCAATTTGAACCCAGGAGCCTGGAGCTTTTTCTGAGTCTCCCATGTGGGTGCAGGGACCCAAGGACTTGGGCCATCTTCTGCTGCTTACTCAGGCCATAGCAGAGAGCTGGATTTGAGGTGGAGCAGCCAGGAATAGAACCAGTGCCAATATGGCTTTACCTGCTACGCCATAGCACCAGCTCCATTTTCCATTAATTTCTGAAATTGTCTTACTTCCTGTATATTACATCTTTGGGTTTCTCATTTGTTCTTCAATAAATGCAAAATTCTATCCTCCCACCCACTAGCATCTATTCTTTTTTTTTTAACTTTTATTTAATGAATATAAATTTCCAAAGTACAGCTTATGGATTACAATGGCTTCCCCCCCATAACGTCCCTCCCACCCACAACCCTCCCCTTTCCCACTCCCTCTCCCCTTCCATTCACATCAAGATTCTTTTTCGTTTCTCTTTATATACAGAAGATCAGTTTAGCATACATTAAGTAAAGATTTCAACAGTTTGCTCCCACACAGAAACATAAAGTGAAAAATACTGTTTGAGTACTAGTTATAGCATTAAATCTCAATGTACAGCACACTAAGGACAAAGATCCTACATGAGGAATAAGTGCACAGTGACTCCTGTTGTTGACTTAACAAATCGACACTCTTGTTTATGGCCTCAGTAATCACCCTAGGCTCTTGTCATGAGTTGCCAAGGCTATGGAAGCCCCCTGAGTTCACTGACTCTGATCATATTTAGACAAGGCCATGGTCAAAGTGGAAGTTCTCTCCTCCCTTCAGAGAAAGGTACCTCCTTCTTTGATGACCCATTCTTTCCACTGGGATCTCACTCACGGAGATCTTTCATTTTTTTTTCCCAGAGTGTCTTGGCTTTCCATGCCTGAAATACTCCCATGGGCTTTTCAGCCAGATCCGCATGCCTTAAGGGCTGATTCTGAGGCCAGAGTGCTGTTTAGGACATCTGCCATTCTATGGGTCTGCTGTGTATCTCACTTCCCATGTTGGATCATTCTCTCCCTTTTTTATTCTATCAGCTAGTAATTGCAGACACTAGTCTTGTTTATGTGATCCCTTTGGTTCTTAGTCCTATCATTATGATCAATTGTGAACAGAAATTAATCACCGGGACTAGTGAGATGGCATTGGTACATGCCACCTTGATGGGATTGAATTGGAATCCCCTGGTATGTTTCTAACTCTACCGTTTGACTTAAGTCAGCTTGAGCATATCCCAAATTGCACATCTCTTCCCTCTCTTATTCCCACTCTTATATTTAACAGCGATCACTTTTCAGTTAAGTTTCAGCACTTAAGAGTAATTGTTTATTGATTACAGTATTCAACCAAAAGTATTAAGTATAACAAACAAAAAAAATACTAAGAGGGGTAACATATCAAGTTGCTCATCAACAGTCAGGGTGAGGGCTGATCAAGTCACCGTTTCTCATAGTGTTCATTTCACTTTAACAGGTTTCCTTTTTGGTGCTCAGTTAGTTGTCACCTATCAAGGAGAACAAGTGGTGTTTGTCCCTTTGGGATTGGCTTATTTCACTCAGCATAATATTTTCCGAATTCCTAACAGGGATCACTTTTCAGTTAAAATTTAAACACCTAAGAATAATTGTGTGTTAATTACAGAGTTCAACCAATGGTACTAGAACAAAAAAAAATACTAAAATGGATAAAGTATTACATTGTACATCAACCGTCAGGACAAGAGCTGATCAAGTCACTGTACTCATAGTGTCCATTTCACTTCAACAAGTTTCCCCTTTGGTGCTCAGTTAGTAGTCGCCAATCAGGGAGAACATATGATAACTGTCCCTTTGGGACTGGCTTAATTCACTCAGCATAATGTTTTCCAGATTCCTCCACTAGCATGTATTCTCATATTTTCTTTATTTCCATTTTTTAGAAGAATCTAATAACAACTTCTGGGTAATCTTTATTTTTCAAAGAAGAAAGCATTGTTAAAACAGCAAGTACAAGAAGACTTTGCCCATAGTAAAGCAAAGTGACAAACAACATGATCCCTTTTTCCTTGTCATTTTACCATAGCCATTGTTTTATTTTAATTATTTCTACCTAACTGAAAGGCAGAAACACATATGGAGGCAGACAGAGAGCTCCTGTATGCTGGTTCACTCCTTAAATGCCCACAACAGCCATGGCTGGGCCAGGCTGAGTCCAGGGGCCTGGAACTCATATAGTTCACCCATATGGGTGGCAGGGATCTGAGTACCTCAGCCAGTATCTACTTCCTTCAAATGTGTCATTAGCAGGAAGCTGCCTGGAAACAGGAACAGGGACTCAAAGGCAGGAACTCTGCTATGGGACATAGGAGACCCAGGCAGTATATTAACTGCTGCACCAAATGCCTATTCCTGGACTTTAAAGAATACTTGATTCATAAAAGTATAATATAAATTACTTGAAAATTAGAACTTAGCTACTTCTTAAAATGGAAATGAGAAAAATATCTTGCTCATGCCTTTAATTATAAATTTTTAATGAGATTGTAGGATAATTTTTCTAAGAGCAATACTCAATTTTACTTTGTTATTTATTCATTAAAATACTTAAGCACTTAAAATATAAAAATAAATTTAAGCTTGTTCCTTACATCTGGTAATATGCTACATAATAAATGAGACAATAAAGTTAAAATATGCTCTTTAACAAGTTGGACAATAAGTTTAAAAAGTTACATAGAAATTCCACAAAGAGCAGGTATAACTTGCAATAAAATGAGAAGTATCTTAAGAGTTTGGAATGTAGTGGGACAAAGTACTTCAAATGATTAAATAGTGTGAACTTTAATTTGCTAGTGTATAAGATACACAATGTGATATGACACAATGCCCATGGTGATCTGCATAAACAGCTTTAAAATCATGAAAACATCCTATAAAATGAAACTTATTTGCCATATGTATTTTATATATATGTTATATATATACACAATAAATATATATATGACAGATATAACACATATACATATATGGAAGAAGCATCAATCACATTGGCCACGTGAAATCAGAAACCCAAACAGGTTCTTTCAAGGTCAGCTATCTTTTTCTTTAAACCTCACACCAAAAATCCAAATTCCCTATGGCAGTATGAACCGGAGCAGGAGATTTACCTGTAACAGGTCAGAGAAGATGGCCCAGCTCTGGTTGTTGTGGCCATTTGGGGGAGTGACCCAGCAGATGGAAGACCTCCCCTTCTCTGTCTCTACCTCTCTGAAACTCTGCCTTTCAAATAAATAAAATAAAAATAAAATAAATCTGAAATAAAAAAAGAAATTATATTTCATTCTGGAAAACCCCTTCTAAGTTTTTGAGCAGGGTAGAAAGCTGGCTGGCCATATAAATATAACAAAATTATATCCCTCAAAAAAAGAAAAATGAAGCCTAAGCCAAAGTAGAACACAATTTGACTCTTACTTACTAATGTGAGAATTCTTTTTTTTTAACTTTTATTTAATGAATATAAATTTCCAAAGTACGATTTATGGATTACAATGGCTTCCCCCACATACCGTCCCTCCCACCCACTACCCTCCCCTTTCCCACTCTCTCTCCCCTTCCATTCACATCAAGATTCATTTTCAATTATCTTAATATACAGAAGATCAGCTTAGTATACATTAAGTAAGGATTTCAACAGTTTGCTCCCACACAGAAACATAAAGTGAAAAATAATAGATGATTTTTTTTAAATGATGATGAAATCAGAGCAGACCTATTGTCATGTTTAATCCCAGTGAGAGTCAAGTTGGGAGTTGATAATTTCTTTTTTTTTTTTTTACAGAGGATCAGTTTAGTATACCTTAAGTAAAGATTTCAACAGTTTGCATCCCCATAGAAACACAAAGTGAAATATATTGTTTGAGTACTCGTTATAGCATTAAATCTCAATACACAGCACATTAAGGACAGAGATCCTACATGAGGAGTAAGTGCACAGTGACTCCTGTTGTTGACTTTACCAATTGACACTCCTGTCTATGGCATCAGTAGTCTCCCTATGCTCCAGTCATGAGTTTCCAAGGCTATGTGAGAATTCTCGAAACCAAGATAGCTGGATATCCATCACTGATCGCATACATGTATAATGTGAATCTAGATTTGGACCAAATGTCTTGTTGCTTCCGTATCCTTCCCATCCCCTATCTAGTGCTGTGTGCTCTTTCTTAGAGCCCCACACATTTGTTGTTTACTCCCATGATTCTGTGTCTCCAGCACTTCATCCACAGTGCTTTGTACTGTAGAAACTCAGATGTATTTGTTTCAGAATCAGTGGTCCTGGTGGCTATGACAACAGGGCTTTCTTCTTCTTTTCATATATTCCCCCCTTAAGATGAAAACCATAACTGAAGCCTCAGAGGCAAACATCCACAACAGTACAGGGTGACAAGGTATTCTCCCAAACCCCAGACGTGAGTGACTGGAAAAGTCACAGAAGTCAACGGAATCTACATGACACCAATGCGTATTTAGAAACGAAGTCTTGGGAGCAGGAGGCGGACTTTGAAGTAGACAAAGAAAAGGAAGAAGGTGGAGAGAAGGAGGAGGAGGAGGAGGTAGAGGGCGATGGAGAGGAAGAGGAAGGGGGGGAAGATGAGGTAGCTGTGGCAGCTACAGGCAAAAGGGCAGCTGAAGATGATGTGGATGTTGATGTTGATACCCAGAAAGAGAACACTGGTGAGGACGGCCAGACAGTAAAAGAGGAAAACCAACTTAAAATCCATGACCTATTCACCCCGCACCTCCCTTCTCAGAATCTAAACGTGGTCCTCTCAGAGTAGGAACGCTGTCCGCCTACTGCCGCAGTGCCACCTGCCAGGCATGTGGTCTCTCCACCACCCAACCAAAATCAGTATGAATTTGCATCAAGGAGGAAAAATGAACCAAAACGTCTAGGCCCTGTTTTTTTTGTTTGTTTGTTTGTTTGTTTGTTTTTAGTATTTTTGAAAGGAAAATTTGTTTGTATTTTTTGTTTACATCTTAAATTTTTGTGCATATTTCTAGGAGTCAGCCATTTTCAATGATCTCAGGATGACCAAACCAGCATTGGGAGCATTCTCTGTCCTACTTGTGACTTCAATTGTGATGTGACCATGTTCATTATAATCTCAAAATAAAAAAAAATTGTAAAAAAAGCAAAAGTAACAACAACAACAAAAAATCTAGATATCTTACTATGAGCATTCCATAACTTTTTTCATATATACTTAGTATATGACATAGTTAAAAAGGCCAAAGGTAAAAGATTTATTTTTTCCCTCTATTGTGTATGAAGTTGCTGTTTTTAAATTTATTTTTAGCCTGTTTCATGTACATGTGAAACAATGTTATCCAACAAAAAAACAGAATTTTATTTTGCTGAATTGTTCCCCAAAAAAGAAAGAAATGAAGTCTTAAGAACTTCTGATGATGTGTTGACCAGAGAAAGCTAAAATGGCCTGTAAGTCCTTTCTAGAAATTATAGAAGTCCCATGTGAGAATGGCATTCAAAACTAGAAGGGGTTTTTATAGCACAGTGTGAAATTGAGTACAAGTGGCAGAAAAAAAACTCAGAATTGTGACCCGAGTCTAATAAATTCTCACAAGTAACCTGCTGAACCTTAACAGGAGAAAACCACATACTGAGAAGCCTCCGTAGAGTACAGCATCCAAATACACAACCCAGAGAAAAGTAGGGGCAACATCATTCAGAGAATTTGGTGGCAGGGAGGGAAAATCAGTAGATAGTAAGATTATAAAACTATGTTTCAAACTCTTCATAAACCCAGTCCATGAGGAAGAATAACAGCTCTAAATCCAAGACTAATTGCGAAGTTGTCTGGGATATGTAGTCTGACTGTGTGGCTGGGAAGAAGAGGGCATAAAATATTTTTTTTAAGATCTATTTTTGTTTATTTGAAAGACAGACTTACAGACTGAGGTAGAGCCAGAGAGAGAGAAAGAGAGAGAGAGAGAGAGATCCCCAATGACACAATGGCCAGAGCTGAGCCGATACAAAGCCAGGAGCCAGGAGCATCTTCTGGGTCTCCCATGCGGGTGCAGGGGCCCAAGGACCTGGGCCATCCTCTACTGCTTTCCCAGGCCATAGCAGAGAGCTGGATCGGAAGTGGAGTGGCTGGGTCTTGAGCCGGCGCCCATGCTGGCACTCCATGCAGCGACTTTACCTGCTATGCCACAGCGCCAACTCCTATATTATTTCTTTCTTGCTTCATGTTTGCACTATTCCTACTGGACTAGTATTATAAATTATGTGATGAATATACTTTGCAAATTGCCATTATAAATTATATGATGAACAAAAATTAATATCTATATTTACGATTATTTTCTAATGACAAATTTCTAATGGGGGATTTCTGGGTTAAAATTTATAAAGTATCATTTTATGATTCTTATTATATATTACCTATGTGCCCCACATAAGCATTCTGGCTCTACAAATTTGCATTCCCTCATTAGCGTGTCTGTATCCATTTCCTGTACCTTGGAGTGCCCTGGATGTTTTCACTTTTTACAATGCTTTGCTAGATTGTAGGGAGAGACTGCTTACAAATTCATGCAACTTGTATACTTCTCCTTTTTGTTTTATTGGTGATTATAGTAGCATATTGTGGCCATGATATTGATAGTATGACAGTTAAATAGCAATCTTAAGAGCCCAGAATTGTGGGTGCCAACTCAAGTAAGAGGTGCACTCTATTTTCTTAACAGAAGAAGTATAAAAATAATAGTTAATTAATGTCATTAGAAGGAAAAATGAGTTCATATCGGCAACACATTCAACCGAGACTTGGCAGGGAGCAGTCTTTTGATGTATACCATTGAGAACCCAGATTTGCTGTGACTTTTGATTTCCTCTACACAGTGTAAATATGCCTCCACATAATTGGAGCTCATAGGTATTTAACATCATTCAATAATTTCATGAGGAAAGGGTCCCAGCTATAAATCCATGCTGCTCAACATTGCCAGGGATTATTAATCACTGTCTAGTTCTAGTGGAAGCTTGCTTGATTTTTACCTCATGTATTCTCTGTAACTTGATAAATATCAACACATTTTAAGTGCAGTAATTTGTAAATCGCATCCACATTGTGAAACTTAAGAATATACTTACCTGCATAGTTTAATAACCCAATAAAAATGAGGAACTTATTACTATACACTAATTATTGCAGTTTATATATATACATAAAATATTGATATACAAATGGAAATGTTGCTGCAAAATGCAAGGGGTATGGATTTATAATCTAATATGGATTAGAATTTTGCATGTTTTGTCACATTATTTAAACATTGTATGACAGTTTACAGGTGGAGAAAGGCTTTGATTTAATATCAATATCCTTGACACTTAGATCGCCTACACTGTAGAAGTTACCAAGAAAATATTACAAAACATTTAGATTATTCAGGGGTATAAAACAAGTGTAAATCATTTAAAAATATGCTGTATCAGCAGCAGTATCATCACCATCACCATCACTAATACTTTTTTGTTTACCCAAAGGTATTTGTATATCATTAAAGTGGCAGAAACCCAGAGCTAATCAGTTTACCCAAAAGAAAGATCTGGACTTGTATACTGGGGCATCTCACTTTTTGATAAAGATTTTTACATTTAAATGTAACCTAATTAAAGTTACACTTGCCAAAAAAAAATCTGACATGATTTAACTTTGGAAGGTAAAAAAAATAACATCCATAAGCCCCTAAAAGTGATCTAAGATAGCTTACATAATCACATCATTTATGAAATGCTGGAAATTAAGTTCCTAATGAGAAGTAACTGGAAACATCAAATCATTGGTCTTAGGGGACAGAGCATCAGAGGGGTGAAGTGTCACAGTGAAGAGCCAGGCTTTGATGCCCTGAAGGGATGGCTATAATGGGCTCCATGAATAGACCTAAATGAGGAAATGGCATTACGTGGTAAATTGTGGCCTCTAACCTGTGCATATAACAAATGGAATTTAAAATCCACCTGTATTTGCCAAATGAATCCAAAACTTTAAAGACCACAAAGCCAAAGTAAAAGATTATTTTGCTTTTCTTCTTAATTGCATGAGCCCAAAAAATTTCCATATAAAATAATGTAACTTTGTTTATGAAAGATTCAGTTTACATTCAAAAAATCATACATGTATTTATAATTTTATCATATTTTGAATGGTAGTGTTCATAAGATTGATGTCACTGGCAGCAACTTAAATTATATGTTCTTACTGATCATATGAGATATTCCTGTTAAAGCTCTTAAATCATTCTTTTTTTCTGTTATTTCTTAAAACTCTGTTGTTTCTTAAAACAAAGTTTTATAAATTTATTGAGTAAGTCATTTAGCAACATGTTCATCAGTGACATTGGTTTTTGCCAGAGTTACTCTGTGGCAAGCTTAAGTTCAGTAGGTTGACATGGTGAAACTATTGGCTTGATTTCATGATTTGATGGGGGACAATTTGACCTCAGGTCTGAGATCATGCTAGTGGAACATCACAAACGGAGGACATCCCAAATACCTTTGTTTCTGGTTTATCAGATATCTCTTTGTGTGATACAAAAAGCATTCAAGTATTAGTGAGCTAAGAATATCATGCTCCCATATGGGATTCAAATACAATGAGTATTTAAATCATATCTATGGGACTTTGCACTTTAAAAAAAAATCCAGCACTAACTCTTTCGGGAGCCTTGTCATCACATAGATATAACCATGGTCCTTTTTACTTCCCATTGCTTCTGCAGCTTGCTTCAAAAATTGGCAGAGCAAAATGTCTCCTTAGGTTAGGTATTAAACAAGTGCTTTATACAACAATAAAAAAAATCATAGAGACAGTGATGCATATTTTTGATAATATTTATTTTTACATTTAGTTAAGGAATACAAACAATGCATTTCATGCATGGAAATTTAGGAGCACAGTGATTCTTCACATCCTACCTCCCTCCCACCCATACTTCTTCCCACCCTTCATCCTCTTCCCTCTCCCATCCCCATTCTTAATTATTAAAAAAAGATATATTTTAGTTAACTTTATACTCATAAGATTAACCCTACAATAAGTTGAGGGATCAACAAATAATATGAAGAAAAATATAAATAAAAATACAAACAAAAATCATTGTTCCCCAACAGTCAAAACAAGGGCTATTCAAAATCATCATATCATAAAGTGTCAAGTACTTTTTAGATACTCTATTAATTACCACAGATCAGATAGAGCATATGATATTTGTCCTTTTGGGATTGGCTTATTTCACTAAGTATAATTGTATCCAATTGCATCCATTTTGTTGCAAATGACTGAATTTCATTTTTTTACTGCTGTATATTATTTCATAGTGTATATATACCACAATTTCTTTATTCAGTTTTCAGTTGATAGTCATCTGGGTTGATTCCATATGTTAGCTATTATAAATTGAGCTGCAATGAACATGGGGGTTCAGATAACTCTTTCATTTGCTGATTTAATTTCCTTTGGATAAATTCCCAGGAGTGGGATGGCTGGGTCATATTGTAGGTCAATATTCAGCTTGATAAGATATCTCCATACTGTCTTCCACAGTGGCTGTACCAATTTACATTCCTACCATCAGTGGATTACAGTATGTTTTTTTCCCACACCCTTGATAGCACTTACTATTTGTTGATTTCTGTTTGAGAGCCATTCTAACAGGGGTGAGGTGAAAGCTCGTTTTGGTTTTGATTTGCATTTTCCTGTTGGCTAGGGATCCTGAGCATTTCTTCCTATGTCTTTTGGCCCTTTGAATTTCCTCTTTGAAAAATCTCTGTTCAGGTTCTTCACCCATTTCTTTTTTTTTTTTAAGGTTTTCAAAAAAAAGGTTTTTTTTTTATTTTCATAAATTAACACACATAACAGTGAGCATTTTAGAATCACAAACTACCAAAAAGAAAAGGAACTGCAGGGGCATCATGTATGCCAATGTTACCAAAAATGTACAAATTTCACTGAACTTTTGACCATGATCACATGAATACATTAGGCAGCTATTTACTAGCCCAGGCTGGTCCGAGAGAGCCGCTGAGGCCTCTCACCAAGAATTCAGGTCCAAGTCAGCACCAGAGAGAGAGGGGCTTATGGAGACACACAGTTAACAGGCTTCAGGTGTGAAGGCTGCCTTGCTGGATGGCAGGCTGCACACTTGGGGAGCCCCACTTCACAGTCAAAATCGCTTTTTGCTGCCCAATGTGTGGCCAGGTGAAGACATGGGACCACGATTCTGAGAGAATTAAGTCTCTCTCCCCAAACCAGCTTCTCACATGCAGACGTTCAGTTCCAGAAAGGAGTCCCTCCTTAGGGGCTAGGTTAGTTGGGCCAATGATGTGTCAATTTTGTTTATTTTTCAAAAAAAAAAAAAAAAGCAGTTCTTCATTTCACTGATCTTTTGTATTGTTTTTTGGTTTCAGTTTTGTTTATTCTCTAATTTTAATTATTTTTTCCTACTAATTTTGGGTTTTATGCGTTGTTGTTTTTCTAAGTCCTTGAGATGCATTGATAGCTCATTTATTTGGTGACTTTCCAATTTCTTGATGTAAGCACCTATCACAATAAACTTCCCTGTTAACACTTCTTTTGCTCTATCGCAAAAATTTTGATATGAAGTATTTTTATCTTCATTCATTTCCAGAATTTTTTTATTTCTCTTTAGATTTATTGTGTGTGACCCACTGTTCATTCATGAGCATGTTACTTAGTCTCCAAGTGTTTGCATATGTTCTAGAGATTCTTGAGTTATTGAATTCAAGGTTCAATCTATTGTGATCACATAAGATACTTGGTATGATTTTAATTTTTTTTAATTTGCTGAGGCTTGCTTTATGGCCTAGTATGAGGAGAAAGTGTATTCTGCAAATGTGGGGTTAAAAGTTCTGTAGATATCGGTCAGGTCCACTTAGTCTATAGTTTCAATTAGCTCTTTTGTTTCTTCATTGATTTTCTGTTTGGTTGATCTATCCATTGATGAAAGTGGAGTGTTGTAGTCCCCCATTACTATTGTATTGGAGTCTTTGACTCCCTTTAGATCTGTTATCATTTCTTTTATATAGCCAGGCACCCTGTAATTGGGTGCATATACATTTATTATAATCACATCTTCCTGTTGAATTGATCCCTTAATCATTACATAGTGCCCTTCTCTATCTCTTTTAATAATTTTTGTGTTAAAGTCTATTTTGTCTGATATTAACATGGATACACCTGCCCTTTTTTGCTTTCCGTTAGCATGGAATATCTTTTTCCATTCTGCATGTATCTTTGTTGGTGAGATGTGTTTCTTATAGGCAGCAAATAGATGAGTCTTGTTTTTAATCCATTCAGCCATTCTGTATCTTAACTGTAGAGTTGAGGCTATTTACATTCAAGATGTCTATTAATAAGTTAGGACTTGGCCTTGACATTTTCCCATAAATATTCCCATTGTTTAATTTGGATTTCTTTTGTACTTTTACTGGGGGATTTTCTGCATTCACATTCTTTCATAATGATGACTATCTTTCCGTTTGTCTGTGTGTAGCACGTCCTTAAGCATCTTCTGTAAGGCTGGATGAGTAGTGGCAATTTTTTTAAATTTCAATTTGTTATGGAAGATCTTTCATCTTCATCCATAAATGAGAGTTTTGCAGGGTACAGTTTTCTGAGTTGACAGTTTTTTCTCTTAAGACTTGGACTGTTTCTCATCATTCTCTTCTAGCCTATAGTGTTTCTGATGAGATGTCAATTGAAACATGCCACTTCTTTTTTCTCCCCTCTGGGTAAACAGTCATCCCACTCCCTTGAGGGTTCTGGGCTGGGCTCAAAGATGGTGCAGTCCACTAAGCTCTCCTTCTATCTGTATCAGCAGTGTGGGCCTATGCAGTCTGACCTCACCTTGCTCAGCAGAGCAGGCTGCTGTATCCTTTGTTGTGTTCATGCCCATTGCTGCATGTCTGCACCTTCCACTGAGGTCCAGGCCATTTCCACTGATTTTGCAGGACATCCTGCTGTGGATTTCCCTGTTACTTTCCCTTGAGAGTGTACTGTCTCCACAATTTTTCTGCTAATTCATCTAGGCTAGAGCAGACCTCCCTGTCACTATTCTACCATCTTATAATTAGCGAGGCATATTTTCATGATATAGCCCCATATTTAGTCCCAAGAGATAGCCTCAAGAAAAAGCTTGTGTGTATGAATATGTACATGTATGTATGAGTGACTGTATTTTTAAAAAATGTTTCAGATATATTCTCTGGCCATCCAAAATAAGAACAGAGTCATACGTCTTCTAAAATTTGAGAAGAGAGTATTTTGTTTTTTTAGAAGATCACTTATCTATTTGGAAGGCAGAGATACATAGAGAAGGGGAGAGAGAGAGAGAGATCTTCCATCAGCTGGCTCACTCCTCAAATGGCCACAATGGTAGGAACTGGGCTGATATGAAGACAGGAGCTTCTTTCAGGTCTCCCCTGTAATTCAAGTACCCAAGTACTTGGTGTATCTTCTGTTGCTTTCCAAGGCACATTATCAGGGAGCAACATCAGAAGTGGATCAGCCAGGATTTGAACTGGCGCCTGTATGGGATGTGAGAACTCAGGCCAAGGCTTACCCTTTTACACTACAGTGCTAGTCCTAAAGGCAGTATTTTTAATGTGGCCATCACTCACAGATTTCCATGATCCAAAGAAAATTTTATTAAACTAAATTGTAGTTTAAAAAACTTTAAACGACATGAGAGTTGCAACAATGAGTAAAACAGATGAAAATATTGTCTTATCAAGCTTGCATTTGAGTTAGAGAAAAGAGAAATGTACAAAGATTAAGAAAATAGTGTATTATGGTGCTGGACAGCTCTCTGCTGTGGCCTGGGAAGGCAGTGGAGGATGGCCCAAGTGCTTGGGCCCTGCACCCCATAGGAGACCAGGAGAAGCAGCTGGCTTCTGGCTTCGGATCAGCGCAGCATGATGAAAAGACATCATAATGCAGACCTGACTCAAGCACCTCACATTTGACTGGACAAAGGATTGGGTTGGGGCATTACAAATGTTGTATGTCCCCAGTTTCTCTTCTTCCTGAATTTTCACTCTTATATGTATGCTAATATTGAAATATAAAGATGTTCTTGTTATATTTGTAGAAAGACTATGTCAGTCTCTAACGCATCTAATTGTTGATTGTTTCTACTGGGACCGAAGGGAAGCACTATCAGAGTATTGTGTAGAAAATCTGGAAAGGATTCAAAGAGGGCTAGGGATGGTCACAGATCCTACAAAGAAATGGAAAGGATAAAGCGGGCTTACCAGTCTGGAGCGCACCGGCCATAGCGGCCATTTGGGGGGTGAACCAATGGAAAAGGAAGACCTTTCTTTCTGTCTCTCTCTCTCTCTCTCTCACTGTCTAATTCTGCCTGCCAAAAAAAAATAGTGTGTTAAGCTATATTAAGAACTAAAAAAAGATGCAGCAAGTAGAGAGGCAGTGCCAAGTTGTGTGTGTGTATAATGCCAACTATGTCATCAGTGTGGGCCTCACTCAGAAAGTATTATATAATGGATTTGAGGACCTAAGACCCTAGTGTGAGAAAGATCCATGGAAAAAGGAAGGGTAAGGACAAATTCTTCTAGTAGGTGCTAGGGACAAATGTTTTCAAGTGATAACTTGCCTGGTATACTCCAGGAAGAATAAGGATGTTGGTGTAGGTGGAGGGCATGAGAAGGGTTGGGAGCAATATTCAAGGAGATGACTGACTGGGGGCCACATCGTACAAGGGATTACTCTCATTATAAGGAAATTTTTGTAGGAAATAATCAGAAGAACTTGCATTCATCTTTGACAATTTCCTCTCCTTCCTCTGATATTCAGTGGATCACTAAATTCTAGAGCTCCACTCCAGAAATGTCCACCTAATGTTTTTGCTCCTTTCACTTTTCATATTCTCAGCATTACACAGGCTCCCACCATCTCTACCTACTCAACTACATATAGATGTCACATTAGGCCCCATAACTGTCTCCGTCCTCCCCAGTGCTAGTTGAGAAGTATTCATCAACCATTTAAAAATATAGATCTGATCACGTGAATATTTTAAAACACTTTTTCATAGCAACAGGATTAATCCAAAGCTTAGCATAGCATTTAGAGTGTCGCTCCCCCATTCACAGAGGAACGGCACTGGACCCTGCGCTGTTCTTTTATCTACTCGGCCCTTCCCGGGTTAGCTGCCGGCCCCTCCACCTCCGTGGAGGGGGTGGCACCCCCTGCCACTTTCCCCGCTTCCGCAGAGGAGCGGCACACCGCCGGCTGGCTCTCTCGGGGGCTGCTCAGATGTTCCTCAGGTGTTCCTTCAGATGTTCCTGATGCATGTTGTCTCTCTCCTCCTTTATAGTCCTCTTCCACCAATCCCAACTCTGCTACCCACATGCTGAGCACGCTGCTCTCCTCCAATCAGGAGCAGGATCAGCTCCTGCAGCTTATCAAACTGATGAGGCAGCTGCGTAGAGGTTGTTTGGTCTCTCTCTCTCTCAGCACAATATTGTGGGAGAGCAGATGCATAGAATAAGTCTTAATTCCAGTAACTTAGTCCAGTCTCAGTTGCTCCCTACATTAGAGCACTGGCCAATTTCTGTTTGACTCAATTTTTCAGCCTTATTTTTAGAAAGTACTGTCACCCCAAGCCTTTCTATACCTGCAACAATACACGGATAATTCCTCTGAATTTGTTCAATTTCTCTGCAATGCCAGGCCTGAGTACCTTCATTCACAAGCAGTATTTTTCACTTTGTTGTATCATTTAATACTCTTTGGGCACTGGACTTTGCATGCATGTGCTGTTCTGCCTGTGTCATGGAGTGTTTTCCACATGTAATGTTATGCAGAGTATTCAGCCTATTGTCTTCTTGCCGTTTCTGGAAGGCAGGAGAAATAAGATTGCTTGAATGGTCTCAGCAGAAGCACTGAGATGCCATGACTGAGCACTGGTGCCGACAGCAAATTCCTGGGAGAGGAGCATGCTTAAGAATATGGGTCCCAGAACAAACTATTTGATAACAGGAAAATGACTTAAATGCCTGTGTGTAAACCAAGGTTAATCGCTGTGTCAAAGTCACAGGAATATTGTAAGGATTATGATGGTGCCTGTGACATCAGATATTCTCAAAGACTATTAGCTGTGGTAAATATTATGAGTCAGCTTTACCACTGCACAAATGGGGAATGAATTTATCTTGTTGAGATAGAATCAGGGGAAGGCATAGCAGTACTGTCTTGAAGCTGCTTCTTGGGATGTCCATATCCCATATCAGAGTGCAAGTTCAAATCATGATACCTTTGCTTATAATCAAGCTTCCTGCTAATGCTTCCTGGGAAGCATCAAACAATGACCCAACTGTTTGGGCCCCTATCACTCATGTGGGAGACGCAGATGGAGTGATGGGTATCTGACGTCAGCCTGGCCCAGTGCTGGATTTTGCAGGCAACTAGAGTACAAACAAGCAAAAAGAAGATTTCACTGTCTCTGTCTCGGCCTCTCTTTCAAGTAGATAAAAACAAATAAATAAACGTTAAGAGTCAAATGTAGGAAAAGCCTATGGAATACAATGAAATGCATTAGAGGGCTCAAGGAAAGATGAGTGATGCTTTTGTTACAAAGGAAATCCCTAGAATAGGTATGAGCAAAACATTGGGTTGCTGGATGCATGTGGCTTTGTTCTGCATGTTCAGCTCATGATGCAATCATGAGTTTTTTGGTTCTCTGGGTAGTGGGAAGGCTGTGGCACTCCGTTGGGAGGTGACTGTGGTACACTGATCTGGCAAACATGTACCTCCATAAAGTATCCACTTATACAATACCTTGGAGAGTCCTTTCTACTTGGGACCAGCATTAATCATAAAATAGAATATATCTGCTTGGTTTGTAACCATAAAGGATGTTTTATAATTCAATTTTACCCCCAAGTTGGTGCAGCCAAGATAATTACTTGCTATTTTATATATATATATATATATATACACCCCCAAGTTGGTGCAGCCAAGATAATTACTTGCTATTTTATATATATATATATATATACATATATATATATATAGTTTTTCTTGAAGCCTACTGCAAGGAATGGCATATAATAGGACTCAATACGTTTTTGCTGAATGGATTAATGCTGAATCTTCACTTCCTCTTGGCAATCAATATTTTAATTACATTGGTGGCAGTTATGGTTAATTCATGAAGCACTAATGGGAAACAAGCACATTCCACAGGAGGAAAATATAGAACAGAATGCAACCAATAGCATTATGGGTACCATTAGATAAATATATTATTCTCTCCTTCTGCCTGTTTACTGTAATATGAATCCTGTATGGAATGAAACAGCAGTGCTTCACACCTTTTAGCCATTTGTTTCTGTGCATTTTACAACTGTCCTTGCAGCCTTTGAAGATTAATATGTTGGTGCCAACTTTGACCTTTTGTTTTTTACTCTGTTACTTTAATCCAACTATGTTTGTTGAACATTTACTATATACTAGATGTGCTATCATATGTTGAAGCCACAGTGATAAAAGAAGAAATTCATGTCATGTTCAAGTTTTGCTGTTAGAATAGACAAGTAAATAGAAAATGCTGTCTTGCTTTTGAAAAAACATGCAGAGAATTCTGAAGATTCAGAAGCTGACAGCTGGATTGCAGGAGGATTCAGACTAAATCATCACCATAATTGATCTTTCAAAAATGTTTCATGTTAGCACACTTTTTCCTGGCCACTTGGCCAGATACTCTTTTAAGATAAGTTTTGTTTATTTTCAAAAATGCATTTCATCTCCTGATACCCTCTCCAGCAAGCTGCTGAACATGGCATAAAGGTTGTTGAGGGTTGAATGAGCATCTCTCCACGTTTGATGAGAATGTCCTGATCTGTATCCAGCTTAGTTATCAATGGTGTCATCTTGAGTATTTTGGGTTATGTAACCAATTGCGTGGATAACCTAGTAGAGGCTTAACCACAATGACTTTTCTTTTTCCTTCAAGTTTAACTAAAGTTTAGACACGTGTTCTTTGGCCTGTGGGCCCCTGACTTGCCTCTCATCTCCCATCCCACCCTGATAGAATCCAGAGGGCCTCACTGCAACAGCCCCACTCCTCTAATTCTCTTCAGGCCACTTTGTGATGTAAATCTTTTTGAAATCTTCTTGGTTTTACAAGCCAGAAATGTCTTTCTTAAGGACCTGGGAGTTATCACTTTGAAAGATAATCAGCCAAGGAATTAATAGGCCCCTATCTCCTGGTCTCTGGGAGACCTTCCTTTTAGTGGGGACTTCATTTTGGGGGACACCTTGCTCCAGATTGTAAAAGTACGTTCTGTCATTAAGATATCAGATAGGTGACTTTTCCTTTCAGTAAAGTCAATTAAATCTCCCTTTTATTTCTTCTTATCTGATTGTACAGCAAATCAAAATCTTTTTGGGTGGAAATGCAAAATATAATCAAGATCTATTGTTTACCACATAAATGCTTACTACCCCATCTCAAGATACCATTTTCTTTTGTTTGAGTTATTGTGTTATGTCCCTAATTTTATTCTTTACAATTCATCTTTATGTCTCTCTTTCTGCTCAGCCTAAGAAAATCTACTCAACCAAGAACAGAATTATTTTTTAAAAAGGATCTGTTCAAAATTTATTTGGGCTTCTAATATGAATCAGAATAAAAGCCATAATGCTTCTAATATGTTTGTGGTAGATTTTAATGATGCTGCCAGCAATAAGGGCAAAAACAAGTCAAAGACATAACAGACTTAAAGAGGGCCTGATTGTTTTAGAGGGAAAGGATCACCATTATTGCTTGGAAGAGGTGGAAGATAACTGTTTTTTTCTTTTTCCTTTTTTTTTTTCTTTGCCACACAATGTTTTATGAAGTGGCAACTTTTTTTAAAGATTTTATTTATTTATTTGAGAGGTAGAGTTACAGACACACACACACACACACACACACACACAGAGAGAGAGAGAGAGAGAGAGAGAAAGGTCTTCCTTCCTTTGTTGGTTCACTCCCCAAATGGCCACAATGGCTGGAGCTGCGCCAATCCAAATCCAGGAGCCAGGTGCTTCTTCTTGGTCTCCCACGTGGGTGCAGGGGCCCAAGGACTTGGGCCATCTTCACCTACTTTCCCACGCCACAGCAGAGAGCTGGATTGGAAGAGGAACAGCCGGGACTAGAACCAAAGCCCATATGGGATGCCAGCGCAGCAGGCAGAGGATTAACCAAGTGAGCCATGGTGCCGACCCCCTGTGAAGTGGCATCTTGATTCTCAGTTTTCTCTCTATAATATCTGACAGTTCCTTTACTATATAGCACTTGCTTTACTGCTCCAAAACAGGGTAGTTTTGTTTTAACAAGTAGACCATACTAGTTTTCTGTGTGTGAGAGAGAGAAAACTCTTCATCACAGTCATCTTGCTGTTTCTGCAAAGTATTTCCTTTCATGTATGTCATTAGTCATCATATTTACATATCTCTGCTGTGTATTTCTTGATTCAAATCAAATAGAAAGCTACATCAAATAGGATCCTAGTTGTTTTTAAAGATTGATTTTTATTTATTTGAAAGCTGAGTTAGAGAGAGAGAGAGAGAGAGAGAGAGAGAGATACAAAGAAAGATCTTTCATCTGCTGGTTCACTCCCCCAATAGCTGCAACAGCTGGGGCTGGACCAAGCTGAAGCCAGGAGCCAAGAGTTTCATCCGGGTCTCTCATATGAGTACAGGGGTGCAAAGATGTGGGCAGTCTTCTGCTGCCTTCCCAAGCACACTAGCAGGGAACGGATCAGAAATGGAGCAACCATGATTCAAAGAAGCAACTATATGGAATGCTGGCAGAGGCTTAACCCATTATACCACTTCATTGGCCTCAGGATCCCAGTTTTAAGTCATCCTCCCAAACTCTTTCCTGACCCACTTCAGTTACATCTTTTAATCATGGAATAAGGACATTCAAGTTGGAAAGTGCTAGATATCTCTGACAAATTGCTGTAAGTAAGTGATGGTGGGAGGGTTCAGATGTCCCACATGTAATTTGACCTTAGACAATAAAGCCAAGCAGCAATTATAGGAAAGTTAGCAAAGAGCATTCATTTTCTTAGTCTGATACATCAGGGGCTTTTCAAACACATTTCAGTAGATGTAGAGAGGAAGCAGTGCTTGTGAGTTTTAAGCCAGTGACTCAAGGGTTAAAAGTTTGTTTTAAACACTCCTTAAAATAAACCAAAATTGAAAGATCACCACAAGCACCAGAAATCGATTAATAGCATTTGTTAACAAACATAACTGTGTGTCTGTCATGTAACTGTTTTTGAATGAGAGAAAATAATTAAAATGTATTCTGATTGCAGTTAATAGTGAAAAGTCAATGTTTTCAAAGAAAATTATTATGATTGTGTCTGGGCTATGTCTATAATCACCTTTTCAGAGATATTAAACCAATTTACAAATCTCTTTTTAGAAGCATTTGAGGTGCTTCCTTTTTTATATTTTTGTTTCCCTTTCACTAGGGCTGACTATAGAAAATTATTATAATTGATATTATAACCAGGACAGCACATGCAAAGTCATTATACTTGACACATAACAAATGTTCTCTAAATAACAGTTGTCTTCTTCCCTGCTAACCCTGTCATGTACTCAGTATTTGCACCCCTTCATAAATTACTATATTCAACTGAATCTAAAAATAACACAGTTTGATAATGAGTGTCACCCTTTTATTGCATTATTTTTTGTTTCCTCATCCTGGCCATTGTAAAAGTATCTTTCTGTCCCATGCTGCAGTACCGAAACAAATGAAAGACTAGCCATAGGAGTGGTCAATGTGTTCCCCCTGATTATCAATATATTTACTTATGTCATTTAATTTACTCTTCCAACTTCTTGGACAACCCCTAAAACTTTAGGTTCACATGTTTGTTTATGACATACATCTTGGATGTTCTTACAATGATATGCTTAGATATTTCTAGGGGGGATATCTGTACCTTCTTCGATATTAGGGTTAAATCTATTATTTCAACTAGTTTTTAAAAAGAGGATTGTCAGGTTATCCATTTCACTTGATGGTAATATGTTTCTTCCAGGTTGAAATTGTTTAATCTTACTAAGTATTTAGCTCATTCAGAGGAATAGGCGGGTTCCCCTCCTGGGTCAGAGTTCCTAAGAATCTTCCATTTGAATCTGTGTTGTATTGGTTATAAAGTTATGGCTAGTATAAATCTCAGAAGTTGTCCTGGGTTAGATGACTCCACTGAAGTTTTTAATCATGAATATAGGGGTGACTCTATAAATATGCTTGCAATCAACAGCTCTTGGTGAAACAAAGGATATGATGAAGCAAAGGATGTGACGCTAATATTCCAAATATTTGAAAGAATGGCCTTTAAAAAAGAAATTGAGCGGCAGGCACCGCGGCTCACTAGGCTAATCCTCCGCCTTGCGGCGCCAGCACACCGGGTTCTAGTCCCGGTCAGGGCGCCGGATTCTGTCCCGGTTGCCCCTCTTCCAGGCCAGCTCTCTGCTGTGGCCCGGGAGTGCAGTGGAGGATGGCCCAAGTGCTTGGGCCCTGCACCCCATGGGAGACCAGGAGAAGCACCTGGCTCCTGGCTTCGGATCAGCGCTGTGCGCTGGCCACAGTGTGCCGGCCGTGGCAGCCATTGGAGGGTGAACCAATGGCAAAAGGAAGACCTTTCTCTGTCTCTCTCTCTCTCTCACTGTCCACTCTGCCTGAAAAAAAAAAAAAAGAGAGAGAAAGAGAGAGAGAGAGAGAGAGAGAGAGAGAGAAAGAAAGAAAAAAAGAAAGAAAGAAAGAAAGAAAGAAATTGAATGCATATATCTAATTCCAAGGAGCCAACCTAGGTTAAAAGGAATCAAACTTGGAATCAGTAAGCAAGAAGTTCAGGAAGTCAGTTATGCTGTCTGATAAAAGACCTTTTATGACTAGTAGAATTATTAAACAAAAATGAACTTCTCCATTACATGGTTCTGGTATCCTAATGATATCCTAGTTTCTGAACTGATAGATGTGAAATATTCTAACTCCCCAGAGACATTGTAACTCTCCAGAGTTAATTCATGGAAAGAGAAATTAATAATGCAGTATTTTATCAAGTGTTTCCAAGTATATTTCTTTTTTCTTTCTTTTCAAAGATGTATTTTACTTATTTGAAAGAGTTAGAGAGAGAGGTATCCCATCTGCTGGTTCACTCCCAACATGGCCACAATGGTCAAAGCTGAGCGGATCAAGAGCCAGGACTCAGGAACTTCTTTCGGGTCTCCCATGTAGGGACCAAAGGGCTCGGGCCATCCTCCGCTGTTTTCCCAGGCACATTAGCAGGAAGCAGGATCAGAAGTGGAGCATCCAGGACTTGAACCAATGCCATTATGAGATGCCAGTGCTGCAGGCCAGGGCTTTAACTCACTGTGCCACAGTGCCAGCCCCTTTATTTTTATTTTATTTCAGGGCAATTTTGAATGAAAAGAGTAGCTTTGAACACTAGAGTCATAAAACTCATTATTTAAATTTGAAAATGGTCAGTGATTACTAAGCAATAAACAGAAAATGAGGGTGAATATTTCTGTGAAACCTACATCAAGAAGTGGGTTATTATTATACAAGTGTCCCAAACATGTTCCTCTTTTTGCATTTGTCCGCTGCACTTTCAATTTTGAAACAATGCAATATTTGTTTTTCTGCTTCACATTATCAACAGGATATTAAAGATAAAACAGAACCAAGAAATCATCTAATTTAAACCACTCTGTTCAGTGAGGAAAGCTGTTCATAGATGTGAAGTGATGGTGAGGACGTGAGATGAACGTGTACTGAATCCGAATTGGAGGCCTTTATCATTGCATCACACGATTACCTTTTCTGAGGTTCACAGGGCCTTATGCATCTCATTCTACTGACCTATGTTGATTGGTATCTACTTAGCCAACCTAGTCACCCATTGGAACCAAATTAGATGGAGTGAAAATTTATTCATGGAACCTTGGAATCCTCTGTCCTCCTCCACTGTTTCATGAGAAACCTTTATTTAGAGTTACTATATCCCAAACTTTGTTAAGTCTTGAAGTATAGACACAAAGAACAAAAAATTCCCATACTCCACAGGCTCCCTTCCAGAGGAGAAAGGCAGTGCATAAAGTCCAAAAGCAGCAGGTGCTGAGGTGGATGTTTGCCATAGCGGTAAATCGCTACTTGGGACACCTGCATCACATACCAGAGAACCTGGGGTTTAGTCTGAACCCCTGTGCATCAGATCCAGAATTCTGCTAACGCATACCCTTCTATGCAACAGGTAGTAACCCAAGTACTCAGGTACCTGCCAAAAGGGAACCCATATTGAGCTCTGGGATGGTGGCTTTTGCCTGGTCAAGCACTGGCTGTTGTGGGTGTTCTGGGAGTGAACCAGTGGAAGGGGTATCTCCTTTTTTCTATCTTTCTGTCCCTCTATATTTTTTTATTTTTTTTTTAATTTTTTTTTTATTTTTTATTTTTTGACAGGCAGAGTGGACAGTGAGAGAGAGAGACAGAGAGAAAGGTCTTCCTTTGCCGTTGGTTCACCCTCCAATGGCCGCCACGGCCGGCGCGCTGCGGCCGGCGCACCGTGCTGATCCGATGGCAGGAGCCAGGAGCCAGGTGCTTTTCCTGGTCTCCCAGGGGGTACAGGGCCCAAGCACCTGGGCCATCCTCCACTGCACTCCCAGGCCACAGCAGAGAGCTGGCCTGGAAGAGGGGCAACCGGGACAGAATCCGGCGCCCTGACCGGGACTAGAACCCGGTGTGCCGGCGCCGCTAGGCGGAGGATTAGCCTAGTGAGCCGCGGCGCCGGCCCCCTCTATATTTAAATTAAATAAAAATAAGCAATGAAAGCTTTTAAAAAATTAGAGGTTTTGAAATAAGAGTAAGTCTTACAAGTGAACAAAAAGATATGACCTGATAAGGTGAGACCTGATAGTTGGCTCAGGTACCAACAGAATATAGACTTTTTTTATTTGCTGCATATCTCGGTGCTTAGTACACTACATGGGAAACTTCTAGAAAGAAGATGAATGTGCCAAGGCACAGTGTCGTGAGGATCTGTAAGGCTAAAATTCATCGTATACATAAGTAAGAGGTTGAGGTTGACATAGCAGCAAGATCATGAGGAATGAGTGACTCCACCAAGGAATTGTGTTGTACACTAGTAGCCAAAGCAAGGATTTTAAGTGGAGCAGCAATCGTTTTGATGTCTGTTTATAGGAGGTATTGGAGGAGTAGAAGGACGGTTCAACATTTCATTGCAGAAAAGGAAAACAGATGAAAGGTTGACTAAATCGGTCAAGTTAGAAAGTACTGTAAGTACAAAGAAGGATCTCTTGCCACAACTCCTCCTAAATATATTTATGCAATTATCATTGTATTTTCCACACCACTCATTTCTGATTTCATCCATGAATATGAGTCTGAATTAACATACCGTGTGCTGCAGGAGTGTACTTTCTTCTACCTCAGAGGCTCCAGCACATGCCGTAACTTAGACAGAGAGAGAACGTGGTCCAGTACTCAGAGGGAACTGGGTCTTCTTCCTGTTATTTGAGACATGCTCTGTAGAGATGAAACTGGGATTACACAGAAACAAGGTCATGAAGGGCTTTCCGTGCTAGGTTAAGGAGTAAAGTATAATCCTGAATGATCTAAACATTAAAAGTCTGACGCAAAGATATTACACAACCCGGGAAGTGGCAACATTCAAAATATATAATATCTGTATAAATGTGCTAGCCCTGCGATGATTCAGGCTCTTCCTCCAGGAAGACCCTGTGAGAAAGACTTTAGACCAAGCAAATTGCTTTCTCCTAGTCAGAATGAAGGTCACATTATTCATCTTCCCAAGTTAACCCTATAGAAGTTGTTGGGGAAAAGTGAGGACAGAAATATGATCTTTTTTTTTTTTCAGTTTTTAGCTCAACATTTTATTTTTAACTTTTATTTAATAAATATAAATTTCCAAAGTACAGCTTATGGGTTACAATGGCTTCCCCCCCCATAACTTCCCTCCCACCTGCAACTCTCCCATCTCCCACTCCCTTTCCCATTCCATTTGCATCAAGATTCATTTTCAATTATCTTTATATATAGAAGAACAAATTTAGTGTAAATTAAGTAAAGACTTCAACAGTTTGCACCCACACAGAAACATAAAGTGTAAAGTACTGTTTGAGTACTAGTTATAACATTAATTCACATTGAACAACACATTAAGGACAGAGATCCTACATGAGGAGTAAGTGCACAGTGACTCCTGTTGTTGACTTAGCAAATTGACACTCTTGTTTATGGCGTCAGTAATCACCCTAGGCTCTCGTCATGAGTTGCCAAGGCTATGGAAGCCTTTTGAGTTCGCCAGCTCCGATCTTATTTAGACAAGGTCATAGTCAAAGCGGAAGTTCTCTCCTCCCTTCAGAGAAAGGTACCTCCTTCTTTTTTTTTTTTTATTTATTTTTTTTTTGGAACACATCATGCTGAGTGAAATAAGCCAGTCCCAAAGGGACAAATACCATATGTTCTCCCTGATCGGTGACGACTGACTGAACACCAAGAGGGAAACCTGTTGGAGTGAGGTGGACACTATGGGAAATGGTGGCTTGATCAGCATAGCCCTGACTGTTAATGAACAACTAAATACATTATCCCTCTTAGTAGTTTTTTTTATCTGTTCTACTTAATATGACTGGTTTAGATCTGTAATTGATGCACAGTTATTCTTAAGTGTTGAAAATTAACTGAAATGTGATCCCTGTTGAACATGGTGGTGGGAATGGGAGAGAAATATGATCTTTTAAAAAGCAGCTTAACAAGCCAGTGTCAGCTCACTAGGCTAATCCTCTGCCTGCGGCACTGGCACACCGGGTTCTAGTCCTGGTTGGGGCGCCGGATTCTGTCCCGGTTGCTCCTCTTCCAGTCCAGCTCTCTGTTTTGGCCCAGGAAGGCAGTGGAGTATGGCCCAAGTGCTTGGGCCCTGCATCCGCATGGGAGACCAGGAGGAAGCACCTAGCTCCTGGCTTCGGATCGGTGCAGTGCGCTGGCCGCAAAACACCGGCTGTAGCGGCCACTTGGAGGGTGAACCAATAGCAAAGAAAGACCTTTCTCTGTGTCTCTCTCTTCCTCACTGTGTAACTCTGCCTGGCAAAAAAAAAAAAAAAAAAAAAAAAAAAAAAAAAAAAAAAAAAAAGGCAGCTTAACAGAAAAATGCCAATGTTCAGAAATATGTGCAGTAAAGAATTATGGTTAGAACAGACTTTCTCTCTCCAAATTTATGCATGTGTTTGTACCTCAAAGTCTTACATTAAAAGCTAATGGATTGATGGTTGATGGATTAAGGTCAAAACTTCATCAAGTTAGGGTTTCTGACTTAAGAAAGTGATTGGATTGAATTGGTTGCTAGGGTGACACTCCACAGTGGTATTATGATGGCATTAGAAGGAAAACCACATGGAGGGTAGATGAAGACAGTGCCCTAAGACTTTCTACTTCCTGGTTCACCATCTGATTGATTTTTTTTCCATGCATGTTCTACCATTGCTAGCTTTTATTGGATACTAGATTAACAGAACCCACTAATCTTGGATTGTGAATTTCCAAACTGTTAGTCAAAGTAAACCTTTCTTCATATGTATCTTCTCTCGGGTATATTAAAGAAGCAGAACATTGATTAATATGCAGAGGAAAAGAGTGTCATTATCTAAATGAAAGCGGGAACCAAAGCTCATTGCTAGAAATGGATATATATCAGGGGATCACTGGTTAATGGATAATTTAGCATGGTTAAATTTTCGAAAGAAGGACAGAGATATGATTGAATGGATAAGGCAGTAATAGCTTGCATGAGTGCAAAATTAAAAGATATGTAGGGCAGTAAATAAATCCTAGTGAGAAATTCTTATAATCCTTGTAAGGATCCAACAGAAATATGGCTAGAAACTGTACAAGGGCCATCATACTGTCAATGCTCTTGCATTTCACACTGCATCTTCCTTCTTTTTTCTTTCTTTTCTTTTCTTTTTTTCTTTTTTTTTTTTTTGACAGGTAGAGTTATAGACAGTGAGGAGACACAGAGAGAAAGGTCTTCCGTTGGTTCACTCCCCTAATGGCCACTACGGCTGGTGCTGTGCCGATCTGAAGCCAGGAGCTGGGTACTTCTTCTCGGTCTCCCGTGCGGGTTGCAGGGACCCAAGCACCCAGGCCATCCTCCACTGCCCTCCGGGGCCACAGCAGAGAGCTGGACTGGAAGAGGAGCTCCCAGGACTAATATCCGGTGCCCCAACCGGGACTAGACCCCTGGGGTGCCAGCTCTGCAGGCAGAGGATTAGCCAATTGAGCCACAGCACCAGCCATCTTCCTTCTAGCAACCTTCAGTCTCAATCTAATTCATTCTTTCTCACTCCTTTCCTTCCTCCCTCCTTTAATCCCTCCCCGACAAATGGGCAACAGAAATACTTTAAGATAGTTGAGAAAATATAAAAAAGGAGACAAATTTAAGTTTATGTCTTCAGTGGAGAGAGTACTATATTTTTGCAGATTCCACTTTTTATAATATACCAGGTCATATAAAAATAGAAATAAAACTAATAATCCATTTGATTTTATGTACCATATTTATATGTAATGTGTGATAAACTCCACCCCAGCCCTACAAAGAAGCTGATTCTCAGAAACATTAACTTGTACTAAAGTAAATGTAGACTCCTTTAGAAAACATACAGCTACCATGTGGCCCTACAACTAACCCCCCAGGATTTTCCTAAAATGAATGAAATCTATGTCTACACAAAGGTTATAATAAATATTCTTATCAGCGTTTTTCATAAAAAGCATGTATTTAGTAACCTACATGTCTACCATAAGTGAGTAGGAAGAATATGGTATATTTATACATTGGCATATTATTTGGTAATAAGGAATGGAATAATGGTACTTACTAATTTATGAAAAAGATTTGAAACTCATGCTACATGAAAGAAGCCATCACAAAAAGACTATGTTGTATAATAGTTTTTATGTAAAATGCAATGTTTAAACAAATTTGTGAAGACTGAACATAGGTTAACTATCTTAGAGACCAGGAAGAGCAATTGATAGGGAAAATGTATTGATGGATATGAAGTTCCTTTTTGTGGTATTGAAAAAGTTCTAACATGTGATTTTGATCATGGTTGTACAACTAGATAAGTATGCTAAAATTTACTGAGATTTTAAATGTGTGCATTATGTGGTATGTGAAATTGATTCAGTAAAGTTTAAATGATAGGGCAAGATTTATTCTCAGTCTGAATGTGGTCCTGAATTTGTAACAATGTGTGAATCAACCTCCTTCTACTTCTCTATGGCCATTGTTGCTGTTAGTTGTGCAGTGTGAACTGTAAGACGCACTTTGATGGCTCCTCTTGTGCCTTTACTTCACCCAGATGTGGCAGTTTATCCAGTGACCCATCCAATTAACTCCCTAGCTCCAAGATGACAAGCCCCAGCATTTCATATTCTTGTCTTCTAGAGGGGGGAATAGTCTAGTTTTCTAAAGAAATGTCTTCATTTAAACTTCCGGGTTCCATCTTCTTGTGTCTCTTTTAAGACATTATCCCATCATTGACTCTTCTTTGGAATTCTGTTTATTGCTATTGATCTGTGCCACTGAACACTTCTCAGGTGACCCTATCCTTTAAAGAAAAACACAGTAGCGCAAGAATTGTTTCTCTATTCTTCATTTCTTCCTCAATGACAGCCTTGCATTTGATTTTATGGCTGCCAAATTTCTTTCAAGAGATCACTTGATGCTTCAGTTACTTCAAATTCCAGATAGGTGAAACTTCACACCATCACAATGTGTGTCTCATTTTTGTTGCTACTGACTCTAGAAATTTACCCACTAAGGGTCAAATCCACTAGACTTTGTAGACTCCAAAAGCAGAAACTAAGTGGTGCTTATAAGACGATTTATGTTTCTGTATTTAAATGACAAGTCTGCTTCTCTGTAAATCTACATTTTCTTATTTTAATTAGTAAAACAAAGGGTATTGAAAACATTGTGATAATGTCAAAAATACTCTCAACCTTAAAAAATGCTGGACATATAATTACATGATATGTTTAATAAACTAACACATCTGAATTTCAAGGATCAGAGAAACAAGTCTAAACCAACAGTATTTAAGTGATATCAATTGTGACTTCAATAGAAATTATATAAAGTGAAGGAAATAATTCTTCTGAGATAAATAAAGCTGCTTCCATAGATTTCACTTACTTCAGCTTTTAATATGGCACATATAAAAGAACCTTCAAGATAGAAAATGTAATATAAATAAAATTCATATTATAATAACTATTGTTCATTTTTACAATTAAGTTTTTCTTATTTAATTTTACTTGAGCAAAGCATGCTTAATATCCTTGTGAATTATATGCATAAGTATAAATATATTTAGCTAGAGAAAAATTTCAGCATCTTAGCTCTATTTTTCTAGCAGTATAAAGTCAAGGCTTTTAAAAATTAATTTACATGGAAAATCCTGAACAAAGTTATTAGCAAGTGGAAATAATGACTTCTGAAACCCAAAGATTCAACAGAGGCTGTGGATGATGTTCTTATCAAGAACATATAGGGTTAATTTTTTAAAACATCGAACTCCTCAGTATCCCAATCTGCATTCTTTATAGGATTACAGATGTCTTGTTTGTGGTCATTAGGTGAAGAAATGGGTACAGAAGCAATCCCAGTAAATTCAAGCTTCATTTAGTTCAATTGTTGATATCAACTATTGGAGCAATAATTCAAAAAATAATGGAAGCAGAATTTTATGCTTATTCTTATTTTCATTTCAAATTAAAAGCCTGTGGTGGGAAAAATTTTGGCACCCATAATCTTGAACTCTTGGTGTTATTTTTATGAATATATAGCCAAAGGGAACTTGCAGATGTAATTAAAATAACTAATTATTTGACCTGGAAATTGAAAAATTATCCTGGGTTAACCAAGTGGGCCTAATATAATTACATGAGTCCTTAAAAAAATTTTCTTAGCTGGTTATGGAAGTAGTCAGAGATGTGAAAAACAGAAATTCAACATGCCGTTTTTTGCTTGTAAAGAAAAGTAATGAATTCTTCCAGTAACCTGAGTTCACACGGGAAGGGACTTTTTAGCCTTCAGAAAATGGACCAGCTCAGCTGTTCCGTTGATGTAGTCCTTGAGAGACCCTGTACAGAGGAAATAAGAGGTAATTAACGGATATTCTTTTATGCCACTGTGTTTGTAATAATTTGTTAAAAATTTGCAATAGAAAACCTTACCAGTAATTTTATAATATTGTGACAGCATTGATATTTTTGGCATTGCATACTTTTGACACTGAAAAGGACAGATTTATGATTTTTTTAAAACTAAAATCTGTCCATAAATTCCTATATATATATTACCTTAATAAAAAAAGCTGAAATGTGTCACTCTTGGAGTAACTATAGTTATGTTTCATATGCTTGGATTTGTCTGAAACAATAATATGTCTTTGATGAACATATATTATGATGTTACACTTACTCATCACAGATAAAACCAAACTGTCTTTGATTTTAATTTACTTTCCTATTATTCTGTCTCTTAACATGTAACCCTATGCTCATCTGATTATGAACAAATTAAACTTAATCTTCAATGTGTTGGATCTGTTCTTGGAGATACTATAAAGCAGCTGATGTGAAAATAACTTTTTTACCAAGAAGTGATAGGAAAAGAAATTAAGTAGTTTCAATTGCTTCTCAATGTGATAAGCCATAGTTACATAACTGAGAAATACACTCATTGTCACTTTTTAAAAGATCACACATTACAGTTGAATGTCAGTGGTGCCTTCAGTAATGGTTAAAGAGGTGTGAAACTACATTTTAGGTATGGTTTGATTGTGCAGTGTTGAAAATTTTGAGAACCTTGTCAAAGGAAGAATTCTACTACAATTCCTATACTTAGAAACCCAGTTGCATCTTAGCACAGAAAAGTGGATGACTGTCCTGAAACTCAAAAGAGTTGTTCACTGTTAACAAGTACAAGTATCAAGATCCAGATCTGCAGATAAGCAATTATCAAGAGTAACTTATTCTAGTTTGCTTATTTGCATGGTCATCAGCATACTGCTTTCAATTTTCAATAATTCATTCCCCAATTTTATTTTATTTTATTTTATTTTTTGACAGGCAGAGTGGACAGTGAGAGAAAGAGAGACAGAGAGAAAGGTCTTCCTTTTGCCATTGGTTCACCCTCAAATGGCCGCCGCGGCCGGCGTGCTGTGGCCGGCGCACCGCGCTGATTTGATGGCAGGAGCCAAGTACTTCTCCTGGTCTCCCATGGGGTGCAGGGCCCAAGCACTTGGGCCATCCTCCACTGCACTCCTGGGCCACAGCAGAGAGCTAGCCTGGAAGAGCGACAACCGGGACAGAATCCGGCACCCTGACTGGGACTAGAACCCGGTGTGCCAGTGCCGCAAGGCGGAGGACTAGCCTAGTGAGCCGCGGCGCCGGCTGAATTCCCTGATTCTTTGATTCCGTAAACATTTATCTAGTACATACTATGGGCCAATAGCTCTGCCATATTATAGGATGAGGAGTAAGTATTTGCAAAAGTTATAAGCTCACTCTCAAAAATAAAACTTAGGTTTAGCCCACTACACCACAAATAAAACTTAGAAAAAGAAAGATGTACTTAAATATTAATTGAAATATAATGCGATCTGTGCTAAAATAAATATTAGATATGACTGTATACCACAATTGTATTCCGACCCCAACACATAATGTTAAGTACTTTTACTTCGGTATACAGTTAAGGTAAAAGCACTTACTATTATGTCTTAGGGTGGGAAATGTTCATGAATAAAGAAACGTTTGGGGATTTTTACAGATAAGAAATAAGAAACAGGTACACAAAGAGAATTCTAACACAGTCTTTGGAGATAGGAAGTGTTAGGTTCCAATCAAATCATGAAATTATTTTCATGTCCTCTATAAAATGAATTTTAGACCACAGAGGTAATGAAAAGTCAACTGAAATGTACAAATCGAGGGAATATAAAATCCTTGTATTTTAGAAATATAACTGATTACATTCAAAAGAATGGATTTTGAAAAAGAACTAAAAAAAGGAGACTACTACAATGAACCTAAATAATAATGATAATAATGGCAATAAGAATAATAACAACAGCAACAAAGAAGAAAGGAAAGAGGAGGTCAGCACTGTGGGCACTGGTTCATGTCCCTGTTGTTCTACTACTGATCCAGCTCCATATTAATGGCTTGGGAAAAGTAACAAAATGTGACCCAAGTGCCTGGGCCCTGCCCACCCATGTGAGAGACTTGGATGTAACTCCTAGCTCCTAGCTTTGACCTGGCCCACCACTGGCGGTTGCAGCTACCTGGCAAGTGAACCACAGAATGGAAGATCTCTCTCTGCCTTTCCTTCTTGTTCTCACTCTGTAACTGTTTCTAAATAAATAAATAAATAAATCATTTTTAAGGAAAGAACAAAGTAAAAAGACTTATACTATGTGATTTCAAAACTTACTATAAAGTTACCTTAATCAAGAGTGTGAAGCATTGGCATAAGGCTAGATGTACAGAATATATAGAAGAGTAAACACAATAGAGAGTTCGAGTCAATGCACTTATGGCCAGATGATTTTTTTAAAGATTTATATCTTTATTTATTAAAAAAAAAGAGTTACAGAAAGTGAGAAACAGAGGTCTTCCATCCTCTGGTTCAATCCCCAGTTGACTACAACAGCTAGTGCTGGGCCTTGCCGAAGCCAGGAGCTTCTTCTACATCTCTTATGTCTCCCATGAGGGCACCAGAGGCCCAAACACTTTGGCCATCTTCTGCTACTTTTCTCAGACAACTAACAGGGAACTAGATCAGAAATAGGACAGCTGGGACATGAATATTTGCCCTTATGCCGAGGGCAGCGTCTTTACCCAGTCTACCACAATGCTAGTCCTTGTCAAATGATTTTTATCAAAACTATCATGATAATTCAATGAGGGAAAGAATATTTTCAACAATTAAAGCTGAGACAATTGAATATATATATGCAAAACCAAAAATTCTTACATCATACCATACTCACAAATTAGGATGGATATTTTTTGGGTCATAGAGCTAAAACTATAAAACATTGAAATGTAGAATTTATTTATATCTCATGCATGACTTTATGGTGCATATATGAAGAACTCCTAAACATATTATTGGAAAGTGGAGAAAAAAAGACTAATTTTTAAATTTTAGTTATCTGAAAGGCAGACACCTGCTGTTTCACTCCCCAAATGCCTGCAATAGGTAGTTCTGAGTCAGGCCAAAGGGTCTTACACATGGGTGGCAGGGACTAAATTGCTTAAGCCATCACTACTACTTTCCAGATAGCACCTTAACAAGAAGCTAGAATTGAGAGTAAAACTAGAACCTGAACCCAGGAACTCTGATATAAGATCCAGGCATCCAAATTGGCAGCTTAACTGCAGTACTGAACACCTGCTCCCTGCAAAGATGTCTACAAATAAGCAAAATAATTAAATATATACTATACTAAAGAAGATATCCAGTAGCCTTGATGAGGCACCACTTTACTTACTAGGATAGTTATAATAAAGACAGTGAATGCTGGTGAGAAAGTGGAAAAACCTGAATGCTGCTAGAGATGTATAATGCACAATTCTGAATTCAAATTGGCAGCTTTTAAAAAGTTAAATGTAAATTTATCCATAGCTCTGAAATTCCATTCCAAGACGTCTAAAATAAAAACATATTTCCACATACAACACTTGCAGGTGAATGTTAATAGAAGCGTTTTTCATGCCAACAACAAAAAAATAATTAAAATGATTATAGACTTGTGAATGGAGAAATAAATTGTAATGTATCCATGCAATAGGACAGTATTAGGCGTTAATAAGGAACCAACTACCTATGTATATGATAATATGGACCAGCTTTAAAACATTACTGAGTGAAAGAAATGGAACTCAGAAGACTCTGTGTTTCAGATAGTCATTTACAAATTATTTTCAGAAAAAAATTGTAAAGATAGATCATTGGTTATTGATTGGGACTTAACAATAGGAGTGAGAAAGAACAGTCATCTTACATGTGGGATCTTCTTGGTGTGCAATGCAGGGTGCTACCAGGGTTATTATAAGATTCATAGGTACATTGAGCAGATATTGTTGAATAAATTGAACATCTTTGGCAATGTTTTGAGGGATATAAAGAGATACATTAAGTAACTGATAGTAGGGGACTTTTAAATTACGATTTTATTTGATCTACAGAAATTGGTAGTTACATGCTTATGCAGGAAAATGTCAGTGAATTTGACATATGAGAAAAGCTATTTAGAAGTATAATTCAGAGTGGCCAAGGGAAAATCAGATTGTGTAGGTTTGTGCAGAGGAATTTTTAAAATGATAAATGTAGATAATATGGAAATTGATATTGATATCAGTAATTATGTATTGACTTCAGGTGTATGTTTTCACAGTAGAGCTCAAATTTGCAATGTCTTAGGGGCAAATAGCCTGAATACTGAAATGAAAATGAAATATAACATAGGTGTCCAATATGTGACTAAATTTCTGAAGATGAGTGACCCTTTCATTGGTGGGGACAAGGAATTGCCAAACCACAGACAGAGCCATATGATGATTAGATTATATAGTAGATCCTATATACAAGAGTTGAAAAATATAAAATGGTATGTATAAATCACAGAAAGACTTTCACCTAGGTATTGTTGAGTGTGAAATGATAATGGAGTTATAAAAATGTCCATCTAGAGTTGATAATCAGAATGGAGATGAGGCCTTAAACAATGATCAAGCAAATAAGAAAGAGAGGATAGACATTAAATGACAAACTCAAGAACTTAGTTTCAGGGGAAGTCTTTGTGTAGACTGAAAAGAAGAGAATTGAAAAAAATTATCTGGATGAATGAAACAGGAACTTAAGTAGAACAAAGAAAATACAATGACTTGGAGGCAAGGTAGTGTGAATTTCTTTCTTTCTTTAAGATTTATGTACTTATGGGGCTGGCTCTGTGGTGTCATGGGCTAAGCCTCCAGCTGTGGCACCTGCCATAAGAGCACCAGTTCAAGTCCTGGCTGTTCCTCTTCTGATCCAGCTCTCTGCTACGGCCTGGGAAAGCAGTAGAAGATGGCCCAAGTGCTTGTGCCCCTGCACCCATATGGGAGACCCAGAAGAAGCTCCTAGCTTCAGGTTGGCTCAGCTCTGGCCATTGCAGCCATTTGGGGAGTGAACCAGTGGATGGAAGACTTTTCTCTCTCTCCTCTGTAATTCTACCTCTCAAATAAATGAATAACATCTTTCAAAAAAGATTTACTTATTTAAAAGGAAAAGTTAGTAATAAAGATCTTGCATCCGCTGGTTCACTTCCCAAATGGCCACATCGACTAAGGCTGGCCAAGGCTGAAGCCAGGAGCCTGGACCTATGTTGAGGTCTTCCACATGTGTGGCAGGGGCTCAAGTCCTTGGACCATCTTCCACTGCTTTTCCAAATGCATTAGCCGGGACCTGTATCAGATGTGGAGCAACTAGGTCTTGAACTGGTGTTCATATAGAGTGCTGGCTTCAAAGGCAGAGGTTCAACCCACTTGACACAACACTGGCCCCTACAATGAATTTCAAGATGTGTAGCTTGGTAATTTTCTACAGAGCTCTTGGCAGCAATTTTAAAGAGAAGACCAAGAATAAGCATCAAATATAGGAGGAAGTTTATCATTAGAGATTTTTCATAGCACACAGTGAATTATCATACAGGATTTTTCAAAATGTCCTCAGAATAATGGAATTAAAAAGATACATTTATTTGAGCCGGCGCCGTGGCTCAATAGGCTAATCCTCCACCTTGCGGCGCCGGCACACCGGGTTCTAGTCCCGGTTGGGGCACCGGATTCTGTCCCGGTTGCCCCTCTTCCAGGCCAGCTCTCTGCTATGGCCAGGGAGTGCAGTGGAGGATGGCCCAGGTGCTTGGGCCCTGCACCCCATGGGAGACCAGGAAAAGCACCTGGCTCCTGGCTCCTGCCATCGGATCAGCGCGGTGCGCCGGCTGCAGCGGCGGCCATTGGAGGGTGAACCAACGGCAAAGGAAGACCTTTCTCTCTCTGTCTGTCTCTCTCACTGTCCACTCTGCCTGTCAAAAATAAAAAAAAATAAAAAAAAAATTTAAAAAAAAAAAAAAAAAAAAAAAAAAAGATACATTTATTTGGACAAAAATTTTTGAAACCATGCATATTGTTTTATCATAATGAGCATTTTTCACCAACCTTGATGACACCTCCCTGTGTTCCTAAATCTGTATATATGAAACACATGAAATTTGTTCCACTTATATAAATAAGATATTTTTAAAAGTTTGCCAAAAATCAACTTTTAATTCCATTTTCCACAAGTTTTTGAAGTATGCTTGTATTAAGACCTTAAGTTATGGAGTCAGTGGGTCTCATTTCTCAAAGTGTCTGATATTTTAAGTGCCAGAGAGCAGTCATGGTTAGAATTTCCAACATCAAAATGTTACTAGGATTCAGATCCAAAAAAATGTAAATGACCACTGGTGATGTCAACAAGAAGTTAACCCCTATATTTTGTATATAAAAGAAAATTAACAAAATGGAGTAAATGGTAATAATTATATATTTTCATTGGTGATTTAAATAGCATGTCCAGGTGATGTTTTCCAGCAAATACTCTACCAAATGTTTCCAAGGCAATGATACTTTGTTCATTGTTTTATCAAATAGCAAATGATAGTTTAGAAGGCTATTTTTAGGATTTTTTTAAGATTTATTTATTTATTTGAAAGACAGAGTTACAGAGAGAGAGAGAGACAGAGAGAAAGGTCTTCCATCTGCTGGTTCACTCCCCAGATGGCTGCAATGATTGAAGCTCTGCCGATCCGAAGCCAGGAGCCAGGAGCTTCTTCCAGGTCTCCCACGCAGGTGCGGGGCCCAAGGAGTTGGGCCATCTTCTACTGCTATCCCAGGTGATAGCAGAGAGCTGGATCAGAAGAGGAGCAGCTGGGACTAGAACCAGTGCCCATATGGGATGCCAGTGCTTCATGACAGGGTGTTAACCCGCTGTGCCACAGTGCCAGCCAGAAGAGGTTTTTTTTTTTTTTTTTAAAGGCAGGGTTATATGGGGGGGGGGGGGCGGCACGGGAGATAGATTGATTCCATCTGCTAGTTCACTCCTCAATGCTTCAACAGCCAAGGGTAGCCTAGGCTAAAGACAGGAGCCAGGAGCTAGGAGATTTATCTGGGTATCCTCAATTGAGGGGCAGGGCCCCAAATGCTTGGGCCATATTCTGCTGCTTTTCCAGGATTATTGGCAGGGAGTTGGATCCAAACTGGAGCAGCTGGGACATGAACTGGTACCCAAATGGGACGCTTGTGTTGCAAGAGGTGTCTTAAATTGCTATGCCACAATGCCGGCCCCTTTATGTCTATTTTAATGTTGTTGTGGAAGCGGTTTTGCTCTGATGTCATAATTTTTTCAAATGTAAGATGCTCATATTTTAGTATGAATTGTGGTATTGAATATACTTGAGAACTGGATTGTCATCCATCATCTTAATTGCCATAAATAACATGCCTTGTCAATTTCTGTGTGTGACTTCTATTATTTCTTAAACTAGTCAAGCAATAGGGAGAAGTACCCCTTGAGAAGACGTAGATGACAGAGCAGACATTTCTGTGGTCTCCTGGCCTAGTGACAAGGATTTCAGTTACATTCCATGGGGTTTCAACAGCACTGCAGGCTTGGTTCCATTTCAGTTGGCCTTGCTGTTGAAATAATGAAAGAGAATAACCTGTAGCAATTGCTACCACTTTCCTTCTGCTTATGAAGAAATAGACAAACTTTGTAGATGTTTATTAACACACCTCCTTGTTTATAAAGCTCCAAGATTTTTTGATGCAAGACATGCACATTGACACTTGAGTACATGAAAGGCCAAACTCTTTGCTATTCACAGCTCCAAATGAGCCACAAAGGGGATGGCACCCAGGCTAGAAGCCAGCTCCTGTATGGCAAACAAATTGAGGTTAGCTAGGTTTTGTGGGCACCTTGAGAATGCTTAATATAGATAATTTTGCAGGCTGCAGGTGTAGAGGATATCTCTAATCCTTGATATCTGCCATGGGGTTCTTAGGATGGGTGCGTAATGGCTCTGAGGTCTGACAACCAGAGTTGTTAAGGTGTGGATTTAATTAGTTTGTCAAGAAATGATACTGACCATCCTCTAGTCAGGGCCACAAAATGGATCAAGGTATTAAATAACAATACTTTAAGTAACATTGTAATTGTAGCTAGCTACTGAATATTTACAATAAACTATGAAATGGGAATTATTGTTAACTTATATTATTACTAAAAGAATGAATATTAGAATAAGTACCCTGTTTTTGAGTCACAAGATCTGTAACCACCAGACGTTAATTTAAAATACATTTGTCTAATACCATTTTCAGTAATATACTCTGGTGTACAGAGCTAGAGGGGAGCTGTCCTTGGTTCAGAGTTTGTAAATCCTCTTCCCCACTCCTGAATTTATTCTACTTCATGCCAAACCATCACGGCCAGCACCAATCTAAAGGAGGGGGAAAGTGGATCAGTATATTCTTGGACAAGGAATACAAAACTCTAACCTCACTTATATTTTTATGGTATCTAGTTGTCCAGGTCTGATCATTATATTTTTTCCTGGCTCCTAACTTCCGATTTTCTATCCAACTGACCTGTTGAATAATGAGGCAAGGGTTACAAGAGAAAACTTACATCAAGCAATGAAATAATGACGCAGGAGATGCCTAATTCTTTTTGTGAGGGGCCAAAACCATTCACAGGAATGTGCCTTAGTAGAGTTAGAATAAATTTCAAATTATGTGATTCCTCAACTTTGGAAACAGAGTACTTAAAGACATAGAAAGGTAGAGTGCTTTCATTAGTTCAAAGAAAAGTCAGCCAATCAGTAGAACCAAGGAAGAAAATACATTTGGGTTAGGGACAGGAAAAGAAAGTTAAAGCATAGAAATCTTTTTTGCCATGTCAAGGAGTTTCAACTTTGAGTTTTTAAAATAATATTTATGTATTTTCACTTTATTTGAGTAAGATAGATACTTCATAGGCAGGTCTAATTCTAAGATGCTAGTCATCTAGGGCTGAGCCAGACCAAACTAGGAGGCAGGATATCAAGTGGGTGGCAGGGACCGAAGTAGTTACTAACTAATCACATACTGCCTTCCAGGTTGCATATTTGCAGAAAGCTGGATCAGAAGTGGCAGAGGCAGGACTCAAACCAGGTACTCTGATTTGGGAGGCAAGCAACCATGTGATGTGTTAACCACTGTACCAAATACCCACTCCTGTTTAAATTTACTGAAGATTTTATTTCACGCATTCAATTGAATTTTAAAGACACAACACGATCACATTTTCATGCCTGAAACACTACTCTGCAATTCAAAGCAGACCTTGGGGCAGGTAGAGTACAGGCAAGAAGACCAGTTGAAGGGCTTTTGTGAGTCAAGGCAGAGAAACTGAACATCTGAATAGCATCAGTGGGAATGGAGAACTTAGAATAGAGAGTGACAGAGGAGTATAAAATCAACTGCAAATGAAAATCTCAATGTATCCTAATAAGAGCAATTTGATGGGGGGGGGGGGGGGGCGTCTGTGTTTGGGTTGAGCCCTATCCACGCCAATCACCAAAGACAGCTCTACTTGGAACACAGTATGAGTTTCATCTTTTCTCCTTAGTGCAATGTGGAGCTGAAGCTCTTGTAGCAAAAGATAACCAGGATGAAGTGAGTACTAGTGAACTACATCTCTTCCATGTCTGTCTCTTGAGAATAACTGTTCTATAAGCATTTCCTGGAGTTAATATTTGAAAATATAAGCTAAATTTACATTTTAGTGCAACAGAATAAAGAGGGAAGTTATTTTACTTGTTCCTGGCAATAATGCTATATTTTTGCCTTCACTCTGGAGTTTTAGAAGAAATAGAGTGTTAGAAGAAAGAAATTAAATGACTCTGGTGTGATATCTCTCTTGCAGTTTATTATTTTTTAATCTAAATTTCATTCCATGTGTGAGGATTCTATGAACAACAAAACGAAATGTAGAGAGACTCAATATGCTTCTTCCCTTTAGGAAGTCATTTACTGATAAAATGGCTATTCTGTCAAGAATTATCATCATAAAAAGAGATATCAAAAAATCCCTTTCTCATTTCTTTTTCTACCAAATTATTTCTGCTGTTTTTTCACAAGGCGCTTTTCTGATTGTGACAAACCTTACAATGGAAGATTGCATTTCAGCCATTTCATGTCTTAGTGTCGTGATCCACCTAACCTACTGTGCTGAGATAATTAAATGATTATAATTGGAAAGTTAGGCATAGAAGAACCTGTCCTTTTTTTTAAAATGCAGATTCTAGATTCTGAGGCATCTGAAATAGCATGAGGCTTGGGATGAGGTGGGTACCACTAATGATGGCTGAAGAAGACTGTTTGAAGACTTGTGATCTGTGTGACTGGTTGCAGTCTGTCTTGTGGTCCTTAGGTCACTAACTAAGCTGTTAGTGCATTAAGAATCTTAATTATCATTTGTTGAATTATTCTGTCTTACATTCTCTTTTTATAACTGCTGATGCTTTATTCCTTAAGATCCTTAAGTTTGGTCTGTTGTTTATATTGTTGCACCAGCCTTCTGTTGATTACCCTGGTTTTCTTGCCCATTCTTCCTCTTTTATGATTAAAGACACTTTGTTTTAGAGGTGAATCGCAAGCAGCATATAACTGAGATTTTTTGAAAAATCAGCCTAAGAGACCCTATCATAACAACACAGTTAGCATTTGCTGTGTTTAATATTTTTAGACACTGTGTTTTTCTATTTTGTTTTATTTTGGCTTTGCTTGGCTAATTTTCTTCAATACCTCTATCCTTAATTTTATTTGTCTTCCACTCTGTGTTTTAATTTTTTATAGCATACAAGTATTTGATACTTTAATTTTAACATTCTTAAAACTGTGCTCTTTGTTCTTTATCATTTTCTCAGAATTATAAGCATGAATTCTTCTATATTCAATACTGAAATTTTTGTTTCTTTATATTTATTGCATTATTTTTCTTGCATCTAATTCTTATACTCTTGACTTTTGTTTATATTGAAGTACCTCTTTTAGAAGTTCTTTTCCCAAGGTCTATGGGTAATGAGCTCCAATTCATTGTTTTAGATTCATTTTTTTAACCCCATCCTAACACTTGGCTGGTAATTTAACTGGCTTTAAAATTCTAAATGGATAGTAACTTGCACTCAGATCTTTGAAAATACCATTCCACTGATTGCTGGCTTCTGTTGCTAGTAAAAAGTCTGCAACTTGCCATCTTCCATATGTATATCATTTGTTTTTTTTACATGCCAGTTTTTAAGATTTTGTCTTTAACCTGAATATTCTATTTTTTACTAGTATGTATATAATATATTTATTTTAGTTTTCCTACTTTGCATTTAGGAAATCTAAGCTATTTCAATGTGTGGTCTATTGTCTTTCTTACATTATGGAAAATTCTTGAACATCATCTCTTACAATATTGCTTCTCTGCCTTTCTCTCTATTCTCATCTTACTGAATGCCTAGTGAATTAATATGTGAGCCTGATAATCTATTCCCTATAGCTCTGAACAACTTTTCATCTTTTAAAATATTCCATGTGCATTCCAGATGAGTTTCTCAGTGCTTCATAACCAAATTCAAGGGCTTCTAATTGCTTCTGCATCTCTCTCCCTGCCCGTTCCTTTCTCCTTTTCGGATTTTGTTTACTTTATCCACATTATTTTATGTGTGGCATCCCCCTTATTTGTATGTTCAAGATTTTAAGATTCCTAACTTTAAGATTATTTAGAATATAATTTCTTACTTACTCCATTTTTAGCATAATTGTTTCTATTTTTTTTTTTTTTTTGCCCTCATTTTGATGTATAGGATCATCTCATCTTGACAGGGAGTTCCCTCCTCTTTCTCCCACCCACTTTGCACCACTCAAATTTCACTTCCTGTTGGTTATAAAGTAGCCCTTACACAAAGCCCTCAAGGTTGATGTAATAGTGCCTGGTCTTGTAGTGTGACCTCAGAGGACCTACCCTGAGGACACTGTAAACATTGTGAATCCAGTAACTGAGTCTTCCTGTAGTTGCTTAACCTAGACTCTGGCTGGTGAGGTGATAAGCTATTGCAGCTCCCTGTTGATTCCTTAGAAAATAGCTTCTTGTAAGCCATTACATTAGCATTCAATGTTGCTGGCAGTTGTATTTTAGCCTGCCTTTTTCAGTTGGGCAAATCTATCATACTCTTGAATTTCAAATACAAGTTTGACCTATAGGTTATACCATCACTTGCAATATCAGTTTCCCATTTACAGGTGCTGGTTCTAGTCAGATTTCTCTGCTTGTGATCCAGCTTCCAGCTAATGCGCCTGGGAAGGTATCGGAAGATAGCCCAATTACTTAGGCCCCTGTCACTCATGTGGGAGACCTAGGTATACTTCCTAGCTCCTACCTAGCTCCTACATACCCAATATTACACCCAACATTTGGGGAAATGAACCAGTCAGTAGATTTCCCTGCCCCTTTACTTTTTGAATAGATAAACAAATCTATTTTTAAAAAATACATATGTGAGAAACTATCACTAACCTTGGATTTTGATGTTACTCTTTTTATTTTTTTTTTTTACTTCAGGACAACTAAATTGTGGATACTAGGCCATGACTTCTATTCAAATATATAATAACTATGTTACTTCCTAAATAAGTAGATTTTCTTAGATTTGGCCTCATATTTGTTTATACAAGTGTTACCTGTTTTGAGTGAGTGACTGTAAAATACTGGAGTGAGTGACTCATTTATATGTGAATCTTATATTTTACCTGCTAATCTCCAACATAAAAACTCAGGAACACATACTCTGCACTCCCCACACAAACATTTTACATCTGACAATGAGAAAACCATGTGCACAATTAGGGAAGTACACGATAGCTGACATAGGACACAGATGGGTCATGTCTGTATGTTATTCCATTAGTCGGTGGTTCTGTGGGTTTTTTTATTGCTTGCTATTTTCTACTTCTATTCAATCTCAATATTCATTTCCAAAAGTAACATTTCCTTAAATCAGGCCCAGTACCTTGGAAGGGAGCTCATGAGGGCATAGTTGATGATCGAATTCCCACAGCCTTACAAATACTATTTTCCCTTTCTGTCAGGCGTCAGAGGCAGAAACTGTAGATTGTTAATACGTGGCTACTGAGTGGTATGGCATATTCCTTGGTCTTCAGGAAATTGAAAGAGAAATCCCAAAACTACCCATAGCTTACAGTGTTCATGTTCAGAAATCAAAAGGAATGTCCATGTGGTAAATTTATGGCTGACAGAGCCTTAGTCGAGTGACAGAAGCTCACATGAAAAAGCTATAAACAAATCTCAAGTGAAGGTCTTACCCAAGCCTGTAGACTACATACCTTGGGCTGAGGGGTCCGAGGGCATATTTCAAAGTTAACAAACTGATGCGTAAAGCCATTCAGGTGGCAGCAAGGGCTGCCTTCCCCACGCCTGTTTAAATTGCTCTATCCTGAGGGGGAGTAAAAGCTAGTGTTGAATGTCTGTGTCTATACTCATGACTTGGTATTTTTCTTTTCTTTTTCTGTACTTTATAACCATTTTTTTTTATCTTGGCCTCCCTGATATTTTAATGCACTTTATCTTTTTAAGTATTTCTTAGTTTGCAACAAGATTGAACAGTAAGTACAAGGTTTCCATATACTCCCAGATGCAACGCTAGCACAGCCGCTCTATCAAACCTCCCACACTACAGTGGAAAATGTGTTTTAATTGATGAACATGTGGTGGCACATCACTATTACTCAAAGTCCACAGTACACTTTGGAGCTCACTCTTTGAGTTTACAATCTGTGGATTTTGACAAATATTTAATGCCATGTGTCCACTGGTAGGGTGCCATATAGTCAGGTTTTATTCCCCTAAAAAGTCTGTGTACTCTGCCTGTTGATATAACCATGCTCCCACTGACATTAGGAAATCACTGATCTTTTTACTGTCTCTGTCACCTTGCCTTTCCTTGCAATATAGGTTAAGTCATACTGTTCATAGTATTTTGAGATAGACCCCTTTTTTACTTAGCAATGTGCATTGAAGTTTCTTCCATGTTTTCATTATTTGATAGCTCGTTATTTTTATATTTGAGTAATTTTATATTACTTTGATCTGTTTGTTCACCTACTTAATGACATCTTAGTTGTTTCCAAGTGTTGGTATTATCATAAAGCTGCCAAAAACACCCATGTGGGTATATATTTTCAAATCCTGTGGATAAATACCAAGAAGCCTAAATGCTAAATAAAGTTTCCCTGGTTTTATAAAAATTTCCAAACTGTTTTCAAACCTGGCAGTGTCATTTTGGATTCTGATCAGTAATGAATGAATTTTCCTGTTGTTCCACATTCTTTTCATCATTTCTGTTGTCAATCCTTTGGATTGTGGCTACTAGGTGAATAGTAATAATTCATTATGGTATACTTTTCAATTCTGTAATGTCATCTGATGTTGAGTATCTTTTTCATGTTTGTTCACCATTTGTATATTTATTTTGTGAGGTGTCAGTTCATTCAGTTCATGTCTTTGGCTCATTTTTTTTTTCTTTATTTGAAAGAGAGAAAGAAAGATCGATCTTCCACCTGCTGTTTCAGTCCCCAAGTGGCTCCATTTGCCAGAGCTGGGAAAGTCTGAAGCCAGGAGCCAGAAGCTCCTTCTGGGTCTCCCATGTAGGGGCAGGGTCCCAAGGAGTTGAGCTGTCCTCTGCTGCTTTCCCAGGCACATTAACAGGGAGCTGGATCAGAAGTGGAGAAGCCAGATTTGAAGAGGTGCTCATATCTGATGCCAGCACTGCAGGTGGCAGCTTTACCCACTAAGTCACAGCACTGGCTCCTTTTGCTCATTTTTTAAATTAAGTTATTTAGTTTCTTATACTTGAATTTTAAAAATTCATTGTATATTATTTTCTGCTAATATTTTATTGCAGTCTGTGATTTCTCTCCTCAGTTACTTGATAGTGTTTTTATTGCAGAGCAATGTTATCTAATTTAATGAAGTCTGTTTTATTAATAATGTCCTTCAGGGATTATGCTCTGCTGCTGTATCCAAAAAGCCAGACCATGCCCAAGGGTATACCTATTTTCCCCAGTTATCTGTTAGATTTATAGTTTAGCAAGCTATATTTAGATTTATGATCCATTATGTGTTAACTTTTTTGGAGGCCCTAGAGCCTGTGTCTGGATTAATTTTTTTATAAGTGGCTGTAAGTGGCTGTCAAGTACTGTTAAAAAAAAAAGCTGTCTTTTCTCCATTGTATTGTATTTACAGTTTTGTCAAAGATCAGTTCACTGTATTTATGCATGGCTATTTCTGGCATTTTGGAACTAATCCTTGAATATAATCATTTATTTTACCATTTCAACTCTGTCTTGATTACCATAGCTTTACAGAGAGCCTTGAAGTTGGATAGTGCCAGTCTTCCAATTTTGTCCTTTTCCTTCAATGTTGAGTTGAATATGTTGGTTCCTTTGCCTCTCTTAACTTGTTGGGATTTGGACTAACATTGTATTGAATCTGTAGATCAAGTTAGAAAATGCTAACATCTTGATAATTTTGAACATTTACACCCTTGAACATGAGGTATGCCTACATTTATTTAGTTCATCTTTGATTTAATTCTTGAAAGTTCCACAGATTTCCTTCTATGGTCTGTACATATTTTGTCGTATTTTAATCTACCTATATCATTTTGGGGTAATAATAATGTAATAATGTACTTTTTCATAAGCTGATTTAAGTTCCTTTGGGCAAATTCCTAGGAGTTGAATGGCTGGGTAGGATGGTAGTTCTATTTTCAGATTTCTGAGAAAAGTCCATACTATCTTCAATAGTTTTTTTAAACTTTTATTTAATAAATATAAATTTCAAAAGTACAACTTTTGGGTTATACCAGCGTTTCCCCCCATAACTTCCCTCTCACCCTCAACCATCCTGTTTCCCACTCCCTCTCCCATCCCATTCTTCATCAGGATTATTTTCAATTATCTTTATATACAGAAGATTAACTTAGTATAAACTAAATAAATATTTCAACAGTTTGCACCCACACAGACATGCAAAGTATAAAGTACTGTTTGAATACTAGTTTTATCATTAGTTCGCATAGTACAACACATTAAGGACAGAGATCCTACATGGAGAGTAAGTACACAGTGACTTCTGTTGTTGATTTAACAATTGACACTCTTATTTATGACGTCAGTAATCATCCGAGGCTCTTGTCACGAGTAGGCAAGGCTATGGAAGCCTCTTGATCAATTGTGAACAGAAATTGGTCACTTGGACTAGTGAGATGGTATTGGTACAAGCAACCTTGATGGGATTGTATTGGAATTCCCTGGCACAGTTCTAACTCCACCATTTGGGGCAAGTTCAATTGAGCATGTCCCAAATTGTACATCCCCTCTCTCTCTTATTCCCACTCTTATATTTAACAGAGATCACTTTTCAGTTAACTTTAAACACCTAAGAATAATTGTGTGTTAATTACATAGCTCAACCAATAGTATTAAGTAGAAAAAAATACTAAAAGGGATAAAGTATTAAATTGTACATCAACAGTGATGACAAGGGCTGATCAAGTCACTGTTTCTCATAGTGTCCATTTCACTTTACCAGGTTTCCTTTTTGATGCTTGGTTAGTTGTCACCGATCAGGGTGAACATATGATTTTTGTCCATCTGGGACTGGCTTATTTCACTCAGCATGATGTTTTCCAGATTCCTCCATTTTGTTGCGAATGACTGGATTTCATTGTTTTTGACTGCTGTATAGTATTCTATAGAGTACATGTCCCATAATTTCTTTATCCAGTCTACTGTTGATGGGCATTTGGGTTGGTTCCAGGTCTTAGCTATTGTGAATTGAGCTGCAATAAACATTAATGTGCAGACAGCATTTTGTTTGCCATTTAATTTCCTTTAGGTAAATTCCAAGGAGTGGGATGGCTGGGTTGAATGGTAGAGTTATAATCAGGTTTCTGAGGAATCTCCAGACTGACTTCCATAGTGGCTTAACCAGTTTGCATTCCCATCAACAGTGGGTTAGTGTCCCTTTTTCCTCACATCCTCACCAGCATCTGTTGTTGGTAGATTTCAGAATGTGAGCCATTTTAACCGGGGTGAGGTGAAACCTCATTGTGGTTTTGATTTGCATTTCCCTGATTGCTAGTGATCCTGAACATTTTTTCATGTGCCTGTTGGCCATTTGGATTTCCTCTTTTGAAAAATGTCTGTTGAGGTCCTTGGCCCATCTCTTAAATGGGTTGTTTGTTTTGTTTTTGTGAATTTTCTTGATCTCTTTGTAGATTCTGGTTATTAATCCTTTATCTGTTGCATAATTTGCAAATATTTTTTTCTCATTCTGTCGGTTACCTCTTCACTTTCCTGACTGTTTCTATTGCAGTACTGAAACTTCTCAACTTGATGTAATCCCAAATGTTAATTCTGGCTTTGACTGCCTGTGCCTCTGCGGTCTTTTCCATGAAGTCTTTCCTGTGCCTATGTCTTGAAGAATTTCTTCTATGTTCTCTAATAATTTGATGGTGTCAGGTCATAGATTTATATCTTTAAACCATGTTGAGTGGATTTTTGTGTAAGGTATAAGGTAGGGGTCTTGCTTCATGCTTCTGCATGTGTAAATTCAGTTTTCCCTGCACATTTTTTTTTTTGACAGACAGAGTGGACAGTGAGAGAGAGACAGAGAGAGAGATAGGTCTTCCTTTACCGTTGGTTCACCCTCCAATGGCCACTGCGGCCGGCGCACCATGCCGATCCTAAGCCAGGAACCAGGTGCTTCTCCTGGTCTCCCATGCAGGTGCAGGGCCCAAGGACTCAGGCCATCCTCCACTGCACTCCCAGGCCAGAGCAGAGAGCTGGACTGGAAGAGGGGCAACCGGGACAGAATCTGGCGCCCCGACCAGGACTAGAACCCAGTGTGCTAGCGCTGCAGGTGGAGGATTAGCCTATTGAGTCACAGTACCAGCCTCCCTGCACCATTTATTGAATAGACTGTTCTTGCTCCAGGAATTGATTTTAGATCCTTGATCAAATATAAGTTGGCTGTAGATGTTTGGATTGATTTCTGGTGTTTCTATTCTGTCCCCACCAGGATTTTTTTAGGGTGTTATCCATTGAGGTTATCATGTGGTTACTATTCTTTAATTTGTTAATATTTCACACTTATTGATTTATATGAACCATCCCTTCATACCAGGGATAAATGGTCCTGGTGAATGATCTCTCTCATTGGCTGTTGGATTCGATTAGTTAGTATTTGTTGAGAATTTTTGCTTCTATGTTCATCAGGGATATTGGTATGTAATTCTCTCTTTGTTACATTGTTTCCTGGTTTTGGAAATAAGGTAATGCTGGCTTCAGAGAAGGAGTTTAGGAGGATGATATGAAAAAGGTATGGTATCTTGATCTTAATAGGATCTTCTAGTTTTTCTCCATTAGATATGGAATTAACTTCACATTTTTTGTAGGTATATTTTATAAAGTTTTGAAAATATATCTGTATTCCTAGTTTGCAGCGCATTTTCATCATGATTGGCTGTGGGAATTTTTGAAAATATTTATTCTGAATCTGCTTGTATGATTACATATTTTTCCCAGGCCTGTTGATGTATTGAATTATGTTAATTGATTTTCTAGTGCTGAATCAACTTTGCATATGTGGAATAAATTCCACTTGATGATATTGTTTAATTTTTTACATTGCTGGCTTTGATTTGAGAATAATATTTTGAGGGTTTTACATCTATATTCATTAGAATTACTGGTCTATATTTTTCTTGTGATGTTGATTTGTATATTAGTGTCTCCTACAGTAACATAGCAAGCATTCTCTGTGTCTGTGTCTTCTGCAATAAATTGTAGAGAATTGATACAGTTTATTTTTTAAAGATTTATTTATTTCTAAGGCAGAGTGACATGGAAGGAGAAAAGGAAGAAAGAGAGAGAGAGAGAGAGAGAGATAAGAAGGAAGGGAGGGAGGGAGGAAGGGAGGAAAAAAAGAAAACAAAACATCTTCCATCTGCTGGTTCACTCTCTAAATGGTTGCAATGGCCAGGGGATATCCCAGGCTAGAGCTTCAATTACAAAACTCTAATTGAGTCTCCTTTATGGGTAGTAGGGCTCCAAATCTTTGGGTCACCATCCACTGCTTTTCCCAGGCACAGTGATAGTGAGTTGGATTGGAGGCTGTACACCTGCAACTTGAACTAGGACTCTGATATGGGAAGCTGTCATCATAAGTGGCTGCTTAACCCACCTCACCACAATATTAGGCCATGATATAATTTATTTATTTTTTATGTATTTGACAGGCAGATTTATAGACAGAGAGAGAGAGAGAAAGGTCTTCCTTCCGTTGGTTCGCTCCCCATATGGCCACCACTGCCGGCACTGTGCCAATCCGAAGTCAGGAGCCAGGTGCCTCCTCTTGGTCCCCCATGCGGGTGCAGGGGCCCAAGCACTTGAGATATTCTCCACTGCCCCCCCACCCCCAGGCCATAACAGAGAGCTGGACTGGAAGAGGAGCAACTGGGACTGGAAGAGGAGCAACCAGGACTAGAACCCAGCGCCCATATGGGATGCAGGCACCATAGGCGGGGGATTAACAAAGTGAGCCACAGTGCCAGCCCCTATAATTTATTTCTTAAACGTTTGGTGGAATGTAACTGTTAACTCTTGTGGCCCCAAATTTTTACATACATTTAAAGAAAAGAAAATTAGACTAATACTTTTTTAAAAAAGATTTTATTTACTTATTTATTTGAGAGGTAGAGTTACAAACATGGAGAGGCAGAGAGAAAGGTCTAACAACTGCTGGTTCATTCCACAAATGGCTGTAGCTGCCAGAGGTGAGCCAATCCAAAGCCAGGAGCCAGGAGTTCTTCTGGGTCTTGCCCATGAGTGCAGGGGCCCAAGCATTTGGGCTATCTTCCGCTGCTTTCCCATGCACATTAGCAGGGATCTGGATCAGAAGAGGAGCAGCCAGAACATGAACAGGGACCCATATGGGATCCTGGTGCTACAGGTGGAGACTTAGCCTACTACACCACAGCACTGGCCCTGAAGACTAATACTTTTTTAAAAAATCATTTTTCACTTACATTTTCTCTGTATCACAATTTTGTTTGTGCTTTATAACATAGAATATTTTCATTGCATGCCAGTTTGACTTAGAACGACAAAAAATACCTTACTCTAGAGAACAGATGTGATATTTCTCTAGTCACGTAGCTAAAGCTCATTGTTAGGTACATCACAAATGGGTCACACCACACAAAGTAAATTTGGGTTGGATCTACTTTATGGCCTTGTGGAGTCTATCCTCAAAATGTGTGTTTCTGCTTATTAGGGAACTATAAAATGTGTTCATACTCATCATAAGGATGTATGAAAAACACTGGAGATAGTTAGAATAATATAACATCAGGTTTGGTAATAGCCTCTTTTTCCCTTGCAAATGTCACATGTACGTTAAGCTTGAGGAATAGCAAAGTTATGAGAAGTATGGCCTGACAAATCTTGTATTATCTCAGGCAAATACATTTTGTTAAATTTATAACAAAAATATAAATAAAAATATAAATATAACTTAGCCACACATATTGAATCTAAATTTTTAATTATCAAATTTTTGTAATTATGTATTCACTTCAAGTTTATTTATTTTATGACTCTTTTAGGTTTGTATCATATTTAAAATGTTATTCAAGTTGCTTAGAGGCATAGATAGATGGTCCTTGCATTCCTACCAGGAGCTTTAAATCTAGTGAAGGGGAAAAATAAAAATAAAAAAGTAGGGGCCAGTGCTGTGGTACAGTAGTTTAAAGCCCTGGCCTGAAGTGCTGGCATTGCATACGGGCTCCGGTTCTAGTCCCAGCTGCTCCTCTTCCTATCCAGCTCTTTGCTGTGGCCTGGGAAAGCAGTAGAAGATATCCCAAGTCCTTGGGGCCCCTGTACCCACGTGGAGACCCAGAAGAAGCTCCTGGCTCCTGACTTCAGATCGGCATAGCTCCAGCCATTGCGGCCATCTGGGAAGTGAATCAGCAGATGGAAGACATCTCTCTCTGTGTCTACCTCTCTCTGTAACTGTCTTTCAAATAAATAAAATAATTCTTTCAAAAGAAATAGCTATGCTTCAAATTTGACCACTCACCTTTGAAAAAAATAAAATAAAAAATAAATATAAATCAAATTGTGGTCATTATTTTAATATACAATAAAATGATGTAGGCTCAAATCAGAAATAAAGAAAAGTTTAGGTAGAAGTTAATAGTCACAAATTTGCCTCAAGAAATAAAGCTTAACATACTATAGGTAATAAATGAATTTCTCTAATAGTGTAGTACACTTAGACCTTTGGACATTATGTAGTGTTAGAATATTTACTCAGGATCTTCAAAAACTGATCTGGATTGAATATGTACTACATGGTTCACAGGCAGAATTATCATATAATTAAAGTTAATGTTCCTTTGTGTCATCTTATTTTGGTTTTAATCTAGTCTAATCAATAAGAATGCATTAGTCCTATATAAAACATGAAAGCAATGAAGAGGGGATAATTATAGCAGTTAATAGTTACTAAATAATTTATATGTATCGGACAATATATAAATCCCTGCACGTGTAATAAATTTTCACTATCACAACAATTTGGGAAGCATATATTATCACTTTCTAAGGCTTGAGAAAACTGAAATAAATATTACCTGAACCACAGGTAAGCTCTACTTTAAGAAGTTTCCCAAATACATGAATGTCAGATCCTACATATAAGATAAAATTGGCAGTGATTGTTCACTTTGGAAAAATATGCTCAGTTGTAGGCAACTTTTTCAAACTACTTTTCCAGATAGCAAGGTAGATGGTGAATTGTGGGGAAAAAAAAAACAAAACTGATAACTTGTCTCTGTCCTTAAAGAGACTAGTGTCTAAGAAATCTGAGAAAGTAATTATAATGTAATAAAAATGAAAGAATTACAAGAAACAGAATTGTGTATATAATGAGATAGCATCTCTATTCTCCATAAATCGTCCAGTTGTCTGTGGAGTTTGGACCTCAAAGTGAAACTGATCATTTATCAACAAAATTTATATAGGAAATAAAAACTTGATTATGACATTGCTTAGCTGGGCGATGAAGAATATTCATATAATCAGAATTAATAAGCTTATAAAATTGATTCTCAATACTTTTCTTGATGAAATGATAATATTTCCTATCATAAAAAGTGTTTATAAGAATTAAACTGAAAATCAATCTTTATATGAAATGCATAAAATTTTTATACCTTAAATAAAATTTAAAAAATAAAAATAACAAAAATAAAAAATGTACATATTTGCATAGTTTTATGTATTCATATGAAAATATTAAAAAACTTTAAGACAAAATGTAAAAATAAGGATAAAATTTGTTTAAAAAATTAAATAAGAACATGGAAACAACTAGGTTAGCAGAGTATTTAGCCAATAGTCAATGTTTCAATAAATTACAGCTATCAAAGGTCACACAGAGACATGAGAATATGTAACATTCATAAATAAGTACAGAGTTAACCAAAGGAAGAAGAAAGGGATCTCAAAATTATAAAACCAGTTATGATGTTCATTGTTCTTAGTAAAGCTTTGAGAATATTTCCCTTAACATTATTAGTAAAAATGCTAGAATATATCCTATAAATTAGAATAAAAGCAAAAGCAATATTGAGACAAATATATTTGAATTATGAAATTATTCATGAGGTCCAATCTCCAACTCACATGGTCTAGAGAAAAAAGGAATGGATGTTCTGTAGACGTCATCACTGCAATTGATGATATGAATTCCTGCAGTTATGAGTTTATGGTGAGCCCAGTACAACAGATGAAGGAAAACAAAGCATTCACACAAATAATTCTGAAATATGAAAGAGATATTTTGAAAAGTAGGTGTTCACAATGGAATATCATGGAAAAATAGGCATTCCTGTTTGATACAAGCATGAAAGCATTATTGTGGTTTTAAATGGTGAATGCACTGCCTAACTCTAATGAAACAAAAATCAGAAATTTTATTTTATTTTATTGACAGGCAGAGTCAGACAGTGGAGAGAGACACAGAGAGAAAGGTCTTCCTTTTGCCGTTGGTTCACCCCCTAAGTGGCCGATACAGCCAGCGTGTTGTGCTGATCCAAAGCCAGGACCCAGGTGCTTCTCCTGGTCTCCCATGCAGGTGCAGGGCCCAAGCACTTGGGCCATCCTCCACTGCACTTCCTGGCCACAGCAGAGAGCTGGCCTGGAAGAGGGGCAACCGGGACAGAATCCGGTGCCCCAAATGGGACTAGAACCCGGGGTGCCGGCGCCGCAGGCAGAAGATTAACCTAGAGCTGGGGCACTGGCAAAAAACAGAAATTTAAAATATTAATGAAAGCAATGGCTTCCTTGAGGAATAAATGAAGTACACATTTTGACCAGCTCATCTTCACTCTTTAAAGAAATAATCAGATTTGAATTCTTTAACTGATGAGGCTAAGTCTCCTCTCACCATACTCAAAACTCTTCTCAAGCACTTATTTTCACCTGCCTTCACATGCTTAAGTTGTGTTTAATAAAATGTTCTTATTGTGTGTACAACTATTAAAACCAGACTTTAATTCAAAGGCGTAGCTTTAGTTGCTATCTGGAAGAGAGCAGTAATTACTCAGCAAGTTAACCTGATTAGGTTGTTATATGACTGTTACTTCAGATGGAAATGTTGGAAAAAAAACCGAATCCAGCATAACTAAAACTCCACCATGCCCAGTAAGCACTGGATTTTAGTAGAATGATGTGCTGAAGCAAAGCCACCTGGGCCCAGAGGGAAAGCAAGCTGGGTGTGAGGTCAGCTTGAAAGCACAGGGTTCAGTGCAGCTGTAGTCTCACCTAAATGTCTTTTTTTTTCTTTTTTTTTTTTTTTTTTTTGACAGGCAGAGTGGACAGTGAGAGAGAGAGACAGAGAGAAAGGTCTTTCTTTTGCCGTTGGTTCACCCTCCAATGGCCGCCGCGGCAGGCGCGCTGCGCCGGCGCACCGCGCTGATCCGATGGCAGGAGCCAGGTGCTTATCCTGGTCTCCCATGAGGTGCAGGGCCCAAGTATTTGGGCCATCTTCCACTGCACTCCCTGGCCACAGCAGAGAGCTGGCCTGAAAGAGGGGCAACCGGGACAGAATCCGGCACCCCGACCGGGACTAGAACCCGGTGTGCCGGCGCCGCAAGGTGGAGGATTAGCCTAGTGAGCCGCGGCGCCAGCACCTAAATGTCTTTGAGGAAGAATTGTTGCTCCCCGAGGATATGATCCGAAAAACAATATCTGACTTAAAGACTTTTTATGAGGTATTTTGTCAACACATTTACTTTAAACCACTATATCTCTTTAGTTTTGGTGAAATGATGAAAAGTCAGAGACCAGGAGATGTTTGGGAGAGAGGAAGAGAAAAATGTTGCAGTTTTTAGTGAATTTGAAGAATCCTAATATAAAGACAGGTCTGAGTGATGGTGATGCTCACTCTGCAAACCCACGTTGTAGAGATGGGCATTATGAATAGACAGAAGCTATGTGGTAGGAGGTGCATGTTTGGGTGTTACATATGTATGTTGAGAAGGTGTACATTTTGATATGTTTTGGGGAGGTGGCCACAAGGAGAAGACTAGACTACAAGATTTCATAGAAATGGTTGGTCCAATTAATTTTGATGTCATTAATTCATGCTGCAATTAATCTCTCTCTAGATTTCTCTGTGAATATAAGGTCTTGGGAAAGTCATTTTACCAATTCAAGTCTTTATTTTTAAAAATACAATAAAAAACAAGCATTCATTTCTTTATCTGTGATATGAAAGATTGTATCTTAAGTTTTTCCATCCAAAAGGTAACAAGGCTGTTCATCATTAGTGAATCATTGAATTAGGCTTGAGAATTGGAAGTAAAAAGCTCCACTAGGCAAATTTCTGCTTATGAGCACTTTGATTCCTTTCAGGTAAAATACATATCCTTGCAACCAGCATCAGAGACTGTGCCTGCAAGCCTCATATTGATTATAATAGTTTCTTGCAGGTTAGAAGACATACTACTACTAGAATTGATGATATTTTTCTAGTTCTCAAATCAGTGTTTCTCAAGGGTTTGGGGAGCTTAATGAATGCTGCTTGATGTTTTTCTTCCTGGCCTGGATGTTTCCTTCCAGACTTCCTGTTGCAGCATTTTGATTATTTCTGCTCTGAAGCTTCATCCTCCAAATTGCTTTTTGGGGCGGGAATCTGCAAGGAGATAAAAGTATGGTTTGTAATCTCAAAAGAGTGATTCAAGGATTAGAGCCCTGGTATTGAGCCCCTTGCTTATATCCTGCTTAGGTTGTCATATGAAACTGTGTTCAAAATATCCAGAGTTTTGTCTGTGCTGGTAACACAGGATAACAAAGAGCCATTGGTCTGAAATGAACCAACAGTCAGCTCCTCTTTCTTACTTTTTCTTTGTCAGCTGTTTTGTTGCTTTTCCTCTGAGTTAAGCATTTAACTTTCAGCCTAGGTTTCTGAACACAGCTGGAGATTAATGTCATTTGGGAGTTTTATAATATTCAGGCCTCATCCTTAGATATTCCACTGGTCTTGGTTAATATCTAAAGTATGGAGTTATATTTTTTTAAGTATTCCCAGAAGTTTTCATGTGCAGTCCATTGTTCTAATGTTAAAGAAGGGCTGGGCTAAGGGAGTACTTGACAAGAACTTAGCAACATGCATAAACCATCATCTGTGATGCGAGAGACTCTGCAGATTTAGCTAAGATCTGCTAAGTGAAGTACATGTAATGATTGGGAAGTGGAGAAGGAGATTTTCTAGGGAGGTGGGTTAATTATGCTGAGGTTGGGGAGCAGAGTGGGAGGGAGAATGGAGAGTTTAGGTGGAGTCCTCTAGAATGTGAAATTCTTCCATGGTATAGAAATTGGGTGTCTATGTGAAACTGTCCAGAATGGGGCTCAAGAATAATGAGGCATGTTTCTAGTTACTTTTTAATGTGTTAAAATATTTATTTATCTTATTTGAAAGACAGATAGAGATATCCCATCTTCTGGCTCACTCCTCCAAATACCCACAACAACCAGGGCTTAGTCATGCTGAAGCTTAAAATTGCTTGGGATGTTCTGCAGTTCATCTTAACGTTACACTTGGTATGAGTGAGATTCAGCCGAGGGCCAGCGGGCCAGTGTTAATTTGCATGTCTTATCCCTTGACGCTAACAGAGGTCAAAGCTTTGTAGTGCTTACTCTACGTGTATGAGAACTGAAATACAGATGAGCTGTTGACTTTCAGGATATGGAGCATGTCATTCACAGTGGCAATATTCCATTCAGAGTTTGATTAGCTGTGTGATTATGGATCTGGATGGAGTCCTTTCCACCGTATCAGAATGGAGCCAATGGTTCAAAGAAAAGGAAAAGGACATGTGCAGGATGCTTTGCCTAATGCTCCCCTCCTGGAATTATCATGTCCCTTGGGCCTCTGGTATTTGTTTAATCTTGCTTTTTTTCTTTCTCATAACCTGCATGCTTGCTATCTCATTTGTCTGAGCCTGCCTCAGCCTTGAGGATTTCTGACACCAGAGTCTCACATGCAGCAGCATCTAGTGGCTTAGGTGCTGTGCAAAGAGAAAGCAGAAGTTTGCCTTTAGGCAAATCCCTTGTGAGCAGTGCCATTCATTTCTAATTCTTGCTTGTCTAAACACACAGGGAATAAATATGAATAATATAGCCAGAAGATAGAGCTCTGAATCCTTAATGGTGGGGAAATCAACGTCTCTCTTCCCGATAGAAATAGCCATCTTAATTTATCTTGAAACCAGGATGAGGGTGAATTGCATTTTTTTTTTCTTTTGGAAAGGGAAGTAAGAAGGTCTCCAGAGTATATTTTCCCGTGGAAAAGCTTAGCTGAAGTGAAAACTCTGCTGATAGGATGCTTAATTCATATGCAATGCAAAGATTGCTTTCTTCTGCTGCTGATTGGTGTGTGGTCCATTACTGTTGTGAGTCCAGGAGCAGCCTCACTTCTGGTCAGTCACTTAGAGAAGCATAGCCTAGGGAAATGCAAATTTTCATCCAGCTCTGTAGAGTAATGAAACTGTCAGAAGAGTAATGAACTGAAGGCTTGTACATACACAGTGGTTAAAATGAATTTTAATTTAGTTTCAGATTCATACTCTCTCTGCTAATTTAGTCCTTATTCTGTTTTCTATGAGATTTTCAACAAATTTTTATGTTTTTACAGTTGTATTAATAGACTATGAATAATTCTTAATTAACCCCTTTATTGTTATTATTTAAATAAAAACATCTAAATTTCTGAAGATAGTCCTAGAATCCTAAATGGCATATAATCTTTTGAGGATTGGGTTTTTCTTGAACACTATGAAACTCTACAGTGACTTTACTGTCACTGTTTACTCCTGAAACCTCTCCAAATTTTTCCCTGAGTATGCATAATACAGTAGGGTTATCTATTTCCAAGCATTTAGGGATCTCCAGTGATTAACTCTGTTTGCTTTTTATTATTTGACTTCTAGCTGATTTCCAGCCTTTACTGCATTGTACTTTATGTGGAAATTTACATTTTATGTTTTTCTTGCTTTAAGATATAGTTAATAAATAAATATTGTCTATATCTCAGCTATACAACCTATTGTTTTGATAAGTATGCACATTGTGAAATCATCACCATTATCAGGCTAATTAATATGTCTATCAAGTCAACTATGTACCATATTTTGTTTCTGTAGTGAGAATACTGAAATTCTGTCTTCTTAGCAAGTCTGAAGTATCTAATGTAATATTTTTGATTATAAGTAAATTAGTTTGTATTAGAATTTCAGAGATTGCTCATTGTGTGCTTTGACCCAATTACACCTTCTAGCATATGCTAGAAAACACCATTTTACTTTCTTCTTGAATGAGTTTGGCTATTTTAGATTCAACACATAACATAGATAATACTATGTTTAAAAAATAGCCCTCAGGTTCATGCATTTTGTAAAATGCCCTCTTTTGAATGCCCTCATTTAAAGACTTGAATAATATCTCATTTGTTGACTCACATTTGAGTTGTTTCTATTTCTTAGGGGAGTGCAAATATCTCTTTAATATACTGATTTCATACCTTTTGGATCTATATCCAGTAGTACTACTGAACCATATGAGAACTCTTTATCTAATGGTTTTCTTTTATTTCTCTTGACTAGATAATTAAAAATGGGTTGACTTCTAGTTTGCTGATTGCTTCTTGTGATTAAGTCAGCTTTTACATTTTCTATTACATTGTTGAGTCCATTCATTGCATTGTTTAGCTCCAAAATTTGTTGTTTCCCATTGACATTTCTATCTCTTAATTTAACCTGTTTTGCTCATGTATCCTGATGTTAAATAATTTATCTATGGTCTCTTTGATTTGTTTGTTTTAAAGGCAATGTGATAGACAAAAAAAGGGAGAGACAAAGAGCAATTGAGAGACCTTTCATCAACTGGTTCTCTACTTACATGCCTGCAGTACCCAAGAATAGGCCAGGCCAAAGCCAAATCCAGAAACTCCACCTTGGTTTCCCATATAGGTGGCAGGAACCCAAGTACTTGGACTATCATATGCTTTTCCCCAGTTGCATTAGCAGCAAACTCTATCAGAAGCACAGAGTAGTCAGGATTTGAACCAGGTTCTCAAGTATGTAGTGAGAGCATCATAATTGGTGACTTACCTAGTTACATCATAAGGCCCACACCAGCTTACTTTGAATTCATTAGACATTCAGTTCTCCATTTCATTTGAAAGGATGCTGATTATTTGTTTTGCTTCTTTCATGATATCATGTTTATTTTTTTTACATACAAAATTATATATATATATAATTTATTCATTTATTAGGCAGAGAGGCAAATAGAAAGAGGCATGCATATATAGACAGGGAGAGAGACCTCACATCAACTGACTGACTATCTAAATGAATGCTATGGCCAGGGCAGGGCTGTCCAAAGCCAGGAGCCAGAAACTCAAATAAATTCCCCTATGTGAGAGGTAGGAATCCAATTACTTGAGCCACCACGGCCTCCTCCCTACATTTGTAGGAAGCTATAATCAAGAGCCAGAGCATGGAATTGAACCCAGGCACTCAAATGTGGGTCCTGGGTATTCTAACTGGCATATTAACTGCTAGGTAAAATGTCTGACCACAAATAAAATTTTATTTCATACAATGTATCTCTTTAAAATATTCTTTCACTGTCAGCATTAGGTTTTATTTTAATATTTTATTTTAAAATTATTAATATATGTATTTAATTTATAAGATTCGATACAATTCTTTTAAACATATATACAACATAAACCAATCAATCCTAACAACTAGCCTTTCATTTCCTTGTCATTTCTTTGTGTTCAGAGCCTATCATTACCTCTCTTCTAGTTCTAATACACGATTGTAAGCTATGCTATGGAATGTTAACAATTTGTTACTTCTGTCTGATTGTGTTTTGAGATCCATTATTCAGCCTCCTCCAACCCTGCTTACCTACTCTTCCCAGTCTCTAGCAGTCACTATTCCAAGCTGCTATTGTTTCTTTTCAAAAATATTTCTTCACTTATTTGCAACACAGAATTACATAGAAAGTGAGGGAAGGAGGGGAGGGGAAGGGAGAGGTGGGAGTGAAGGTGGAAGAGAGAGAGAATGAATGAATGAATCTTCTATCTGCTGGTACACTCCCTAAATGCATGCAATGAGCAATTCTGGGAAAGGCAGTAGTCAAGAGCCTGGAATTCTGTCTAGGTCTCCCACATGGATGCATGGGCCCATGAACTTGAGTCATCTTGCATTGCTATCTCAGGAGCATTTAGCATAGAGCTGGATCAGAAGTGGAGCAACCAGGACTCAAAGTGGCGCCCATATGACATACTGGTGTCATAGGTAGCAGCTTAACAAGCTATGTTACAATACTGCCCCCAGTGACTATTGTTTTTACTTGGACATATGAGAGGAAAGTTATGGCATGTTTTTTGTAACTGCCTTATTTAGTTGAAAACAATGGTTCCCATTCCCATCCATTTTTCTGCAAATGACAGAATTTCATTCTTTTATATTACTCAGTAATAACATTGTGTACACACACACCATGTTTTTTGCGTCCATTCACTCAGTTCACTCATCAGTGGACACATAGTTTGATACATAGCTGAGTTGTTGTGAATGAGAGGATAGGGATATCTTTTACATGTTAATTTCATTTCCTTTTCATGTATACCTTGAAGTGGGACAGCTGGGTCATATGGTAGATATACCTTTAATTTTTAAAGAGTCTCCATACCACTTTTCACAATGATTGTGTTAATTTGCATTCCCTCCAACAGTATTTAAAGATCCCCTTTGATCCATATCCTCCACAGCATTTGTTATTGTTTTTCTTTTGAGTAATATCCATTCTAATTGTAGTAAGATGATAACTCATTGGGGTTTTGATTTACTTTGTCCTAGTGGCTAATGACATTGAGCATTTTTTTTTTTTTTACCATTTGTATTTCTTCTTCTGAGAAGTAGCTATTCAGATGCTTTGTCCATTTCTTAATTAGATATTGTTCTCATTGAGCTTCCTGAGTTCCTTATGTATTTTGAATATTGATTGTCAAATGAATAATTTACAAATATTTTCTCCTGTCTTGTTGTCCCTTCACTTTGTGTATTATTTTCTTAGCCACATGAAAGCCTCTTACATTGATAAAATCTCATTTGACTAATATTGCTTTTTTCCCACTACTTTTAGAGTGACATCTAAAAAAATGCTCCTTATGTCAGTGTCTTGGAGGTTTTCCATGTGTTTTGTTCTGTTACGTTCATAGTTTCAGGTATTGTATTTAAATCTTTGACCCATCTTGTGTGTTCATTTTTGTATAAGAAGAAAAGTAGTGGCCAAGGTTCAATCTTCTGCATATGGTTATTTAATATTCTTTGCAACATTTATTTGAGAAATTGTCTTTTGTCCACTGCAGGTTTTTGACATCTTTTTCATAGATCAAGTGGCTATAGATGCATGGGATTACTTTTGAAGTCTCTATGTTTTTCCAATTATCTAGGTATCTGTTATTATACCAGCATCATGCCATTTTGTGTGCAAGTGTATAATATGCTTTGGAATCTGGTGTTATGGTGACTACAATTTTGTTCTTTTTTTTTTTTTTTAAAGATTGCTTTGGTTGTTGAGGGACTCTTGTGTTTAATTATGGTTTTTTAAGATTCTTTAATAGTTTTGTGGAAAATGTCATTTTCATATTGATGTGGATTGTGTTGAATCTTTAAATCACTTTGGAAAGTACAGATATTGCCTTGTAGCCTTGTATTAGTGTCAGTGCATTTTAAGGTAGAGCCCCGTCTTCTTTTCTTTATAGACTTATTTTGGTGGTGAAATATCTTCATGTAGATTCAGGAATACTAGCTAGACAGGGTGCACAGCAACACTTAAAACAGGGTGGAGGCATTCGTGCATTTGGGTAATTCTGGGTTCTGGCAAAGGAAAAGGGGAATTGCAGTGGTAGCTTCAAGATTGTGAACACAGTGGATGTAGGAGGATGAGCACAACAGCATGAGCTGTCAGAAGTTCTGCCACCAAGTGTTGCAGCATCCATGGAGGCCTTAGGATACCTGTATGGTTTTGTGTGCAGGTATCCACGCAATGACAAGGGCTGTTGGAGTCCTTAGTTACAAAAGCTGCTGGAGACTACTACTCTGCTTTTCTACCCAGGAAAGAGGCTGTACTCATATGGACCCACCTGGTGCTAAGCTGTGACAGCCCGGGGAATGGGATGACAAATGTAAAATGATTCCTACACTTTTCTACGTGGCCCTCTTTGATTTTATTGTAGTCAGACTGGGGTGCTGCAGCTTCTTAATTATACTCTGGAGCTCTTCCAGAGATTTTTTTTGTTTATGAGCAAACTTTAACTTTTAGGGGAATGGAAGTAGGCAGAAACCTCCTAGTCTGCTACTTTGCTGATATCATTTGTCAAGCTGCAATTATTACCAAATTCCATTGTCCAACTAAATGGAAATCCATGTCATGTGGGAAAAATTTTCAAATTTGAAGCGAGATAAATATTTGGCATTTCATTTGGCACTAGTAATTTTTGTAATCTTGAGCAGTTTGGTTAATATTGACGATCTTCAATTTTTTATTTATGTTTTACAGTTAGTACCATTAAATGAGAGTTTGAGTTAGAAAATCTACCATAGAATTAACTCATAGGAAATGCTGAGCAAATAGTAGATATTACTGTTATTTCTATGATTATGAAAAATATGACCATGAATTAAATTCTGGAAGTGGTTATTGACCGAGAAAATATAGAAAAAAATAGGAAATTTTTTTTAAAGATTCATTAATTTATTTGAAAGTCAGAGTTACACAGAGAGAGAAGGAGAGCCAGAGAGAGAGAGAGACATCCTCCACCCACTGGTTCACTCCCCAGATGACTGCAATGACCAGAGCTTGACCAATCTGAAGCCAGGAGCCAGGAGCTTCTTCTGGGTCTCCCGCGTGGGTGCAGGGGCCCAAGGACTTGGGGCATGGGCCATCTTCTACTGCTATCCCAGGCTATAGCAAAGAGCTGGATCAGAAATGGAGCAGCTGGACTCAAACCAGCTCCCATATGGAATGCTGACACTGCAGGAAGTGGCTTTACCCACTGTCCATGGCGCCGGCCCCAGAAGGAAATTTTAGAGGTGGCAGGACATCCTGTTTCTTGATCTAGGTTTTGGAAATGCTCCATTTCCATCTTGACCTGAGTCATTTATTCATGTAGAAATTTATTATGCTGTAGACTTATGATTTAAGCATTCCTACTATTTAAAATATATGCTTTAGGAAAGCAGTTTATTACCACTTAATTGCTCTGAAATCAAAATTTGCCCAAACATTGATAGGATCATCTCCATAAAACTGATATATTAACAGAGTATATAAAAATAATACAGTGCAGTTTGAAGATAATGTATATGCCATGACTTGTAGGGGAGAAGCAAGTTTAAAGCTATAACATATAGTTGTGTTTTATGATAAAATAGTAAGTTTAATTGTAGAAAATTTGGTAAATGAATTTAAAAGCTGGCAACCAAAATAACTACTCATAAAAATAACCCATAATGTCTCCATCTAGGAAAAAACTTAGTTAATATTTTACCACATTTTCTTTTTGCTATATATATATATATATGTACATATATATATACACCAAATATATTTAATAATGTGACATAATACTTGTGTAACTTATTATATTTAATAACATGTCATACTCCCTGTATTTTAGACATCTTTACATTATCTTAATAGTGACAGGAAAGTTCATAACATGAAACAGTAATTTATAAATATTCTGGCATTGGATTGTTTCTCCTTTGAATTGATTTAATCATAATATGTTGCAATAAACTTTTCTAGTAAAATATTGAGCACAGCTTACTAGACGTACAATTGCTATACTAAAATTACCTTTACAAAACCCTGCAATTATAGACCTGCCTATAGTGAATCAGAAACCACTCCCCTACATGCTTTCCCGTGATGAATACTAAAAAATTACAAACTAAGCTTTGCAAAACAGTTGGCAAAATAAATTTTGGGTTATATTGTTCTGGATACTATTATTTTTAATTCTTTTAATTTTAATCTTTAAATTAGCTTAATATATTTGATGTGATATGTAGGTATAGTTCTAAGAATATAAATGATGCTCATTTTTAAAATACATTTTATCTTCTGTAATATTACCCATAAATTTTTTTTTTAACTTTTATTTAATGAATATACGTTTCCAAAGTACGAATAATGGATTACTATGGCTTCCCCCCCATACCGTCCCTCCCACCCACAACCCTCCCCTTTCCCACTCCCTCTCCCCTTCCATTCACATCAAGATTCATTTTCGATTATCTTAATATACAGAAGATCAGCTTAGTATACATTAAGTAAGGATTTCAACAGTTTGCTCCCACACAGAAACATAAAGTGAAAAATAATAGATGATTTTTTAATGATGATGAAATCAGATCAGACCTATTGTCATGTTTAATCCCAGTGAGAGTCAAGTTGGGAGTTGATAGTTTCTTTTCTTTTCTTTTTTTTTTTTTTTTTTTTTTTTTTTTTTTACAGAGGATCAGTTTAGTATGCATTAAGTAAAGATTTCAACAGTTTGCACCCCCATAGAAACACAAAGTGAAATATATTATTTGAGTACTCGTTATAGCATTAAATCTCAATGCACAGCACATTAAGGACAGAGATCCTACATGAGGAGTAAGTGCACAGTGACTCCTGTTGTTGACTTTACCAATTGACACTCCTGTCTATGGCATCAGTAATCTCCCTATGCTCCAGTCATGAGTTTCCAAGGCTATGGAAGCCCCTTGAGTTCTCCGACTCTTATCTTGTTTAGACAAGGTCATAGTCAAAGTGGAGGTTCTCTCCTCCCTTCAGAGAAAGGTACCTCCTTCTTTGAAGACCTGTTCTTTCCACTGAGATCTCACTCACAGAGATCTTTTGCCAGAGTGTCTTGGCTTTCCATGCCTGAAATACTCTCATGGGCTTTTCAGCCAGATCTGAATGCCTTTAGGGCTGATTCTGAGGCCAGAGTGCTATTTAGGGCATCTGCCATTCTATGAGTCTGCTGAGTATCTCACTTCCCATGTTGGATCACTCTCCCCTTTATTTATTCTATCGGTTAGTGTTAGCAGGTACTAGACTTGCTTATGTGCTCCCTTTGACTCTTAGTCCTTTCATTATGATCAATTGCGAACTGAAATTGATCACTTGGACTAGTGAGATGGCATTGGTACATGCCACCTTGGTGGGATTAAATTGGAGTCCCCTGGTATGTTTCTAACTCTACCATTTGGGGCAAGTCAGCTTGAGCATGTCCCAAATTATATATCTCTTCCCTCTCTTATTCCTACTCTTATGTTTAACAGGGATCACATTTCAGTTAAATTTCAACACTTAAGAATAACTGTGTATTAATTACAGAATTAAATCAGTCATATTAAGTAGAACAGACAAAAAAACTACTAAGAGGGATAATGTATTAAGTTGTTCATTAACAGTCAGGGCTATGCTGATCAAGTCACCGTTTCCCCTAGTGTCCCTTTCACTTCAACAAGTTTCCTTTTTGGTGTTCAGTCAGTTGTCACCGATCAGGGAGAACATATGGTATTTGTCCCTTTGGGACTGGCTTATTTCACTCAGCATGATGTGTTCCAGATTCCTCCATTTTGTTGCAAATGACTGGATTTCGTTGTTTCTTACTGCAGTATAGTATTCTAAAGAGTACATATCCCATAATTTCTTTATCCAGTCTACCGTTGATGGGCATTTAGGTTGGTTCCAGGTCTTGGCTATTGTGAATTGTGCTGCAATAAACATTAGGCTGCAGACCGCTTTTTTGTTTGCCAATTTAAATTCCTTTGGGTAAATTCCAAGGAGTGGGATGGCTGGGTCGAACGGTAGGGTTATCTTCAGGTTTCTGAGGAATCTCCAGACTGATTTCCATAGTGGCTTGACCAGTTTGCATTCCCACCAACAGTGGGTTAGTGTCCCTTTTCCCCCACATCCTCGCCAGCATCTGTTGTTGGTAGATTTCTGAATGTGAGCCATTCTAACCGGGGTGAGGTGGAACCTCATTGTGGTTTTGATTTGCATTTCCCTGATTGCTAATGACCTTGAACATTTTTTCATGTGCCTGTTGGCCATTTGGATTTCCTCTTTTGAAAAATGTCTATTGAGGTCCTTGGCCCATCTCTTAAGTGGGTTGTTGGTTTTGTTTTTGTGGAGTTTCTTGATCTCTTTGTAGATTCTGGTTATTAACCCTTTATCTGTTGCATAGTTTGCAAATATTTTTTCCCATTCTGACGGTTGTCTCTTCACTCTCCTGACTGTTTCTTTTGCAGTACAGAAACTTCTCAATTTGATGCAATCCCAATAGTTAATTTTGGCTTTGACTGCCTGTGCCTCCCGGGTCTTTTCCAGAAACTCTTTGCCTGTGCCAATATCTTGAAGGGTTTCTCCAATGTTCTCTAGTAACTTGATGGTGTCAGGTCGTAGATTTAGGTCTTTAATCCATGTTGAGTGGATTTTTGTGTAAGGTGTAAGGTAGGGGTCTTGCTTCATGATTCTGCACGTGGAAATCCAATTTTCCCAGCACCATTTATTGAATAGACTGTCCTTGCTCAAGGAATTAGTTTTAGATCCTTGTTCAAATATAAGTTGGCTGTAGATGTTTGGGTTGATTTCTGGTATTTCAATTCTGTTCCATTGGTCTATCCTTCTGTTTCTATACCAGTACCATGCTGTTTTGATTACAACTGCCCTGTAGTATGTCCTGAAATCTGGTATTGTGATGCCTCCGGCTTTGTTTTTGTTGTACAAGATTGCTTTAGCTATTCGAGGTCTCTTGTGCCTCCATATAAATTTCAGCACCAATTTTTCCAGATCTGAGAAGAAGGTCTTTGGTATCTTGATTGGTATTGCATTGAATCTATAAATTGCTTTTGGGAGAATGGACATTTTGATGATATTGATTCTTCCAATCCATGAGCATGGAAGATTTTTCCATTTCTTGGTATCCTCTTCTATTTCTTTCTTTAAGGTTTTGTAATTTTCATCGTAGAGATCTTTAACGTCCTTGGTTAAGTTTATTCCAAGGTATTTGATTGTTTTTGTAGCTATTGTGAATGGGATTGATCTTAGAAGTTCTTCCTCAGCCATGGCATTGTCTGTGTATACAAAGGCTGTTGATTTTTGTGCATTGATTTTATACCCTGCTACTTTGCCAAACTCTTCTATGAGTTCCAATAGTCTCTTGGTAGAGTTCTTTGGGTCCCCTAAATAAAGAATCATGTCATCTGCAAAGAGGGATAGTTTGAGTTCTTCCTTCCCAATTTGTATCCCTTTAATTTCTTTTTCTTGCCTAATAGCTCTGGCTAGAACCTCCAGAACTATATTGAATAGCAGTGGTGAGAGTGGACATCCCTGTCTGGTCCCAGATCTCAGTGGAAATGCTTCCAACTTTTCCCCATTCAATAGGATGTTGGCTGTGGGTTTTTCATAGATTGCTTTGATTGTATTGAGGAATGTTCCTTCCAAACCCAGTTTGCTTAGAGTTTTCCTCATGAACGGGTGTTGTATTTTATCAAATGCTTTCTCGGCATCTATTGAGAGAATCATATGGTTTTTCTTCTGCAGTCTGTTAATGTGGTGTATCACATTGATTGTCTTGCGCACATTAAACCATCCCTGCATACCAGGGATAAATCCCACTTGGTCTGGGTGGATGATCTTTCTGATGTGTTGTTGCATTCTATTGGCGAGAATTTTATTGAGGATTTTTGCATCTATGTTCATCAGGGATATTGGTCTGTAATTCTCTTTCAGTGCTGCATCTTTTCCCGGCTTAGGAATTAAGGTGATGCTGGCTTCATAGAAAGAATTTGGGAGGATTCCCTCTTCTTCAATTGTTCTGAATAGTTTGAGAAGAATTGGAGTTAGTTCTTCTTTAAATGTCTGGTAGAATTCAGCAGTGAATCCATCTGGTCCTGGGCTTTTCTTTGTTGGGAGGGCCTTTATTACTGTTTCAATTTCTGTCTCAGTTATGGGTCTGTTTAGGTTTTCGATGTCTTCCTGGTTCAATTTAGGTAGGTTGCATGTGTCCAGGAATCTATCCATTTCTGATAGGTTTCCCTGTTTGCTGGCATACAAGTCCTTGTAGTAATTTCTGATGATTCTTTTGATTTCTGTGGTATCTGTTGTTACATTTCCTTTTTCATCTCTGATTTTATTGATTTGGGTCTTTTCTCTTCTTTTTTTAGTTAGTTGGGCCAATGGGGTGTCAATTTTGTTTATTTTTTCAAAAAACCAGCTCCTCGTTTGGCTGATTTTTTGTAATGTTTTTCTTGATTCAATCCTGTTGATTTCTTCTCTGATTTTAATTATTTCTCTTCTCCTACTAGATTTGGGTCTGGTTTGCTGTAGGTTTTCTAGATCCTTGAGGTGAATAGAAAGCTCATCTATTTGGTGCCTTTCCAATTTCTTGATGTAGGCACCTATTGATATAAACTTTCCTCTTAACACTGCTTTTGCTGCGTCCCATAAGTTTTGGTATGTTGTGCTGTTATCCTCATTTACTTCCAGAAAGTTTTTGATTTCTCTTTTGATTTCTTCTATGACCCATTGTTCATTCAGGAGCATGTTGTTCAATCTCCATGTGTTTGCGTATGCTCTAGGGATTCCTGAGTTGTTCATTTCCAACTTCATTCCTTTATGGTCTGAGAAGCTGCATGGTATGATTCTAATTCTTTTGAATTTGCTGAGACTTGCTTTATGGCCTAGTATGTGGTCAGTCCTAGAGAAGGTTCCATGTACTGCTGAGAAGAATGTATAATCTTTAGCTGTAGGATTGAAAGTTCTGTATATATCTGTTAGATCCATTTGGGCTATAGTGTCGTTTAAATCTACTGTATCCTTGTTGATCTTCTGTCCTATTGATCTGTCTATTTCTGAGAGTGGAGTATTGAAGTCCCCCAGTACTATTGTATTGGGGTCTAAGTCTCCCTTTAAGTCCGTTAACAAATCTTTTAGATAAACCGGTGCCCTGTAGTTAGGTGCATATACATTGATAATTGTTATATCTTCCTGTTGAATTGATCCCTTAATCATTATGTAGTGTCCCTCTTTGTCTCTCTTAATGGTTTTTGTGGTAAAGTTTATGTTGTCTGAAATTAAGATGGCTACGCCTGCTCTTTTTTCATTTCTGTTGGCATGGTATATCTTTTTCCAGCCTTTCACTTTCAGTCTGTATGGATCTTTGTTGGAAAGATGTGTTTCTTGTAAGCAGCAAATAGATGGGTTTTGTTTTTTAACCCAATCAGCCAAACGGTGTCTTTTAACTGGACAGTTCAGGCCATTCACGTTCAATGTGACTAATGATAAGTGGTAACTTTGCCCTGCCATTTGCCAAAGATAAGTTCTAATATATGCTTTAATTCCCTGTTATCTTTTGCTGTGAGCTTTCCTTCCTTGGTTTCCTTCCTTTACCTTCTTTCATATTGATGACCGTGTTTCTTTGTTTCTGTGTGTAACACATCTTTAAGCATCTTTTGCAGGGCTGGACGAGTGGCAACAAATTCTTTCAATTTCTGTTTGTTATGAAAAGTCTTTATTTCACCTTCATTCACAAATGATAGCTTTGCAGGATATAATATTCTGGGCTGGCAGTTGTTCTCTCTTAGTACCTGGGCTATATCTTGCCATTCCCTCCTAGCTTGTAGGGTTTCTGATGAGAAGTCAGCTGTGAGTCTGATTGGAGATCCTCTGAGAGTAATCTGACGTTTCTCTCTTGCACATTTTAGGATCTTTTCTTTATGTTTCACTGTGGAGAGTTTAATTACAACGTGCCGTGGTGAGGGTCTCTTTTGGTCGTGTTTATTAGGGGTTCTGTGAGCTTCCTGTACTAGGATTTCTCTGTCCTTCTCCAAACCTGGGAAATTTTCTGCTAATATCTCACTAAAAAGGCCTTCTAATCCTTTCTCCCTCTCCATGCCTTCAGGAACTCCTAGAACCCGAATGTTGGGTTTTTTAATAGTATCCTGAAGATTCCCGACAATATGTTTTAGATTCCTAATTTCCTCTTCTTTTCTTTGGTCTGACTGTATCCTTTCCTCTTCTCTGTCTTCTAAGTCCGATATTCTCTCTTCTGCTTCTCCCATTCTGTTTGTAAGGCTCTCTATTGTGTTTTTCATTTGATCTATTGAATTCTTCACTTCAGTCACTATCCCAGTTTCCTGTTGTACTAGTTGTTTCGTTTCATTTTGATTCCTCCTTAATATTTCATTTTCACGAGAGAGATTTTCTATCTTGTCCATTAAGGATTTCTGTAGTTCAAGAATTTGTTTTTGAGAACTTCTTAATGTTCTTATCAATTTTTTGAGATCTGCTTCTTGCATTTCTTCTATGTCATCATCCTCATAATCTTGAATTGGGGTGTCTTTTTCATTTGAGGGCTTCATGGTGACTTCCTTGTTTTTATTACCTTGGTTTTTGCGTTTGTTATTTGGCATATTGGAGATATTTGGTTTCTTCACTGTGGTGCTTTTTCTTGTTATACTATGACTCTAGATTAAGTGGACTATCTGTTTTTGATGGAGCCTTAGGGCTTGAGATGGGTGTGGCCTGAGAGCTCTGTTTGGTGTGCCAAAGGTGACACTCCCAGGTTAGGCGTGGTAAACCTCTCTCTCTCTCTCTCTCTCTCTCTCTTTTTTTTTTGATTCAACAGGGAAGTTATTCTGCACAGCTGAACAAAGTTGGAGGTAGTTAGCAGGCAAATGATATACCCACAGGAGCCAGAGATCAGAAGCTCTTTCCCAAGGACCACACAGGGAATCTGTTCGGCCCTTAGAGTGGGCTCAAATTCTCCTTCAGTCTCCCACTGGGTTGCCAAAGTTACGGAATTGTAGCGTCTCTGGAGAGTGCTCACGTGAATTCCGTGAGTTCTCTCCCCCACCGTCTCTTTTTTCACAGTCTCAGTTCAGTAGCACCATAAATTTACTAAGTCCTAATCTCCTGTTAATTCGCCCCACCCAGAGTCAGGTTTTACTGCTAGGCTCAGGGCCGGTGCAGACCTGAGGTCGCTCTGCTTATGACGTATGTCCAAGATGGCGCCTGCTCTTTGTCTTGCTCGCCCTTGAGAGGTGAGTGGAGAGAGAGAAACCCGTGTCCGTACCAGTCACCTTTTTTTTTTTTTTCCCTCTCTCTCTCTTCCAGTTAGCTTGGTGAAGTCCCCCCCGCCCCGGGGGTCGTTCCCTCTAGTCTCCTCTCTCCGCTTGCCTGCCGGTGTCTCGGGTTATTGAGGTTCGGCTCACCTCGCGTTCCAGCGCTGGTGTGTTGAGTCTGCCGCTGATGTCCCGAACTGTGGGCTCCCACGCTCTCCACGCAGGTCTGCTCCCCTTCCAGCGCCGATGTGTGGACTCGGAGCCCTGGACTTCCCAAGTCTCCCCGCTGTTGCACTCCCCTTCGAGCACTTGCGCGCAGACCCTGCAGCTTGCGCAGCTCAGTCCCGCGGCTCGGCTTCCGCGGCTCAGTCCCGCGGCTCGGTCCTGCGGTTCGGCTTTCGAGCGCGGTGGGCGACCTTGTTCTCCCAGTAGGTCCTCCGATTCACGCCCACTGGATCCAGAAGAGTTTTGTCTGCAATATTTTCCTGGTTCTTTTTTCTGAGGCTACCGTAACTCCCCTTTTATTAAACTAAATTTTCCCGGACTATCGGTGCGCGCCCTCACTATTCCGCCATCTTGGCTCCGCCCCTGTATATTACCCATAAATTTACTCAGCATTTATCCAGTATAGTATTCATGTAATTCTAATTGAGTTCCATGAGATGGTTACATATTTACAGTTTTGAAATTTTTCCTGGAGAAGGTGTATTCTAAGTATTGTTGCACCAGGCTTTCATCAAAAGACAAAAGCTGGTTAAAGCTTTATATGAGATCATATTCCTCCAGCTCCCCAGCATTGCAACTCAGTAGAGGTTTCTTTAATAAGGTTAGTGGTTTTCTTTTCCTTTCAGTGAACTCTGTTCTTTAGGTGAAATACAAGGTCTCACCTTCAGCAAACCCTGGGGCATTTTTTAATAGGAAATGAAGTGTTCCTGCCCTGTTAGTCCCTTTGAGGAACAAATGGTGAGCCCTAAACATAGCAGGCAACCTTCCTTTTCTTTCCATTTTTAAGACCATTACTTTGAGGATAAGCATCATCACTGAACTAGGAACAAAATATTGATGTACTGTATGCGCTTATACACTTAAATATTACCTTAAAATATGCTGCGTTGGAATAGGTGCATTGTGCTGGGGAAGAAGTGATTCTGAAAGTTTGCTGAGCCACAGTGAGTATTTTCATGGAGATGCTTGTCTGGACGAAGACTTTTGTTAAACATAAACTTATAAAATCCATGAGTCAGGTATTGTGATTTATTGATGAAGAATTAGCAAAGTAATAGAGAAGAACATCTTTGTAGTATCCAAGCCTCATCATTTTCTGTTCTAATCTGGAATCCTTCTCTTGTTTTCTCTATCTTCACCTGCACAGTTTCTGGCTTATTTCAGAGTTTTCATTACAAGAAAGGTAGCAACACTGTTCTTTCTCGCATACTGCTGTTGCTCACAGTGGCAATGTGTTTGTGTTGACTATAGATCTCCTTGCTCTGCAGTCCCTACTATCATTTATTTGATGTTGGTTACATGCTCGTAATGCTGTATCATCCATCCTCTGACCAGTGACCATTGGTTTCCAATGAATGACTCACTCAAGGTTATTCCTGTGATTGATGATAGCGACCACAAATGCAAGTTTAGTGAGAGTTTGCAGGGAAATGTGAACAATAATCCATTTATCTACCTTTTGGTCATTTTAAAGTTTACACTTTGGAATTTTATAATATAAGTATGAAACTTCATTTCTTCTCTAAATCTTTAGGTTGTAATTCCTACATTCCTAGTGTGATCACTTGCAGTTTACAACCCTAGGAAGAATAGTCAAAGCACTGGAAGGCAGAGTGAGAAAATAGGGACAGTTCATGTAGCTCTCCACATGTTGTGAAATAAGACAAACTCAGAAGGAGAAATCACCATTTGCATCAGATGCAAAGGATGTAATCACTAAAAAAGACTGCTTCCATTTGAGAGCAATGATTTGGAAATCCCTTGACTGAGATAGATGTTAGATACTCGATGTGGAACCATCAGTGGATGCTGAGGTTGAGCCCTGATATCAGCACTGTGGGACACATACAGTAAAAACATTCGCTCCAAATCCTGCCAGCACTGGGTTTTGAAAAGCACCATCGTTAGAAAACAAATGAGTGAGAACCAGCACGTATATCTTTATGTGCCATTTTAAGCTCAAAAGTCAGTTGGACTCTCCCACTGGTGACCCTTAACTAATTGTGCATATGATCTGAATGAGACTAGCCCCAAATGAGCAGATCATCATCATTATCATGTCCAAATCTTATATAACCCTGTTGGTGTGTGTGTGTGTGTGTGTGTGTGTTTGCTGGGGGATAATATTGAACACTGGTCAATCAGAACCAAAATGTAGTCTGGTTAGTGAGCTTCTCATGTCTAAAATATCAGTATTGACAAATACAAGTTAAAAAGAGGCTGGTGAGAATGGCAAAATTGAGTGCTAATGTGCTTGGTGTACTTTTAAAAACAATGTAGGTGTAAATAATAATAACTTACCACCCAAGGAATAAACTAAATATATATGAATCCTTAACAATTTAAAGAAGAATATAAAATAACTGGGGCCAGGGGGGGTAAGACTTCCTTAGGGATGTTTCCAAGTAATGTGTGTAGACACAACCCTGCCCAGGTAGTGCAGCTTCACTCTCAACTACTAGAATGTAGGCTGTGATCAGTGATTCACTTTAAATGAACATAGGCTGGAAAGAAAGAACTGATAACTGAGAATTGGAAAAAAAACGGAGCAAACACAACCTCAGCCAGTAGATCAAGGCTAATGACCTTAGTGATAAATCACACTTTATCATGTATCTCCTGATACTTCGTGATGCAAGGCATGTATCACTGTTTAGATAATGTTTCAGAAACCCATCGACCCAGGCTAATCATAAAAAGACAACAGAAAAACCCAAATTGCAAAACATTCTAAAAAATTCCTTGCTAGTATTCTATAACACTGTCAAGGACTTAGAAAAAAAATAAGAAATGATTGAAAGTCTCACAGATCAGATAAGGCTTGGGAAAATGGTGACAAAACTCAGTGTATCCAAGGGAATCCACAATGGCTATTCAGATGTGCTGCTTTTGCCAAGAGGAAAATAGTAGAAGAAAACTGGAGGAACTGCATTCCCAGGGGAGAGTTGGAGAGAAGTTTGCACTGGAAATTCTATGGAAGGAAGATGGATGTTGTGGAAGATGGAGCAGTGTGGAAGGTGAAGATGCACGACGAGTGGTGTCAACACATGATGCCTGTAGCTAGTAGATGGAAGAGACACCAGCTTGAGAGAACAAGGTGACAGAAGACTTCAGCAGCTTGTGCCTCTGGTGATATTGGCCGAGGAAGAGCCCTGCATACCACACTGTCTTTGAGTCCAGCCAGGAGCCCTAATGGGGTGCAGGATACCCACCTAATCCAGCAGAAGAAAAGCACAGTTCTTTCTCCCCATCTCCCTACAAGGGTGCCTGGCAATGGGCAGAAAGAAGGTGCCATTTTTTTTTTTTTGACAGGCAGAGTGGACAGTGAGAGAGAGAGAGACAGAGAGAAAGGTCCTCCTTTGCTGTTGGTTCACCCTCCAATGGCCACCGTGGCCGGCATGCTGTGACCGGCACACCACGCTGATCCGATGGCAGGAGCCAGGTACTTCTCCTGGTCTCCCATGGGGTGCAGGGCCCAAGTACTTGGGCCATCCTCCACTGCACTCCCGGGCCACAGCAGAGAGCTGGCCTGGAAGAGGGGCAACCAGGACAGAATCCGGTGCCCCGACTGGGACTAGAACCCAGTGTGCCGGCACCACAAGGTGGAGGATTAGCCTAGTGAGCCGTGGCGCCGGCCAGAAGGTGCCATTTTGACACCAGCAGAGGCTGCTGTAGCTCTTGTGTGTGCTTGTGATCCAGGGATTTTATCAGTGGGAAAAATTCAGTCTCCCCACTGACTTTGAGTCTGGTTGAGAAGGTTGACAGGGGGCTGGGAACCCATGTAGGACTGTGAGGTGCTCCCATTCTCTCAACATACCACAGGCTCTGGGGCTCAAACTGCCAAGGAGGATCATCACTGGCCTACCTCTTAGAACCTCTCTGCTCTCTCTGTAGACAGGGAATGTTCACCAGGCTGAGCAGATCCTCTGCAGCTTGTTACTGTGGGAATTCTATGAATGCCCATTAGTGTGTGGAGTATAGCTGGGTCTTTGGGCAATGACTGTGTGTGATGCCAGAGGCTCAGAACTCCCTGACAGCCGGGGTGAGTCATTGCAGAGGGCTCCTTGTTCAAACTGAACACTACACATGTCCTTTGTGTAGTCATATGCCAGTGTGGACAGAAGTGTACCCACTGTGTCCTAACCCATGACCTTGGAAGATAGAAGATTAGATTGTGCTTATACCAACGGCAGTGATCATTGTGCTTACACCAACAGCAGTGATCTTACCATCCCCCCAGCTGACGATAGAGTAAATCTACCACGCCCGACTTGGGTGTGACCCTGGACGTTTGCCCTACCCTGGAGCACAGACCAGAGCTCTCTGGCCATACCTAGCACATGCCTATGGGTATTCACTGAAAGAGACGATGATTAATTAAGCCACAGAGGCATAGTTCAATGATTAAATCCATCAGAGGAGAAAACAACAAACATTTCTACAAATGCCTAAAAATAAATATAGAAATCCAAGAAACAGGAACAAGGAAGACAATATGACTCCCCAGACAACAACAAACACAACACTTCACTATTATAATGTGAAAAGACAAAGATATTGATGAAATGCCTCACAAAGAATTGAAAAGAGTCATCATAGGATTACTCAGAAGCAATGAGAAACAAATTTGTGAGTTAAAAAAATCCATACATGATATGGAAGAAAAATATTTGCATAAGATTGAGATTTTGAAGAGAAATCAAACTGAAATATTGATATTGGAAATGAAGAATTCAGTATGTCAAATAAAAATATACAGTGGAATGCCTTAACAAAAGACTTGGTGAGGTAGAAGAAAGAATGTCCAAGTTCCAAGTTAGAAGACAAATCTTTGGGAATTTTTTAGTCAGACCAAAAAAAAAAAAAAAAAAAAAGAAAGAAAGAAAGAAAAAGAAGAAGAAAGTAGAAAAATTAAAAACAGTGTTGGAGATTTATGGGATACTATCAAATGACCAACCTTACAGGTCTGAAGAATTCCTGAAGATGTGGAAAGAAAGAATGGATTAGAAAGCATAACCAGTGACATTGACATTATTACAGAAAAGTTCCTTAATCTGCAAAAATAATGTGATGTCTGGGTACATGAGACTCATAGACATGTACAACAATGGAACAGAATAGAAACTCTGGAACTAAAAACAACTTATCTTTGAAAAAAGAACTAAAATCAATCCCTGGAGAAAAGATAGTCTCTAACAAATCATGCTGGGAAAATTGGATCTCCGTATGCTGAAGGATGAAACAAGATCCCTACCTTATACCTTATACAAATATTGATTCAGAATTGATCAAGGATCTAACTCTACAATCTGATACCATTAAATTACTAGAGGAGAGCACTGGAGAAACTCTGCAAGACATTGGCATAGGCAAAGATTTCTTGGAACATATTCTAGAGGCACAGGCAATCAAAGCAAAATAGACAAATGGGGTTACATCAAGCTGAGAAGTTCTGCACTGCAAAGATATCACTCATTAAAGTGAAGTGGCAACCAAAAGAATAACAGAAAAAATGTGCAACTATGTAACTGGTAAATGACTAATATCCAGAATTTATAAAGAGTTCAAAATAATAACAATAGAACAAAGAGTCCAGATAAGAAATGGGCAAAGGCATTTTTAAGAGGATATTCAAGGGCTGGTGCCGTGGCTCAATAGGCTAATCCTCCACCTTGTGGCGCCGGAACACCGGGTTCTAGTCCCGGTCAGGGCACCGACCCTCTTCCAGGCCAGCTCTCTGCTATGGCCCAGGAGTGCAGTGGAGGATGGCCCAAGTCCTTGGGTCCTGCACCCGCATGGGAGACTAGAAGAAGCACCTGGCTCCTGGCTTTGGATCAGTGCAATGTGCCCGCTGCAGCGCGCCGGCCGCGGCGACCGTTGGAGGGTGAACCAATGGCAAAGGAAGACCTTTCTGTCTCTCTCTCACTGTCCACTCCGCCTGTCAAAAAAAAAAAAAAAAAAAAAAGAGGATATTCGAATGGCCAGCATATACATGAAAAAATACTCAGGATCACTAGCCATCAAGGAAATGCAAATCAAAACCACAATGAGGTTTCACCTCTCCACAGTTAGAATGGCTCTCATACAGACATCAACAAACAATAAATGCTGGTGAGGATGTAGAGAAAAAGATACCCTAATCCACTGTTGGTGAGAATGTAAACTACTTTAGCCATTGTGGAAGATGGTATGGAGATACCTCAGAAATCTGAATATAGACCTACCATATGACCCAGCCATCCCACTCCTGAGAATTTATTCAAATGTAATGAAATCAGCATATGAAAGTGTTATCTGTACCCACATGTTATTGCAGCTCAGTTCACAATAACTGAGATATGGAATCAACCCAGATGTCTGTCAACTGATGACTCGAAAAGAAATTGGTGTGTGTGTGTGTGTGTGTTTGTGTGTGTGTGTAGACTGTGGAATACTATTCAGCCATAAAAATGAATGAAATCCTGGATGCAACAGGAAACCATTACACTTAGTAAAATAAACCAGTCCCCAAGAGAAAAATACCACATGGTTTTCCTGATCTGCGGTAATTAATAGAGTACCAGAAACTGTAATGTATGTAAGTTAAATTGACATGTTGAGATTAAATTGTTTACTGCGCTTATCTCTACAGTTGAAGAACAATGTATTTTCCTTCTTACTATTTGTTAAATTCTTTACTTCATGTAAGTTTGATCTTATGAGTGTGAAGTAAACTAAAAGTTGATCATTGTAAAAATTAAAAGAAATAATAAAGTAAGGAGATGGAAAGATAGGTAGAATATCACTATGCTTCTAAATCTGTATATATAAAATATGTGAAATTTGTTCACCTTAAAAAATTAATAATGAAAAAATACTATCTCATGCAACGTATCCTAGCTTGGATCCTAGAATAGAAAAATTTTGAAATTATTTGATAAAATGGTAAAATTTTATGTAAAATATATTCAACAGATAGTGGTATACCACTGTTCATTTCTTCACTTTGAACATGTACAACAGTTATATAATATGTGAGACTATTAGGAGAAGCTTGGTGATACGTAGTATGTAGGAATTCTCTGTGCTATCCTGGCAGCTCTTCTGTAGATCTAAAATTATTTCAAAATAGTTAAAAGATGGTCACATGTTTGACAATTTTACTTCAAATATTTTTCAAACAAAAGAATTGTTTATCATTTCTATGTGACTTACTTTTTTTTCACAACAAGTGATAAGTAAAAAAGGATCCTACTTAAAAAAAAAAAAAGCCACCTACATTCTGGCTCAGCTAGTTAAGCTACAATTATGGCACCCACATATCATATGGAAGTGCCAATTTGAGTCTTCTCTACTTTAATTCAGTTTCCTTCTAATGCACCCGGGGACATAGCAGATTATGACTCAAATACTTGGATCCCTGCCACTTTTGTGGGAGACCCGAAGGGAATTTTGGGCTCCTAGATTGTAATTGCCTCAGAGCTGCTGCAGACATTTGGGGAGTGATCCAGTGGTTGGAGGATCTCTCTCTCCTCTCTCTCTCTCTCTCTCTCTTTCTGTGTCTTTCTCCATTACACACACACACACACACACACTCCCTCCATCTTTATGGCTCCTGTCCTCCTTCCTTGCCCCTCTCTTTTCTTTGTTACTCTGCCTTTAAAATAAATAAATTTTTAAAAAAGTTTCTACAAATATTATCAATATTATTTCTAGAGAGTTTATTGACTCTTTTTATGGGTGGTAACTGGTGTCTGTTTATTAGGATTTAAGAACAAAAGTTACTGTAGCAGTTAAATCTCAAAAAGTAAAAGAGAAGTTTTTATTCCCTTGGTAGAAGCTGAAATATTCCAGCCCCAGAGAACTTGCAGACATTTGGGATAGGGTCAGAAGGAGAGCTCCTGAAGGAGCTTTGAAGATGCTTTCTTTTATATTTCAAGGCTTATAATTACCATTGATTTATTCATGCTTTTAAATACAGAGGAATATCTGATTAGCATTTCCTATCAAGAGGAAGGGTTGGCATATGAAATTTCTAACAAGTATCTTATATATATATAAATATAATCTGTTGCCCTTTGACCATGGAGTTTGAGAAGATACAGACACTAGAATTTACACTTTGTGTAAAGATCAGGGTCATTTTATCCACCTTCCCTGAGTGCCTACAACTAATTCATGCTGTTCATTCCATTTGTAATGCTTCTCCACTGGTTTAACAGTGATTATGCTTTATCTGTGATTACTTTGTAAGGGCATGTGGAAATAAATTACTTTTTATAGCCTGAGGTAAACTGACTTTGGTCATTGTGCTAGGAGCAATGATGATTTCTAATCAGATTTTATTTACTTTAAACCTTTCTTAGGATTTTAAAATTTAGAAAATTGAAATCCTGTAGGATTTCAAAGATGTATCTCTTATAATAGAGATTGACTAATAGCACCACCCACTATTTGACTTTTGGGGATATTGTTACCATGCAAAAGTGCCCTTTACTTCCATTCTTAACCAATTTCTTTTTTTTTAATTTTTTTTTTATTTTTTTTTATTTTTTTTTAAACTTTTATTTAATGCATATAAATTTCCAAAGTACGACTTATGGATTACAATGGCTTTCCCCCCATACCGTCCCTCCCACCCACAACCCTCCCCTTTCCCACTCCCCCTCCCCTTCCATTCACATCAAGATTCATTTTCGATTATCTTAATATACAGAAGATCAGCTTAGTATACCTTAAGTAAGGATTTCAACAGTTTGCTCCCACACAGAAACATAAAGTGAAAAATAATAGATGATTTTTTAAAATGATGATGAAATCAGAGCAGACCTATTGTCATGTTTAACCCCAGTGAGAGTCAAGTTGGGAATTGATAATTTCTTTTTTTTTTTTTTTTTTACAGAGGATCAGTTTAGTATGCATTAAGTAAGGATTTCAACAGTTTGCACCCCCATAGAAACACAAAGTGAAATATATTGTTTGAGTACTCGTTATAGCATTAAATCTCAATGTACAGCACATTAAGGATAGAGATCCTACATGAGGAGTAAGTGCACAGTGACTCCTGTTGTTGACTTTACCAATTGACACTCCTGTCTATGGCATCAGTAATCTCCCTATGCTCCAGTCATGAGTTTCCAAGGCTATGGAAGCCCTCTGAGTTCTCCGATTCTTATCTTGTTTAGACAAGCTCATAGTCAAAGTGGAGGTTCTCTCCTCCCTTCAGAGAAAGGTACCTCCTTCTTTGATGGCCTGTTCTTTCCACTGGGATCTCACTCGCAGAGATCTTTTGCCAGAGTGTCTTGGCTTTCCATGCCTGAAATACTCTCATGAGCTTTTCAGCCAGCTCCGAATGCCTTTAGGGCTGATTCTGAGGCCAGAGTGCTATTTAGGGCATCTGCCATTCTATGAGTCTGCTGAGTATCTCACTTCCCATGTTGGATCACTCTCCCCTTTATTTACTCCATCAGTTAGCGTTAGCAGGTACTAGACTTGTCTATGTGCTCCCTTTGACTCCCAGTCCCTTCACCATGACCAACTGTGAACTGAAACTGATCACCTGGAACAGTGAGATGGCATTGGTACATGCCACCTCGATGGGATTGAATTGGAATCCCCTGGTATGCTTCCAACTCCACCACTTGGGGCAAGTCAGCCTGAGCATGTCCCAAATTATACATCTCTTCCCTCTCCCATTCCCACCACCATGTTCAACAGGGATCACATTTCAGTTAATTTTCAACACTTAAGAATAACTGTGCATCAATTACAGATCTAAACCAGTCATATTAAGTAGAACAGATAAAAAAAAACTACTAAGAGGGATAATGTATTTAGTTGTTCATTTTTATTTTTAAAGATTTATTTATTTATCTGAAAGAGTTACACAGAGAGAGGAAAGAGAGAGAGAGAGAGGTCTTCCATCCAATGGTTCACTCCCCAGTTAGGCACAGCGGCCGCAGGTGCACCGATCCAAAGCAGGAGCCAGGAGCTTCTTTCGGGTCTCCCACGTGGGTGCAGGCCTGCTTTCCCAGGGCACAGCGGAGAGCTGGATCAGAAGTGGAGCATCCATATGGCATGCCGGCACTTCAGGCTAGGCCGTTAACCTACTGCGCCACAGAGCCAGCTTGTCTTAAGCAATTTCAAACCGCTTTTTAGCACCTTCTCCAAATTTATCTGTTACCATGACTGTTCCTCTACTTATTTTTTCAGCCCTTCTAATTCACATAAATATTTTTTTCTTTTCCAGTGATTTTGGAAGCACAGCTTGACTGAAGAGTTACTGCAGGCTGGTTTGTGTTTATGTGTATCGGCATGGTTGCCTCATAGATCATAGCATCCTGGGTCCTGAGGCCCTGGCTCTGATGTTTACTAGCTGCAGGATGCGGGGAGATTTGTACAACTTCATACCTTTCCCTCTGTTCCCTCCGTAAAACAGTGGAAATGATTCCTTTGTGTGCTTATTGTGTGGCTTGCATAAGACTGACATCGCGCCATGTTCAGATAATTGCTCTGTTTGTTTCTCTTTCTCTCATAGCTCTTAATTGTGTTTTATGAAGTGAAGTTTTGGTTAAACAAGGGGTATTGAATATATTGGAAAAATTAAATATAAGTTTAACATAAATTAAACTCACAGCCTGAAGAGGGTGTGATGAGTTTCTAAAAATACTACCAACAAGGTTTGAGTGATAATCAAGCATATTCTCATGCCTTACTTGTATTTGTTACTTGGTAACTCTTTCCCATATTTACATACTTTAATTGTTTTTTAAATATTTACACTCCATCCTTACTCCATCAGTTCTGTTAAAGACCGAACTGGTTGTGGGTGAACCACTGCTAGAAGGCCCAGGAGGTCTCTGGATTTCAGATTCCTTTGTATTTGCTAGCTGAGGACTGAAGTGCTGACTGTAGCATAGGTAAGGTGCAAATGCATTCTTGTTTTCATGGCTTCTAATGGAGAATAGTTACATGTTGCCAGTTGCTTGCTATGAATTATATTCCCTTTTGCTAGAGGCTACCCAGTTCCCCAAAATGCCCAAAGAGGGTATCTGGTTAAAAACCAAATAGATTAATTGCAAGTAGTAGATTTCCACATTTGTCTACATTAGGGAATTTATTGTAATGCTATTCATGTAGGTTAATCATTCAAGAAGCTTGATTCTCTAAAGCCTAGAATCTCAAAGTGGCCAAGTAATGCAACACTTTTATGTGGGTTTAGTCAGCATACTAAATTATATGTTCTCATTCCAGTTGTGATAATTGTGTAGTGTTGAAGAACTTATTTTCTTGCTTACAGGAACCAAGAGTTCTCTTTTAGAAATCCATTAACATTGGCAAACGGCTAAATCTTCTTTGTTACCTGTCCAGAAATTTTAATCTTTAAATATTTTTCACTCAGTCAAAAAAAAAAAAAAAGACAATCCTCATTGTGAAGAGATTAGAAAATCATAAAAGATTTAGAAGGCTTTTAGAAATTATTTGATTTTTCATGTCTGAGATTATTGGGGTTTCTGATGAGGCCAGAGTTGGGCACTTTCATACATACTCTTATTCACTTAGTGTTGTCATCTAACAAATGAATAGAAAAATATTAAGGAAAATCTGTGAAACAAATGACATATAAATTATCTCTACTACAATAAGATCCTATAAATTATCAAAAAATAGGTAAATAAAACATCATCAAAACTGAAATCAAGAATTGTCAGAGAGGAAAAACAAATGATCACAAAACAAATACTGTATTCAAACTCAATATTGATCAGGGCTTACAAATTAAAGTAACAAGGAGGCATCACTTTTACCTACCAGAGTAGCACATTTAAAAAAAGAACTGCTTACAGGGATATGAAGAACCCTATAGTCTTGTGAATTTCTTTTGTGTATATAAACGTGAATTCATATTTTAACATTGCTTACAAGAATCAAAACCATTTTTAACTTTCATAATCCTACTGCTGGAAATCTATACCAAAGAGATTAATGTCCTAGTCTAAGGCTTGATATATAGGCATATTTGATAAAGAAAACACAATGAGAAAAAGCACTTAGGTTAAAAACAGGTGAGTATCAGCAGGAGAACAGCTAAATGAACTTTGTGCACCCACAGTATGGAATATCATCTAGCCTTTGGAAAAGAAAAATACAATTGCAGCAGTTGACGTGGAGCAGTTTATTTATTGAATAAAAGCAATGTAAAATATAAATAATTATATATAGCATTCCATTTAATCAGGAAATTCATGAAAATAATTGTTTTATATGTAAATGTAAATATTTGCAAATTATATATCTTAAATATTACATTTAGTTAAATGGATAGGTGTAAAGTAAGGAGGAATGCAAGCATGGGTATCAGGTTTTTAAACTGGACTAGCAGTGAAGTGTGGCAGAAGATGGAAGTGGATGGAGGAATCAAATGAGAGGTAAATAAAGACAAAACTATACCAGGGAAATTTATGTAAATTTATGCATTTTCATGTAAATTATGAACAGATCTACTAAAACTAGGAAAAAGAGTTAAGCAATATGTACTACTAATAAAAACAAGTTGATGAAAATAGAAGACAATGGTTATCATTTCATGAGGTGTGGCTTTGGTAGGGATGAGGAGGTAGGGGATACAATTCAGGAATGCCTAACAAACCCAAAACTACTAATAGCATTAATGTTTATATCTTATATATAAATGCATACATATTATGCTCATATATTGGAATGTATGTGTGAAGTACAAAATATTAAAATAGAATTTTACATGCAATAAAAAGTTAAACAACTAATGTAATGTACATATCATGAATTATTTTAAAATAGAAAAAAACAAATAGGCAAAGGGCATTTTGCAGCATGATTAAGGTGCTACTTGGGTTGTCAACCCCTGTACCAGAGAGCCTAGGTTTAAGTCCCTGCTGTACTCTCCATTCCAGCTTCCTGCAAATGCGAACCTGGTTAGCAGCAGGTGATGGCTCAAGCAGTTGAGTCCCTGCTATCAAGGTGGAAAACCTAGATTGAGTTCCTGGCTTTGACCTGACCCACGCTGGCGATTGCCAGCATTTGTGAATCAGCAGATGGGAGCTCTCTCAGTGTCTCTGCCCAGATGATTTTCAAACACATAAATATAGTTTTAATTTTTTTAAAGAAACAGGCAAATAGAAACTGAAAAATTCTTAAAACACCCACATACATTTATCTAGTGTGAAGCTACATCTTGTGAATGTTTCTGGATACTATGTGAGACTTGAATAGGAAACAATTGTGTAAGAGTCCAGCAAAGCCTTAAACACTGAATACTGGGTGAGAATGAGGTGGATGAGACATAGTGATGCAAAAAAGAAATTTGGCAATTGTTTTGCCATTGTGCAAATTTCTCTTGTATTACCTCCTGTTTATGACAAACATTACTCATACTTTTGCTGTAATTTGGAGAAAAAAAAGACTGAGAATTTTTTAAAGAAAATTACATAATTGGGAAGTATGATTGGTATTCATTTAACTGAAACTAGTTTTCACCATTTAAACTGAAATAAAAATTTATAAAAATAGTTTATATAGTTTGTACTCTTTTTAATATTTATTTATGTGTTTGAAAATCAGAGTTAGGGTACGAGAGAGACAGAGAGATATCTTCCAACGGCTGGTTCACTCCTCAAATGGAGACAATGTGCCTGAGCTGATCCCATCTGAAGCCAGGAGTCAGGATTTTCTTCCAGGTCTCCCATGTGGATTCAGGCGTTCAACCACTTGGGCCATCTTCAGCTGCTTTTCCCAGGCTATTAGCAGAGAATTGGATTGGAAGTGGAGCATATGGGACTTAAACAGGCACCCATTTGTGAAGCCTGTGTCACAGGCAGAGGTTTAACCACTACACGACAGTGTCGGCCTCATGGTTTTCACTCTTTAAGTGCAAATATATATATTTATATATATATATGGTGAAAACCACTCAAATTTTCACCAGCAATGGAATGTAACAAATATAGCAAATTAGTGCAGTGATTACCCCAATGAACAATGACATGAAATGAATATTTGTAGATAGAATGATATAGATGAGTACTACAAATATTAAGTTACAAAAAAGTATTCTTATTAAATAGTTTTATCTTTATAAAGTTCAGGTAAGCAGAACTAATTTAATGTGATATAAATTACATAAAAACCAAGACAGCTCCTGCTATTTTGGGAGATAGTATCTAGGAAGGATTAGAGAAAAGTTTGGAGGACATTGAGGTTATTTCATTTTTTGGTCTACACAATGGTCACATAAGTATGTCTGTTTTGTAAAAATTTATCCTCCTATACATGAGAATTTGTGACTTTTCTGTAGGTAAACTTTCCTTCATTAAGCTTTTAATATAAAATGCTTTAAATACATAAGAAAATATTTTGATAATATTTATTTGTATTTGGAATTGGTATAATAGGACTGAAAAAACATTATAAATACATTAATGAGTTAGCTGTTTTCTGCGCTAGTTTAATTAACTCTATTCCATCCACCACAAGTGTCCTTAAATCAGGCCAGTTAACCTCAGAATACATTTGGAAGATACAAAATAAGACCAGTAAGCAACTTTAAAAAAAAGAAAGATTAATTTAGTTTTACTTGAAAAACAGTTACAGAGAGGCAGAGGCAGAGAGAGAGAGCGAGGTCTTTTATCTGCTGGTTCACTCCCCAATTGGCTGCAATGGCCGGAGCTGTGCTAATCCGAAACCAGGAGCTCAGAGCTTCTTCTGGGTCTCCCACGTGGATGCAGGGTCCCAGGCACTTGGGCCATCTTCTATTGCTTCCCCAGGCCATAGAAGAGAGCTAAATTGGAAGATTAGCAGCCGAGACTTGAACCAGCACCCATAAGGGATACTGGCGCCACAGGCGGAGGATTAACCTACTGTGCCATGGCATTGGCTCTGCAACTTTTAAAAGCTAAAATACATACCAAATATTTTTAAGAAAAACAGGAAAATAAATAACCTCTGCTGAACATCATAGTAAACTTATGTACTTAGATGCAGTGAATAGCTAGGCTGTGTCTGCTCTACTTTTCAGACATGTTAATATCATCACTACAGTACTATTAATAATGTTCAAATAATAATTTTATGCTTTCCATTAATGATGTATTTGTTTTATATATATATATATATATTATTCAGCTTCACGTATGAGAATTATCTTGGTTTGACAGACAAGGAAATGGAAATGAAGATAGGTTAACAATAGGATTTATTAAAGATTGCAAAGTTAAAAAATGTTGAAACTTAAAATTTATTTTAGGTAATCTCTGTTATTACCTGTTTATCTGCTTGCAATAAAAATAATAATAAATATAAATGGACAATTATTTTACTTAAACATTTCTTTTTGTGATAAACTTGTTTCAGAATGTATATTTATGTTAATTAAAATATCTTTCCGATTTTTGATTTCAGTAGCCAAATAGAGGAGTTTAGAGTTAAAAATAATTCCATGCTCTCCTTTTGCACAAAGTTCCACGTAAGTCAGACTTTGCTTTTGTGAAGTTCATGATATTATCCAACTACTACTCAGTGTTTTGGTACAAGGAATTACCCCTGGGCCCCGTTATGTGTACTGTCATCTTGTACCCAAATCAAAATTTAAGGAAATAAATAGGTATTTATAAGAAAATATAACCACAAAAAGAAATGCTTTTAAACCAAGTTTGTAATGAGCACTTTAACTTATTTTCGTAGTTCTGTGTATGAATTTACCATTATATTTTAAATGAGATAGTGGCCAGTCTTTGAATCTTAGAAACTAGGTGATATACCTTTGGCAATAACCCATTCTTCAGGCTGGCCATTCCTTTACCCATCTTACCATTTACTCCTTGCTTGTTTTTTTTTTTTTCCTTTTTGCAATCTTGATTTGGGGCCTGTATTCCTAATGTCTAGCTCAAGCCTACTCTGTAAAGGTGACTAGACCCTTTAGATTCACTAATTTCTGCATAACAGATCTTGAGATCTTGAACTCATTGCACTTGGCTCTGTTTCTAGACTACATGTCTTCAGTACATTAAACTATGTTTTATGATTTTCAGACACTTCTTCCTGAATCTCACCCTTCTAGAATGTGTTCTACCTTCCCAGTTACCCCCAAATTCAGGCTAGCTGGAAACCTATTTTCCTTTCTTTGATCTGCACAATGCAGGGACATCAGTGGATGGCCCCTCCCTTCCTCATCAACAAAGTGAGTATTAAAAGGAGTCTTGTTACACTACTGTCACACTCTGATTATGCTGGAAGTTTTTTTTTTTTTTTTTCAAAGTCATTGCATATTAAGTTAATTTCATTTCATTTTTATTAACTTAATTAACTTTATTTTTTTCTATTTATTTATTTGACAGGTAGAGTGATAGGCAGTGAGAGAGAGAGACAGAGAGAAAGGTCTTCCTTCCATTGGTTCACCCCCTAAATGGCCACTACAGCCGGCGCTGCGCCGATCCAAAGCCAGGAGCCAGGTGCTTCTTCCTGGTCTCCCATGCAGGTGCAGGGGCCCAAGCACTTGGGCCATCCTCCACTGCCTTATCTGTGCTACTGCAGAGAGCTGGACTGGAAGAGGAGCAACTGGGACTAGAACCCAGTGCCCATATGGGATGCCAGCGCCACAGGTGGAGCACTAACCTACTGAGCCATGGCACCGGCCCATAACTTAATTAACTTTAAATAAACACCCAAGAGTGATACTTCTTTTGTGAGCACTTAGACATAATTATAATACATTTCTTTGAAGACAGAGGTCCTGCATGGGAAGTTAGTGCACAATGATTCTTATTGTTAATTTAACAATTAACACTCTTATGTATGACATCAATGATCATGCAAGGTTGCCTAGGCTATGGAAGCCTTTTGAATACACAAACTATGTCAGTATTTAGACAAGGCCATAAGCAAAGTGGAAGTTCTCTCTGCCATTCAGAGAAAAGTACCTCTTTCTTTGATGACCACATCTTTCCACTGCCTCCCACCAAAGTCTTTCATGTAGGGACATTTTTTGCCACAGTGTCATGGTTTTCTTTTTTTTTTTTTTTTTTTTTTTTTTTTTTTGACAGGCAGAGTGGACAGTGAGAGAGAGAGACAGAGAGAAAGGTCTTCCTTTTTGCCGTTGGTTCACCCTCCAATGGCGCCGCGGCCGGCGCGCTGCGGCCGGCGCACTGCGCTGATCCGAAGCCAGGAGCCAGGTGCTTCTCCTGTTCTTCCATGGGGTGCAGGGCCCAAGCACTTGGGCCATCCTCCACTGCACTCCTGGGCCATAGCAGAGAGCTGGCCTGGAAGAGGGGCAACCGGGACAGAATCTGGTGCCCCGACTGGGACTAGAACCTGGTGTGCCGGTGCCGCAAGGCGGAGGATTAGCCTATTGAGCTGCAGCGCCAGCCTCATGGTTTTCCATGCCTGAAATGCTCTTGTGGGCTTTTCAGCCAGACTAGAATGCCTTAAGGGCTGATTCTGAGTTCAGAGTGCTACTTGAAGCAATTTTCATTTTATGAGTCTGCTGTATGTACTGCTTCCCATGTTGGAGCATTCAGTCCTTTTTAATTATTTTTTTAAGATTTATTTTATTTATTTGAAAGACAGAGTTCAGAGAGAGGTAGAGACAGAGAGAGAGGTCTTCCATCTGCTAGTTCACTCGCCAGATGACCGCAACAGCCAGAGCTGAGCCGATCCGAAGCCAGGAACCAGGAGCTTCTTCTGGGTCTCCCACACGGGTACAGGGGCCCAAGCACTTGGGCCATCTTCTGCTGCTTTCCTAGGCCATAGCAGAGAGCCAGATTGGAAGAGGAGCAGCTGGGACTAGAACCAGCACCCATATGGGATGCTGGCACTTCAGGCCAGGTCCTTAACCTGTTGTGCCACAGAGCCAGAACCCACCCCTTTTTAATTCTATTATTACCAAATACTTAATCCTATCCATATGATCACTTTAACATTTAAGATGGTGTTTTTACAACCTAGCTTAAAGGAATTTGGAATCCTAGGGCAAGTTTTTAAAATGCACCTTTAGAAGTAAGTCTGAGGAATGTATGCATAACTATACAGCTTTACAGTTAAAAACTTCATACACTTCATAATTACAACTTTAGGAACATGGTGATTCTTCCCACTGTGCCCACCCTTCTATTCATACTCCCACCCCACTCCTCCTCCCCCTGTTATCCCCGCTCTTATTTTTCATTGAGATCTATCTCAATTAATTTTAAACACATATGTTTAATTCTATGTTAATTAAGGAGTTCAACAAATAGTATGAAAAAACAAAACAAAACCAAAAAAAAAAAAAAAAAAACTATTGCTCAACACTTAAGGCAAGGGCTCTTCAAGACATTGCTTCTAAAGTGTCAACTTCACTTTTATGGATTGCCTTTTAGGTACTCTATTAGTTATCACAGGTCAGGGAGAACATATGATATTTGTCCCTTTGGGCCTGGCTTATTTCACTAAGTATGATGTTTTCCAGATTCATCCATTTTGTTGCGAAAGACAGGATTTCCTCTTTTTTCCACTGTGTAATATTCCATAGTGTACATATTCCATAATTTCTTTATCTGGTCTTTAGTTGATCAGTCCTTGAGTTGATTCCATGTCTTAGTTATTGTGAATTGAGCTGCAATAAACATGGGGGTACAGTTAACTCTTTCAGTTGCTTATTTCATTATCGTTGGGTAAATTCTCAGGATTCAGATGGCTGGGTCATTTGATAGGTCCATATTCAGATTTATTTTTTCTAAAGGATTTTATTATTATTATTATTTGACAGATAGAATTGGACAGTGAGAGACAGAGACAGAGAGAAAGTTCTTCCTTCCATCAGTTCACTCCCCAAATGCTGCTATGGTCAGAACTATGCCAATCCGAAGCCAGGAGCCAGGTGCTTCTTCCTGGTCTCCCATGCAGGTGCAGGGGCCCAAGCACTTGGGCCATCCTCCACTGCCTTATCTGGGCTACAGCAGAGAACTGGACTGGAAGAGGAGCAACTGGACTAGAACTCAGCACTCATATAGCATGCTGACACTGCAGGCGGAGGATTAACCAAGTGAGCCATGGTGGCGGCCCCCATATTCAGATTTCTGAGTTATCTCCACACTGCCTTCCACAGTGGCTATAGTAGTTTACATTCCCACAAGCAGTGGATTAGGGTACCTTTTCCCCTATATCCTTGCCAGCATTTGATGTTTGTTGATTTCTGTATGAAAGCCATTCTAACCTAGGTGAGGTGAAACCTCATTCTGGTTTTGATTTGCATTTCCCTGATGGCTAGTGATCCTGAACATTTTTTCATGTGTCTGTTGGCCAATTGGATTTTCTCTTTTAAAAAAATGTCTGTTGAAGTCTTTTGTCCATTTTTTCACTGAGTTGTTTGTTGTGTTGTTGCTAATATTCTTGATCTCTTTATATATTCTGGTTATTAATCCTTTATCAGTTGCATAGTTTGCAAATGATTTATCCTATTCTGTCTGTTGCCTCTTCATTTCCCTGAGTATTTATTTTACAGTACAAAAGCTTCTGAATTTGATGCAATCCCATTTGTTAATTTTGGCTTTGATTATTTGTGCCTCTAGGGTCTTTTCCAAGAACTCTTTTCCCGTGCCAATTTCTTACAGGGTTTCCCCAATGTTCTCTAATAATTTGATGGTATTGCAGTAGATTTAGTCCTTTAATCCATTTTGAGTCAATTTTTGGGTAAGTTGTGAGGCAGGGGTCTTGTTTCATACTCCTGCATGTGGACATCCGGCTATCCCAGCACAATTTGTTGAAGAGACTGTCTTTGCTCAAGCGATTGATTTTATCTCCTTTGTCAAATATAAGTTGGTTGCAGATGCTTAGATAGATTTCTGGCATTTCTATTCCGTTCCATTGGTTTATCCAACTGTTTTTGTGCCAGTACCAAGCTGTTTTGATTATAACTGGCCTGTAATATGTCTTAAAATTGGTATTGTGATGCTTTCAGCCTTGTTTTTGTTGTATTATATTGCTTTAGCTATTCAGGGGTCTCCTGTGTTTCCACATGAATATCAGCAGCATATTTTCTATATCTGAGAAGAATAACCTTAGTATTTTGATTGATATCACACTGAATCTGTAAATTGCTTTCAGAAGTATGAACATTTTGATGATAATGATACTTTTTTAAAAATTAATTTATTTGAAAGTAAGAGTTAAACAGAGAGAGAGAGAGAGAGGTCTTCCATTCACTGGTTCGCTCCCCAATTACTGCAATGGTCAGAGCTGTGCTGATCTGAAGCCAGGAGCCAGGTGCTCCTTCTGGGTCTCCCACGTGGGTGCACAGGCACAAGGACTTGGGCCATCTTCTACTGCTTTCCTAGGCCATAGCAAAGAACTAGATTGGAAGTAGAGCAGCTAGGTCTCGAATCAGCATCCATATGGGATGCCAGTGACACAGGCAGAGGATTAACCAAGTGAGCCACAGTGCCGGCCCCGATATTGATACTTATAATCCATGATTATGGAAGATTTTTCCATATTTTCCATCTTCTATTTCTTTCTTTAATGTTTTATAATTCTCATTGTCGATATCTTTGACATCCTTGGTTAAATTTATTCCAAGGTATTTGATTTTATTGTTATGCTGGCAGTTTTATCTTCACATTTAATCATTTGATTGTTTAATCCTGTTATCTGTTTTTAAGCCAGATTCACTTCAACCCTTTCCTGGTCAATTGGATATTTTAAACATTATTTATTTATTTATTTGTATATTTGAGAGACATAGATCTCTCATGTACTTGTATATTCCCAAAATGCCCACAGTGGTCATTGGATCAGAACCAAAGTGGGGATCAAAAACTTGAATTTGGATCTCAAATCTGAGGGGCAGGGAGCAGCTTTAAGAATTACAGCCGCCTTCTATGGGTCACATTACTGGGAAGCACGAATAACCACTGAGCCAAATGCCCTATCCAAATGCATTTTTACATATACACGATATTTATTTTCATCTGCTTAAATGGAAACAGACTCAACGTGAGGTTCAAGGAGGGAGGGAGGGAGGGAGGGAGGGGAAGGGAAGGGAAGGGAAGGGAAGGGAAGGGAAGGGAAGGGAAGGGAAGGGAAGGGAAGAGAGAGAGAGAGAGAATCTTTGATCTGTTCATTCATTCCCCCAGTGCCTGTAACAAACAAGGCCAGGCCAGACCAGAGCTAGGAACCAGGAACTCCATGAAGGTCTCCTATGTGGGTAGCAGGGTCCACGCTCTTGGATCATTATTTGCTGCCTCCCAGGTTGCACTAGCATAAAGTTGGGCAAGAAAAGAAGGCAATATTAAGTTGCAGACACTCAAACATGGGATGTGAGCATACCAAGCAGGACTTAACCCACGTACCACAATACCCACATCCCAAATATATTTTTGAGAAATGCAGTGAAGTACTTTATATTGAATTCTGGAATACTTTCCTGATTTTCACTAGATGATAACTATTGAGATCTCTAATTGTCACTGCATGTTTTGGGTATTCCTCATGCCTAAATAGCATCTGTGAATTTGATAAGCTTGCCATCTGTGTTCTCTCTTGTCACTGATAAGCACGTTCACTGAAATGCAAATAAAACTCTGAGGGTGATTGTTAAGTCTACTTATTCACAATGCCATTTTTCTATACCTATGTTCAGTCATTCATTTGTTCATTAAGTATACAGGATTTGAAAACCAGTTATATGTCAGAAATTCTGTTGTGTGCTAGGAACTTAGAGAAATAAAAGGCAAGTCTCATATCCCCAAGGAATTCACAACAGCATAGGATTGAAACAAATGAACAAAATATTATGATAGAGGGATAAAATGCAGGGAGGAGAGTGTAAAAGAGACTCCTGAAAAGCCAGGATTGCTTTGCTGTTTTCTTTACAGCAAAATTAGTGCTTGGTTTAAAAAAAAAATGCTTATGCTTATTTTATAAACATCTAGCTTCCTCTGTCATTTAATTGGGAGTATTTTCTTCTTAGCTATCAACTTTGAAACTTCCGTACATCTTGAGCAATGATGCACCAACATTCCTATTAGCTCTAGTAAGGTGTGTGCCATGTCTTTTGCCAAGAACTACTGTAATGAAACATATTATGGTCCAGTAAACCAAATACAGCTCTTCAACACCATCTGTGTGTTTGGGTTGTTTACATTAAATTTCATTTTTCTTTTTCAAAAGTATGATATTCAAGTGAAAAAGACAAAAAAAAATCTGTTTCCCATGATCTTTAAATTTCTATCCCAATCTTCAAAATGATTCAAGCTACAAGAGTTCTTCAGAAAAGTGAATGGGTATCAGATTAAAAGATAAGTTTTTTTTTCGGTGCAGATATGTTTGAAATTCATTCACATAAAGGATCTTCAAGTAGCTCATGGAAAATTCATATTATGAAAATATTGTGCATAGAGTTCACTATTTTCTTAAACCAAAATAAATGTGTCTTAATTCTAAGTTTCTATGAGCTTTTTGAAACGGCCTTGAATTCATGGAAAAGAGGTTTTACTATTATCTTCCCCTGTAATAATTTCTTTACACTATGTATCAGTATAGAATTTTCAGCTGTAAGCAACAGAAATCAACTTTGGCTGAATTGAGAATAAAATGAATTCATTAAAATGATAGTGAATGTGTTACATATTAAGAGGAAGTCTTCAAAACCAAGATTTGAAAATAGTCAAAATAAGGGAAGATAGAGTCTATAAGGAACCACTGCCAAAATCACGTCACAAAACCATGATCATGCTTGCCTAGCAGGGGACCACAATGATTCCACCACTTTTTTTTTTTTTTTTTTTTTTTTTTGACAGGCGGAGTGAACAGTGAGAGAGAGAGAGAGAAAGGCCTTCCTTTGCCGTTGGTTCACCCTCCAGTGGCTGCCACGGCCAGCGTGCTGCGGCGGGCGCACCGCGCTGATCCGAAGCCCGGAGCCAGATGCTTCTCCTGGTCTCCCATGGGGTGCAGGGCCCAAGCACCTGGGCCATCCTCCACTGCACTCCCTGGCCACAGCAGAGAGCTGGCCTGGAAGAGGGGCAACCGGGACAGAATCCGGCGCTCTGACCAGGACTAGAACCTTTTGTGCTGGCGCCACAGGCGGAGGATTAGCCTATTGAGCCGCGGTGCCAGCCTGATTCCACCACTTTCATCAGACACTTGGCTTTCCTGTTATGCTTTGTTGGTGCCACCTACCATCAAACTCCATAGTATAATAGATACTTTTGATTGGCCAAGTCTGGAATGCATGCCAATGCCCAGTGGCAGGAGGTTGGGTTTAACGCAGGCTCTTGTATCCACGAAGGCTTAGGGAAGGCATCTTGAAACATGAAAGTGGGCCAGTGAAACCAAGAGAAATTATATACCAGTCTCTCATTCTAGGAAAAGTATATGATAGGGAAGAGAGAGATTATATCTCTTGATAAATAACGTCAGAGAAAACAGGGACTATGGAGTCCTATAACAAGAGCAGAAGCCCTGGTTAGGGTAGATATCATTATAACCAACACTATAGGTAAGTCTGCCTTCAGACGGAGTTCTATACATTTGTGCATGTAATGTGCTTCACACATGAAACACATTTCCTTAAACCTGAAGCAGAGAATGTGTGCCTGTTTGTAATTTTGGCCTATGTTATTATCCTCTATAGCACTTTGTATTTTGATTTCCTGCATCAACAGTGTATTAACTGAGAAAACACCTCAATCTTAAACTATCTGTATAACTTTTGTCTTGGAAGAGTATTTATTTTGGTTTTGTTCACTTTCTAAATTGTCTACACTTGAAACACTTCATTTCACCTCTACCTCCTCGGGGGGGGGGGGAGGGGGGGAGTGATCTTACACAGTTTTTGAGTGCTGTCCCTGACCATGTTTCTGTTCTTGAGGGGTGTTGCTGAAGTCAGGGGAGGAGTGCAGCTGACACTTGCGCAGCACTGGGGAGTTTCTCTGACAGGAAATTATAGCACATTCACTGCAGTTGCCGACACAGGTCCTTCCGCATTTCTACTTCTGGAGTACTGAGCTGCGCTCCTGGTCTTCTGCTTCATCATCTGCGAACACGTGCTAGTCGGTGATACACGCCAGACCTGAGCTCTGTCACCTTCGCTCTTGTGAGTGTCTAGCTTTCTGGACATTCTAGAAAATGCCACTTGGCTTTTTCTTTTTTAAAAAAGTAATTATTTATTTGAAAGAGTTAGAGAGAGAAGGATAGAAACAGAGGATATATATATATATATATATATATATAGTCCATCTACTGGTTCACTCCCAAAATGGCCACCACAGCCAAGACTGGACCAGGAGCATCTTCCAGGTTTTCCACGTGGGTGCAGGGGCCTAAGCACTTGGGCCATCCTCCACTGCTTTCGCAGACACATTAGCAGGGAGTTGGATCAGAAGTGGAACAGACAGGACTCCAACGGGTGCCCATGCTGGTTGCTGGCACTATGAATGGTGTCTTAACCCATTGCGCTACAGTGCTGCCCCCTCACTCTGCATTGGCCTTTTCTTCTCTGATTCTCACTCACTAGTCTCTGTCAATAAAGGTCAGAGGGTTTCCTTACAAAAGAGAGTACGTGAATGAAGAAAAGACTGTTTATATTCCATAAGAATATTACTGAGATGAAATGCACAGAGCAAATGGGTATTCTTACAGGTGTCAAAAATATCTAATCTTTAATCAGAATGTTAGTACTCCACAGTTGGATAGGGAAGTAACTCAGACAATCCAAACTTCCCTATCTCATCTATAAAATGGGAATAATATGACAAAGCCATAAGGTCTTTGTATGTAGACTATTGACGTGATAAATACTAACTCAGGGACAGATATTGCGGTGTACCAGGTTGAGCTGGTGTTTGGAAGGCCTGTATCCCATATTGGAGTGCCTGGATAGACTCCTGCCTCTGCTTCTGATCCAACTTCCCATGAAAATGCTCGAGAGGCAAGAGGTGATGGCCCAAGCACTTGGTTTCCTGTCATCCATGTGGGAGATCTGGATGCAGTTTCTAGACTTGCTTTCAGTTTGGCCCAGCCCCTGCTTTTGTAGGTATTAGAGAGTGACCTGGTAGATGGAAGATCAGCATCTTTCTCCTTCCCTCTCTCTCCATCTCTCACTGTCATTCTGCCTTTCAAATAATAACACATAAAAAGCACTATTTCATATGCAATAGCGATTTATCTGACCTATATTAACATAGCCAAATACACGGAAACCCAACTTTGAATATTTCCAAAATTATCCTATGTGTTGTTCACTTTTTAGCTGATTGTAGTCACTGCAGGTTCTTGTAGACAGATCACTTTTTAAATAATGAAAATGACCAAAATCATGGTTTCATTATTTTAAATATTATTACCACAGTTGTGAATGGCTAAAAAAACATTATTGGAGTAAATTTGGAATTTATCTAAAAGAATTAATACAATTAACTCTTTCTTTCCCCTGTGCCTCCATCTGCATTCTTAAGCACACACAGGATATCCTCAGCTGAATTGTGTCAGAGCAAACATATCCTAACATGGTTCAGGCACACAATAATCCTTGAAATTCTTAACTGTATATAACTATGTATAGGGCATTGAGGATTTGGGTTTTTATCTTTTATTTGCTCTGTTAAAAATCTGACGTACTGGCCGGCGCCGTGGCTCACCTGGCTAATCCTCCGCCTGCGGCACTGGCATCCCAGGTTTTAGTCCTGGATAGGGTGCTGGGTACTAGTCCCAGTTGCTCCTCTTCCAGTCCTGCTCTCTGCTGTGGCCTGAGATGGGCAGAGGAGGCTGGCCCAAGTGCTTGGGTCCCTGTACCCACATGGGAGACAGGGAGGAAGCACCTGGCTCCTGGCTTTGATTGGCGCAGCGCCAGCTGTGGCGGCCATTAGGGGAGTGAACCAATGGAAGGAAGACCTTTCTCTCTGCCTCACTCTCTCACTGTCTAACTCTGCCTGTCCAACCAAAAAAAAAAAAAAAAGATCTCTCTCAAAAAAAAAAAAAAATCTGACATACCTTCTTCCTCCTGGTCTCGCATGCTGGTACAGGTGCCCAAGGACTTGGGCCATCCTCCACTGCCCTCCCGGGCCACAGCAGAGAGCTGGCCTGGAAGAGGAGCAACCAGGACTAGAACCCGGCACCCATATGGGATGCTGGTGCTGCAGGTGGAGGATTAACCTAGTGAGCCATGGCACCGGCCCCCACACTGCAACTTCAGATGGCTGTCATTTGACAATGATTTACATTTATAGTTATTTTGCCTGGATTGCTTTGTTATAAAAGTAATTCATTCATGTATATAGAAGATGGTCTTGTTTTCTTCTTAATAATAGTATCTTTCTGATTCTCATCATCATCATTATCATTATCATCTCCATCTTCCAAATGAGTAGATTAAACCTCTAGTCAAACTCAAAGATTTACTTGAGATCATACAAAAGACATATGTGCCTGCTGACACCACTTATGTTTTGTCTTGAAGCTAAATGCCTCCACAGAGGACAGTGTGGTTGAAATAATAATCCTTTTACTTGCCTTTTACATTTGGAAAATAGACACATTACAGATATAGATAAATTATATTATGTATTCATGATCTTTATTCATTATTTAAAATAACATTTTTTAAATTATTAATTTGAAAGGTAGAGTTCCAGACAGAGGGAGGGAAGAGACAGAGAGCAAGGTCTTCCATTCTCTGGTTCACTCCCCAAATGGCCACAGTGGCCAGAGCTGGGCCGAACTGAAGCCAGGAACTGAGAAATTCCTCTGAGTCTGCCATGCAGGTGCAGGGCCCAAGCACTTTGGCCATTTTCTGCTTTCCTAGGCCATTAGCAGAGCGCTGGATCAGAAGTAGAACAGCTGGGACAGGAACCAGCACCCATATGGAAAGCTGGAGCTGCAGGTGGAGACTTAGCCTGGTATGCCACAGCTCAGACCCCTAAAATAACTTTAAGATTTAACTTTAAGATTTATTTATTCATTTGAAAGGTAGAGTTACAGAGAGGCAAAGGGAAGAGAAAGAGAGAGAGAGAGGTCTTCCATCTGCTGGTCTACTTCCCCAGATGGTCAAAATGGCCAGAACTGTGTCAATCCGAAGCCAGGAGCCAGGAGCTTCTTCTGGGTCTCCTATGTGGATGCAGGGGCCCAAGGATTTGGGCCATCTTCCACTGCTTTCCCAGGCCACGGCAGACAGCTGGATCAGAAATGGAGCAGCCGGGACTCAAACCGGCGTGCATATAGATGCCGGCACTGCAGGCAGCGGCTTTACCTGCTATGACACAGCACCGGCCCCTAAAATAACTTTTTAAAAATGACATAGACTGGGGCCAGCCCTGTGGCGCAGTGGGTTAACGCCCTGGCCTGAAGCGCTGGCATCCCAAATGGGTGCCGGTTCTAGTCCTGGCTGCTCCTCTTCCAATCCAGCTCTCTACTGTGGCCTGAGAAAGCAGTAGAAGACAACCCACGTCCTTGGGCCCCTGCACACATGTGAAAGACCTGGAAGAAGCTCCTGGCTCCTGGCTTCGGATCAGCAGAGCTCCAGCCATTGTCTCTACCTCTCTCTGTAACTCTGTCTTTCAAATAAATAAAATAAATCTTTAATAAAAATGACATAGACCTACATACTGTTAATGTTCAGCTATTATTTTTGGTGTATAATTATTTTGTAATTTATCTAAAATAAATGAAACCAAATGGGGTCACTCTTTGCTTTAGTAAACAGTTATTTTTTGTTGTTCTTAAAGTTTTTATTAATATAAAGATAACAGATTTCATGTATTTCATAGACACGTCTTTTTTTTTAAAGATCTGTTTGTTTATTTGAAAGGCAGAGGTACAGAGAGAGAGAGAGAGAAATATCTTCTATCTTCTGGTTCACTCCCCAGATGGCCACAATGGCTGGGGCAGTGCTAAGCCTGAGCCAGGATGAGTGTATGGGTCCAAGGTCTTGGACCATCCTCTGCAGCTTTCCCAGGCACAATACCAGGGACCTGGATCAATTGTGGAGCAGCTGGAACTTGAATTGGCACTCATTGGATGCTGGCACTGCAGGCATAGGCTGCTGGCCCCTCCCTCGTAGACACAATTCTAAGAACATAACCATACTTGCCTCCCTTTTTCCCACCCTTAAACCACCCTCCTGTTTTCCTTTCTTATTTTTTAAAAATGTTTGCAATAGCTGTTTTTTATAATTCATATATACAGTTTAAATAGCATAATGATACTTTCCACAATACTCTCCCTCCTGCACTCTCCCCTTCCTTTTCTTATTTTTCTTTTTAATTTTTACAATGACATACTTTCAGTTTTCTTCATAATCACTAGCTTAACCCTCCACCAAATAAAGAATTCAACAAGTTGTAAATAGAAAAATCATAGAATTTAACAATAATTAATAATTTTAAATTGCAAAATAAAGATACCTGACTTTGAAAACACAATGCCATTTAATCCACTATAATTCCTGTTATTTTCTTGTGTGATGCAATATATGTACATAGTTATTTATGGGAGTGAATTCTGTTTGTGTGAGTCATAAAGTTTCATTATAAATATGATAGCAGAAATAACATCTGGATAAATAGGCACCCCTTGGGAAACGGGTCCATCTGTTTCCTCAGATTCTCATAAGGTTCGTGGAATCAAAGGAATGTTAAGAAGTGCTTATTTGTTAAAGAACAGAAGAATGGTAATGCTGAAGGTCGGTAGATAAATCAAGATCAGACAGCTGCTTGTTTTGGTCCCCCATGACAAAGTCTACACCTTTGCCGTATGCAGTAAAGAACAGTTCAAAATGACACAATAGTCTTTGTGTTTTAGAATGCTCACTTTGTGTAAGACATTTTTAAAAAGCCATATCTTAGATTTGCACATCTCTTGGAACATACTATTTTACTTATCCCCTTATTGCCCAACATATATGCAATGAGATTCTATATTCCAACACTGCACATTCACAAATGCATCCCAGAAGGTAATATTTGAACCAGTACATTAAGTTGAAATCACTGCTTGTATTCTATTTATCTACTGTATAAATCTAAAAGTAATTAACACAGAGACGGGTTGGATCACTTCATAAGAAAACCTTCTTGGCCTCATTTAATCCTCAGTAAGGCGTCTGGATTTACTCTTACATCTATAGGTATGGCTAAAAAGAAATGTCTTACCATGTAGATGTCTATTTATAACACTCATATATGTACAGTACAATGCAGAAAGTAAATGCAGTTAAATGAAGTGTTTCAATCAAAATTAATACTAAGAGAATATAAAGTAAGAAATTCAGGGAAAAAGCACTAACATTTATTAGCTTTTCCTATGTGTATGAAATATTAAGTATATTTTCTTGCTTAAATGAAAAAATGATAAACTCTTTGAAATAATCACATACAAAATTAGAAAGTTTGCATTGAGACACATGGGACATAACCCTTGTATTCCCTATCCACCATCCTTAAAACAAAACAAAACAATCTTGTAATAATTAGGAGAATGAAATATAAAATTAAATATTTGTAATTTCCATTTGGCACATAAAGAGGTTAAATCATGAAAATAGGAATAATGCTGCTATACCACAGAAAGGGTAATACTGGAAATACCGTAATCCCCCAAATCAGACTTTCTGTCTCTAGATCCTCCCAGTGGCTCACAAGAGCTCTTGATGGCTGTTAGCATTATCCATACCCACTGATGGTCTGGCCTGCCTCCTTTGGACCTCTGTATGGTTTTCATGATGTTACTCCCAGAAGTGTGGACTAAGCATTAGTTCTTTATGTCACCGTACTCCTGGTTGAATGCTTCTCTTTGGAATCATCATCCTTCTTGACATGGTCCCTCTATAATACTTGTTGTGATTATCTCTAGTGATTCTCTTGCTAATTCAAGAGACAGTCAATATTGCAGATAGTAAAACTCCTTTGCAGCTTTCCAAGAGAAAAATATTTTCATTGTCAACTGTGATTGTACCATAATATTTTATTATTTTATGTAATTTTCCTCAGAACTTCTTTCCTTCTGATGTCAGTTTTCGAGTGACAGCAAAATAGTGTGACAATGATTGTATTTGGACAGAGTAGTAGAACTATCCCCCAAAGAAAGTAAGATATTTATTCTCCAACTTCTCTATGCCTAAATTATTCTATCTCTGATGCAAGAGCCTTATAGCCAGATTTAAGTGCGAATGTGTGTCTTTTATTTTTAATTTCATTTAGCTTTATTGTTACTCAAAGAATGTTGTTTTCCCAAATGCAGCTCACTGATGACTGCCTCTGATAGGCCCAAATAATCTCATTGGTTACTCAAGCCAATTTGCGCTGCAATTTTCACATGTTAACAGGGCTTGAAAGGCCAGTATGATGATGAGCAATGTGATGTCACAGTGTTCCGTGGGGTTCCCAAGGATTGAATACTCACTTCAGTGCAATTTTAATAGTAATTCTTTAAGAAAGACAAAATAATTTTTAAGGAATTAAAGCTTGGATCAGGCTTAGAATGGGAGGGGAATATTCTAGAGGAGTGATAGCACAAGATAAGCACTAACTTGGACAAACTTAGGAATGTCAGATACTATGAAAGGATTTTATTGGCTTTAGCACAGAGCTTACTTAGGGTACATTAAAACCATTACATGTTTTGTTAGCAGCAGTTGTTTAAAAGTGTGTATGTTATGCTTCAGTTCACAAATGTCACTGTCATTCACTTGTTAATTTAGCAAACATTTATTTAGAACATAGTATTAGCTGTGTGCTAACAATGGAAATAAACATGCATGTTTAACAATGCATCATATTTTTAAACTGAAAATCAATGTTAAATATCATTTTGGTGGATGGATAGTATCTATTAATACCACTACAAACTAATAGATGCATAAACTTCTTGAATTCCTGCTTTTAAATCGATTCAGAAGCAAATCATCATTAGTGATTCAATAACAAGATATATAGCAAAGTGATATCTGTGTTTTCTTTATTAATTTTGGCAACCTTGTTATATCTTCATAGAATGACTATACCTTTATGTTTTGTGAGTTTTCTCTTTCAAATTAGGTGAATTATCCATTCCTATGTTCAGCATTATTACTCTTTTTCATTATCCATCATATCTCACAGATTTGTAGATTATGTGGGAGGTTTATATGGGCAAATTTCTGCCTTTAGGTTCTTTTTTTTCTATTTATCTGAAAGTTACACAGAGAAAGAAAGGCAGAGAGAGAGAGAGGTCTTCCATCTGCAAGTTTACTCCCCAGTTTTCTGCAATGGCCAAAGCTGTGCCATTACGAATACAGGAACCAGGAGCTTCTTTTGGGTCTCCCAAGCAGGTACAGGGGCCCACTTCTACTGCTTTCCCAGGCCATAGCGGAGAGCTGGATCAGTTATGGAGCAGCCAGGACTCAAAACAGCACCCATGTGGGATGCTGGCACTGCGGGCATTGACTTTACCCACTATGCCACAGCACTGGCCCTAGCCAGTATGTTCTGAATATAATTTTAAAACACCAGTGAGTATAAATTGTATGATATAACTGGCAGTGTCCTTATTATATAGTTGAATCTCAAACATGTAGTTGAATCTCACTGTCTACTTCCAATAATCTGGTTAGCTGGGCAAGGGGGATCAAGCAGGGTGTCAGGGGGATGTAGTCATAATCTTGATAACTAGGAGACAGAGCTCACTTAGATTGGGTAATGGCATATGAGATAGGAATAAAACCTGACAGAGCCAAACCCACCCCCAGGACGGTGTGATTTAAGTCTGTGCTCTCTCTGGCACTTCATGTTAGTTGTTTTAGATAACCAATTAAAAAAATATTCTTCATAAACTGAAATAGGACAGAGTATACTACATGATTCTTACATTGTTTTAATGTTAAGAATCTTCTCTTTAAGGAGGAGATGTACAGTTTGGCACATGCTCAGTTGGACTTGCCCCAAATGGTAGAGTTAGAAACGTGCCAGGGGATTCTAGTTCAATCCCATCAAGATTGCATGTACCATTGCCAACTCACTAGTCAAAGTGATTGGTTTCAGTTCACAATTGATCATAATGATAGGATTAAATGTCAAAGGGATAACATAAACAAGACTAGTGTCTGCTAATACTAACTGATAGAATTAAAAAGGAGAGAACAACATGGGAAGCGGGATACACAGTAGACTCATAGAATGGCAGATGTCCTAAACAGCACTCTGGCCTCAGAATCAGCCCTTAAGACATTCAGATCTGGCTGAAGAGCCCATGAGAATATTTTAGGCATGGAAAGCCAAGACACTCTGGCAAAATAAATAAATAAAAAAAAATCCGCAAATGAGATCCCAGTGGAAAGAACGGGCCATCAAAGAAGGAGGTACCTTTCTCTGAAGGGAGGAGAGAACTTCCACTTTGACTATAACCTTATCTAAATAAGATTGGAGTTGACCAACTCAAAAGGCTTCTATAGCCTTGGCAACTCATGACAAGAGCCTCGGTTGATTACTGATGCCATAAACAAGAGTGTCAATTGTTAAGTCAACAACAGGAGTCACTGTGCACTTACTCCCCATGTAGGATCTCTGTCCTTAAAGTGTTGTACAATGTGAATTAATGCTATAACTAGTACTCAGTATTTTACACTTTGTGTTTCTGTGTGGGTGAAAACTGTTGAAATCTTTATTTAGTTTATACTAAGTTGATCTTCTGTATATAAAGATAATTGAAAATTAATCTTGATGTGAATGGGATGGGAGAGGGAGCGGGAGATGGGAGGGTTGTGGGTGGGAGGGAAGTTATGGGAGAGGGAAGCCACTGTAATCCAAAATCTGTACTTTGGAAATTTGTATTTATTAAATAGAAGTTAAAAAAAGAATCTTCTCTTTAGAATTTGATGATATGTATCAAAAGCCTTTCCGACTTTTCCAACCAGTCATCTTGGGAAAAGAATAATTTAAATAATCGTAAAGCTTGAGCCAAAACCATCTTAGACTTGTTCATAGTAATCATCTGCACAGTCATTTTGCCCCTGGAATTCAGTTTTGCTAGCACTGTAGCACCTTTCTGAGTGGCTGCTTATAATCACGCACTTAGCCCATTCTCCTTGACTTTCTGTGTCTGTGGGACTTAACTCACCAGTAAGTGTACACTGGAGCAGTTCTGCTCAAGAAGTGTTTACTGAAGTTGAGGTTAGAAATGCGTCTGATCAGGGGCTGGTGCCGTGATTGAGCCCCTGCCACTTATGTGGGAGATGAGATGGAGCTTCTGGCTTTGCTCTGGCCTTAGCCCATCTGTTGCAGCCGTCTGGGGATTGAACTGGCAGATAGAAAATCAACTAACTCACTCTCCCCCCACCCTTTCTCTCTCTCTCTCTCTCTCTCTGGAATTTTGTCTTTCAGATAAATAAATAAATCTTTTTTTAAAAAGAAGCGTATTGCACTTACCAGACATGAGACATTATCAAGTTCATGATCTGGAAATATGGCATTCTGTGATGCAGAATCTCAAAAATCCCATTAGGTCACACTGCATCTTTGAATTGGTGTGGAATGCTATTTCCCTGAGTGTGCATATGGGCTTTGTTTAAAGTGATAATAAGTAATAGATTCAGAGTTCATCTGTGGAGATGATGACAAATTTTCTATGAGTATTTAGTGCATCCTGATACTGAAAGTACTTAAACATGTTGTATTATCAAGACTTGGGTGCTCGCCAAGTCGGAGTAATTTTAGCTTAGTTTGAATAAATTTTACCTCATGGTTATTTAATTATGAAGGAGTTACTAAATAAAATATGAGTTCACAAACCTCTTGGTGAGTTGAGGAAACTGAGCAGGTTAAGACCATCGCTTTGATAGCAAGAGGACCTCCTGAAGGGTTTCACCATAGCAGTACATACAGAAAGTGCTATGCTGTGTGTACTTTCTATGGTCGGGTACTTTGCATTCTGTGTGGCACTGTGCTGCGAATGCTTGTGAACAGGGACTGTGTGTGATGCAGAATTAAATATGTCTAATAAATAAGAACTCTGCTTTCTCAAGGCCCATAATCATAATGCGGGCCATTTATGTGAGCATACAAAAACAATAAATTGTCACAGCCCATTGCAGATGCCTGCTTCTCAAAAAGGACAACTGTAGATAGCTGAGCACTGTTCCACTCTCCCCTCCTCTTCTCCTATCTCTAGACAGATGGAGAAAGCTTTCTTTTGTCTTGAAATGTGCTGGGAGACAAAGGAAATATGATTTAAATTGCTTTGGAATTTTGCCCCCAAAAGGATTTAAGATAAGGAGAGATATCCACAATTTGGGTAGAAAAATGAATGTAATTATTTCACCCCAATAGCCTATAGTCCAGGTGGATATAGATGCCTGGATGCCATACATTTTGCTAAAGGTTAGCTCCATAGAGCCTGGGAACCCTCCCCTACCAGGAGAAAAGACTTCTGAAAGCTACCATCAGCTATTGAATTATATTATCTGTTCAATAATCTTCTTAAATACCATGAAAAATGTTTGGTTGAGTTTGACATGCCTGTACTCTTCAGTTTGTCTGGAAAAGGTTGTCAGATGTAGAATAGCCAAAAAGCTAATTTCAACTCAGGGGGAAAATAACATAGTTACACTGCAAAACACTGGCCTAGGAAAGCAAGCCAGAAATGATATCAAATGCCCATGTCTATAAACTGGCATTTGTAGGCCCCTGTGGCTAAAACCAGCCCAGTTTCCTTTGTAGAGAGCCAAGTATAAACACCCTTGCACTGGAAGATTTAATGAGTCCATATTGATATTAGTAGAGCAGTGATCTGAGATTGACACATTCTAGGCAAAATCTTACGCTTTAAAGCTAGAAGGTGAATTTCTGTTTAAAAATCCATTAGAGATTCTACTTGATGAAGAACTTAGATATTATTACATGGCTGGCATCTTGCTAGTTTATAATCGTTGTATACATTGCTGTTTTGATTACTTTCTGCATTTTAAGATGTGTGTGATATATGAAAAGAAAAATGTATGAAGAAGGTAGAGGAGGAAAAATCTCCCACAATAATCCTTTCCTTTGTTTTCCAGATGTTAACATCTTGCAAGATCAAACTTATATCAAGGGCATCCTGTCTTTGTTTACACTAACCAAAGGACATCTGAAGTTAGGTTACACTAGATTTTGGTGGGATGTATTGGTCTGCCTTTGTACTTATACTGAGTACTTAACATTTCACTCATCTTTTCCTCCATCTATTTATTTATTAAGCTCTTAATATGTAGAAGGAGCAAGGTAAACCCTGTCCTAACAATATCCCTAAAGAGTTTGGAGGAGTAGGCAAGTGAACTATTAATTGTGATTTGATACAGTGGGTGCCATCTATGTTTATGAAGAGGATGTCATGTAGTTCATAAAAAAGAAATCTAGCTCAAGATGGTGATGTCAGAAAGTCTGAATGAAAATAATAGTTTCTAAGAAATCATGTCATGTTTCCAGGAAAAGAAATAGGACAGGCAAAGATATGAAAAGATGAATATGATGGGATGAAAATGGTAGAATATGGCTGTACATAAACCTAAATGTCATCTATGAGTTCTTGGCATTTATGAATAGAATGTTGTATATAGTTAAGTCTTTGCAAAATGTTTTCCTTCATCTTGTGATATTTTATAATTTTTATGTAATTATATAAGCAACACAAAGCACAAGACACTTTTTTTAGAAAAGTAAAAATAAATTGTATATCCCAAATATACGTATTTGACCATGAACTTCTTCTTTCTTCATTGCATCAAAAACAAATAATTAATGATGCATAATACAGATCAATAGCATTGATAAATTGGTTCTTTCCTTTAAGGTAATTAAATTTGAGTCTGTATGCTCCTAGTACAGTGACTGAGCCTTTTTGAATTATGAACATAGTATTTTTTCCCTTTTTCTCTCAAATAAAGTGATTTAAATACATTTTCAGATTTTTTTTTGCTATCTATACACAGCAACATATTTAAGTTTGGGAAGTTTTCTATTCTTACATTTTGGATTTGTTTTAAAATTGACAAATAGGTGTCTATTGCAGAATGTAAGAGAAGCAAACATGCTATTATATGATAAAATCTCAAAATAAAATTCGTTGAACACTTCTATATTGCAGTGAATTATACTAGGGGCAGTAAGTCCTTCAATGAAGGAGACCCTTGGAGGCAAAGTACAGTGTACTGGGCTGTGTGTGTGTGTGTGTGTAAGAGGGTGGGGGGAACTCACATATGTTTATTTGGGAAATTAATATGCAATATGTATCCATTTCAGTGAGGAAAGTATTTGGTAGATATTAGCTAGTACTAGTTTTATGGCATGTTAAGCATGGTGGCAAGGGTAAAAAGTAAAAGATAAACTAACAAAAGTTTCTACCTCCAATTAACTACATGGCATTATTTGGCAGTTGACTAGATGCCAAGAAGAAATATTCTTACCTACGTGAGGAACTCAAGTATTCCTGCTCTTTTTGAAATAAATTTGTGCCATATTTGTCATAATTGCAGCTTAAGAGGCAGTTGCCAACCCTCTTGAAAATAGAAAGCTAAACTCTTAACACTGGAAAGAAAAAAGAAAGTGATGATATGACAGATAGGGGAATTCCAGGGGACCAGAGAAAGACTTATATTGCTTTTTACTAAATTTGGATAAAAGTTCAGTAGGAATTAAACTCTTTTCCTCTAAGCACACTATAGGGAATTTTGAAAGACAAGGCTAAGCTATGCTGAACTTGGCAGCTTATTTATTGTTTTATAGATTTTTATTCAGAGAAAAGACAAAACCAGTAATACACTTGCCACCGTTTTCTATCTATTTCGTCTCATTTCTGAATGTGCAAATCCCACTGAAAATAGCCTATCGAATTTAAATTTTATTGTTTTCTAGATTTATTGAGAGTTCAAAAAATAAAGTTGTACTTTTCAGTTTCAACTAGCAAAGAGGAAAAACATTATCAAAATAAGTAGCATATCTTAGACACAATTACTTTTCACCATAAGTCAGTAATTCTCAAGCAAAGATGACTTTGTTAGGGGGCATTTAATGTTGTCTAGAGATAGTTTTGGTCATCACAGCTGAAGTGTGCTGCTGGTATCCAGGGGGTGGAGACCTGGGATGCTGTGAAACATCTCTGGCGCACAGGACAGCCCTGGTTCAACCAAGAGTTCTCCATCATGATGCCGTTAGTGCTAAGTAGGGAACTCTGATGTAGGAAAGGCCCATTTTAGGAAAGGAAGTGTGTCACCTGTTTTTCTAAGTCACTTTGAAGTTTAGGGTTTGTATTTTAATATCTAATAGTTCTTCATTTGTAATTGTGGAACATTAAAAATAGATGATCACAAATACAGATGTAGGATAATTAGGGATACTAACATTTGACAAAGACATGGCATTATAAAAATATTTAAAAATCATGAAAATTTGAACTTGAAACACAGATCTGCTCTTCAGTGATTTAGAGCTGGTATTGTGGTGTAGTGGGTAAAGCCTGTGATGCTGGCATCCCATATGGGTGCTAGTTCTGTCCTGGATGCTCCACTTCTGATCCAGCTCCCTGCTAATGCACCTAGGAAATTAGCAGATGATGGCCCAAGTGGGAGATTTGCATGAAACTCCTACCTCCTGGATTTGGCCTGGCTCAGCCCTGGCCATTGTGGCAATTTGGGGAATAAACCATTAGATAAAAGATCTCTTTCTGTCTCTCTGCTCTCTAACTCTGCCTTTCAAATAAGTAAACAAATATTTTAAAAAACTTATAGAAACTTTTAGGAGAATTTGAAAATAAATAGTAACTATATAATCAAAATTCACATGTCAATATCTAGTATAACCATATGGAGTTTAATGTAATTTAATATAAGTTTTATCAGTTGTTTTTGAGATATTTGTTAGAAAAGCTGAAATTCATTTTAAAATTTTAATATTTTCACTTAATATTGTAATATTAATATTTAACATACTTATTTATAACTTGCACTCCCTTCTTAAATGAAAGAATACTATTTCATTGTATGGTTACATACAACAGCATAACTAACTCTGTTAAACCTTACATCATTTCTAATTTTGGTGCATTATGTGCTATATAAATACTTTTTCTATTTTTGTGATAAAATGTATTAAAATTACTCAGTAAAACATTGCATCAGGGTACATTACAGTTTTAAATATTTAATGTCACTAATATATATTAAAGTTTTAAATATTTAACATCACTAATATTTATTGAGTTATGGAAATATGATATAATGTTGACTTTTGTATTTCTGTGTCTGCCAAAGACTTCTAAAAATGTACAAGGCATTAGCTCTGATCCTTTCTAGACATACAGTATATATAAACTTATCAAACCCACATGATATAATAATTTTTTTCTTAAATCATTTTATGTTATACCACTTGTTCTTACATTTAAGAACCAGAGGGAGCCTTGTGCCATGGATTAAGCTACACTTAGGATGCCCATGACCCACATCTGTTGCTGGTTTGAATGCCAGCTACTTTGTTTCTGAGACAGCTTCCTGCTAGCACATCCTGGGAAGTAGCATGTGATTACACAAATACTTGGCCCCTGCCAGAGGTGTGGGAGACTCAGATGAATTTCTGGGATTCTGGCTTCAGTCTGGCCCAGGCTTGGCTGTTGTGGTCATATGGGAGTGAACTAGCAGATGGAAGATATTTCTCTCTTCTCCACCTACCCCTGCCTTTCAAATAGATAGCAACAAAATTAATATATTTTTGCAAAAGAATCACAAGCCATAGTTTTATAGTTCCACTTAGATCTTTGTCTGTTTTGATACAATGGATGTGTACCTAGAGGATAGATACGTAGACAAGAGAAACACCATGCTACATGTTAACTAACAAGGTTTATGGAAACTTTGCCTGAGCAGTTCTAAGGAAAAAAATCTTTAAAGACAGAGCCAGGAGGTAGCTCAATGTTTCAGAAAAACTGCAAATAATTGATGATACTGCTTTGCCGATTGATAATGAAAATTTTGGTGGAAAAGTAATGACCAGTTTATGATATTAACGCACAAAGCTAAAGTATCTGTCATCATCTATAGTTAACAGAAAGGTGGAAGTGGGAGGAGGCACTAATGAGTTTTTATTCATGTAATGAATGTGGTCAAGTATGTTTTTAAAACATGCTAGCATCAGTGGGATGACAGATTAGATTTGATCAGAGAGAGGCAGTGAGACTAGAGGTGAGCCAGGAACCATTATCACAAAATTACTGTTCATTTTTTGCAGTGGATCGTAATTTTAGGCAAAACATTTAAGAAGGAACACGCAGACCTTTAAATGAGCTGGAAAACGTGAAACTGCCAGCATACCTGCTGGGAGACTACTCATCTAAGAATAGCCCTCTTTTAATTGTGACATTAGGGAAGGGACATTAATTAAGTGTCATGTTTCATATTCAAGAAAAATTGTTTTATTTAGATACTGTGCACTGTTGAATTTTATTCAAAATCTTAGATGGGGGTGTGCCTGTTGGACAGGCTGTGCACTTCCTGTGTTGGCATTTGTTGCTGGTTCTGGGAGCCAATTGGAAAGCGTGCCTCACAGATTGGTACACTTCCATTCTTAATGACGCTTGGCACAGCTGTTGCTCCCATGTGCCTACAGAGAAAATACCTTCAGCATTCGGTACTATCTTTTATGAGGGATTTAGCAGCGAGATTCAAATAAGCAATTGTCAGCTAACCAAACAAACCTCTTAAAAAAAAAGATTTCTGCAGAGTTCCTCATTAGCAAGAAAGGAAAAAAAAAAAAAAACAGTCTGGCTTAATATTTGCAGATGAGTCTCAACTTAAAATGGTTCAATTTATAATCACACTTGCAATTTCTAAAATTTTTGTTGGTATGAAAGCAGTATTAATTCAGTGGAAACCATACTTAGAATTTTCAATTTTGGTTTCTTTCCCCCGAGCTAGTGATACATGTATGATTCTCTCTCTCAATGCTGGGCATGAGAAGTGAGCTGCATCTCCATCAACCATGTAATTATAAGGAGGAACAACTACTATTCTACACTGCACTGCATTTTTTACCTATAATATTTAAAACTTTAAAATGGGTTTACTGGCATAATCCTAACATATGTGGAGGAACATCTATATTTATAATGCCAGTGGTTAAGATAAAAATTGCAGTGATGGTATAATATAGTTTTCCCATATCTATAAATCTGAACTTGCTTTTAATGAGAAAAACTTCCCTGTATTTTCATCATTAAGCTTTAATTCTTCAATTTAATTGGTTAAGTACCATATATAGTACTTTTGTATATATAAACAGGTATACAATTCAGCATCCCTATTGAGTAGCTTATTTTGATTGTAATATTTACCACTGATTCATCATAAGACTTGAGACATGTGTACACACAGTGTCTTTTCCTTGAAATAATGAGTAATCACATCCAGCTAAGAGGAGTTATGAAAACCAAGGCAAACTATTGATAAAATTAACAGTTGTATTTGTTTATATGACAAAAGAGCCTTTATCATAACAAACTTCTCAAGACATATATATATATATACACACACATATATATATATATATATATATCCTTTTATCTAAACTATTAGAACATCAGTGAACAACAGTCAGCAATTCAGAAACTCTTTCTCTTCCTGCTTATAGGATTAAGTGACCTATAAGGTATCTATTCAAATGGAAGACATTAGAAACATTTTAAACGATAATATCCTTTGTAAAGCAAACAAACAGCAATTGCCTTTTTGGTCAGCACTTGCTAGGTCTGTTGTTTTTTAAAATAACTTGTTTAATTTTTATTTAAAAGTGTTTTGAACTCCTGGATAAACAGCACTTGATTCTTATAACTGAAACTATAACATTTTCATTATAAATTATCATGGCATTCTTTATCATAATGACTTTTTTTAAAACTTTTATTTAATGCATATAAATTTCCAATGTACAGCTTATGGATTACAATGGCTTCCCCCCCATAACGTCCCTCCCACCCGCAACCCTCCCCTCTCCCACTCCCTCCTCCCTCTCCCCTTCCATTCACATCAAGATTCATTTTCGTTTCTCTTTATATACAGAAGATCAGTTTAGCATACATTAAGTAAAGATTTCAACAGTTTGCTCCCACACAGAAACATAAAGTGAAAAATACTGTTTGAGTACTAGTTATAGCATTAAATCTCAATGTACAGCACACTAAGACAAAGATCCTACATGAGGAGTAAGTGCACAGTGACTCCTGTTGTTGACTTAACAAATTGACACTTTTGTTTATGGCATCAGTAATCACCCTAGGCTCTTGTCATGAGCTGCCAAGGCTATGGAAGCCCCCTGAGTTCACTGACTCTGATCATATTTAGACAAGGCAATGGTCAAAGTGGAAGTTCTCTCCTCCCTTCAGAGAAAGGTACCTCCTTCTTTGATGACCCATTCTTTCCACTGGGATCTCACTCGCGGAGATCTTTCATTTAGGTGTTTTTTTTTTTTTTTCCCCAGAGTGTCTTGGCTTTCCATGCCTGAAATACTCTCATGGGCTTTTCAGCTGGATCCGCATTCCTTAAGGGCTGATTCTGAGGCCAGAGTGCTGTTTAGGACATCTGCCATTCTATGGGTCTGCTGTGTATCTCACTTCCCATGTTGGATCATTCTCTCCCTTTTTTATTCTATCAGCTAGTATTTGCAGACAAATCGCATTCCTACTGTGAAAGAACGTCATCTTTAGTTAATGTTGATGAAATTAAGTTGTGGAAGGTACATTTGTTGAGAATCAGACTTTGTCCAGAGTTATACTGGAAGACTGTGGAAAGTAACCCTGGCCTTCTGTTTCTGTGCCTGCAATCTTGCTCAACCTTTGATATTTACCTCGTAGATAATGTACAGGGTGAAGATATTAAACCATGAATCAGGGACCTAAATTTTAATATGGTAATGGCTATCAAGTAACTGAATGACAATGGGTGCTTGGATAACCCATTGAAGTTTCCATCTCCTCATGAAAACACATGTACAGAACTAGATCATCCTTAATATTTGAGTTCTAAACTTTTATGAAGCATGCTGTGGTGAGTGGCTGGGCTCCCAAGAGTGGGACAGAATGCAAATACACTGTCAGTATTAGAGAAAGAGAGGAAGAGAGGGATTTTTTTTTTTGACAGGTAGAGTTAGAGACAGAGAGAAAGGTCTTTCTTTTCCGTTGGTTCACCCCCCAAATGGCTGGTGCGGCCGGCGCACAGCGCTGATCCAAAGCCAGGAGCCAGGTGCTTCTTCCTGGTTTCCCATGCGGGTGAAGGGCCCAAGCACTTGGGCCATCCTCCACTGCCTTCCCAGGCCACAGCAGAGAGCTGGACTAGAAGAGGAGCAACCAGGACAGAATCCAGCGCCACAACGGGGACTAAAATCCGGGGTGCCGGTGCCGCAGGGGGAGGATTAGCCAAGTGAACCATGGCACCAGCCAAGGGAGAGAGATCTTTAACCACTGGTTTACTCCTGACATAACTGTAATAGCTGGGGTTGACTTAGAAGTCTAGAACTTCGGGCCGACGCTGCGGCTCACTAGGCTAATCCTCCGCCTTGTGGCGCCGGCACACCGGGTTCTAGTCCCAGTCGGGGCGCCAGATTCTGTCCCGGTTGCCCCTCTTTCAGGCCAGCTCTCTGCTGTGGCCCGGGAGTGTAGTGGAGGATGACCCAAGTGCTTGGGCCCTGCACCCCATGGGAGACCAGGATAAGTACCTGGCTCCTGCCTTCGGATCAGCGCGGTGCACCGGCTGCAGCGCGCCAGCCGCGGCGGCCATTGGAGGGTGAACCAATGGCAAAAAGGAAGACCTTTCTCTCTGTCTCTCTCTTTCACTGTCCACTCTGCCTGTCAAAAAAAAAAAGGCTAGAACTTCATCTGGGTCTCCCGTGTGTGTAGGGTCCCAAAGATGGGCCATTACTGCTGCCTTTCCTGGCACTTTAGCAGGGAGCTGGATTGTACGTAGAACCTGAACCAGCTCCCTTACATAATGTCAGTGTCACAGATGGCAGCTTATCCCACTATGCCACAGTGCAAGCCTCTGAATATTTTGTAGGCAGTATATTAATGGATCTTCTTCTATAATTTATTCAATCAGTTTGTATCTTTTAGTAATTGAAGAATCTAGTTCATTTACATTCAAGGTAATTTTTGATAAGTAATACTTACTCTTGTCATGGTTTAGTGTCTTCTGTTTATTTGTGTTGTTTCTAGTGAGTTTTACATTTCCACATGTTTTCATGGTGGTGTTGTTTCTTTGACTAGGGACCAGGTAGGCAGTACCTTTATCACTTTGTGTAAGTAGAAGAGTAACCTGCTGTGTGACAGCACCAGCCTCTCTACCACTTTATGCGGGAAGAGGTAGGGTAGAACAGAAATATTCTTATTTTGAATAGTTTTATCCAAGCTGATTGCACATTAGAGTCTTTTGAGAAAACTTTAGAAAGAGTTCAGGCCTAGAACCAGTCCCTAGAGATTCTGATTTAATTGGTCTGGGCTGAATTCCAGGGACTAATATTTTCTTTTTGTAATTTTTAAAAATTTTTCATTAATATGAAGAGAACAGATTTTGTGAATTTAATAGATACAATTCTAAGATTAGCATACTTCCCTCATTTCTTCCTTCAATCCCCTCTTTCCTTTATTTTTTTCCTTTAATTTTTATAGTAACATAATTTCATTTTATTATCACTGGCCTAGATCACCACTAATCACGATGCTCAACAAGTAAAAAGTTATACAGGAGTACAGATCAGGGCTAAAAACAATAATCAAATCATAAGAAGTTGCTTCCATTTTGTTGTAAAATATAGGATTTCATTCTTTTTCGATGGCTTAATATTATTCCATTCTGTGTTTGTGTATATATATGTATATATGTACATGTATACATATATACATGTATGTGTATATATATATATATGTACTTGTGTACATGAACATTACTCTGTCCAGTCATTAGTCATCAGCATCTGGATCGATTCCATATCTTAGCTCTTGTGAGTTGAGCGCTATAAACATAGGGGTACAGATAACTATTTTATTTTATTTTATTTTATTTTATTTTATTTTATTTTATTTTTTTGACAGGCAGAGTGGACAGTGAGAGAGAGAGACAGAGAGAAAGGTCTTTCTTTTGCCGTTGGTTCACCCTCCAATGGCCGCTGCGGCTGGCGCGCTGCGGCCGGCGCATCGCGCTGATCCGAAGCCAGATGCCAGGTGCTTCCCCGGTCTCCCATGCAGGTGCAGGGCCCAAGTATTTGGGCCATCCTCCACTGCACTCCTGGGCCATAGCAGAGAGCTGGCCTGGAAGAGGGGCAACCAGGACAGAATCCGGCGTCCCGACCGGGACTAGAACCCGGTGTGCCGGCGCCGCAAGGCAGAGGATTAGCCTAGTGAGCCGCGGCGCCGGCTACAGATAACTCTTTTATGCTGATTTAGTTTCTTTCAGGTAAGTTCCCAGGAGTGGGATGACTTGGGTAATATGGTAGACTTATTTTTCAGATTTCTGCAGAATCTCCATACTGTTTTCCACAATGGTTGTAGTTTACATTCCCCCCAGCAGTGGATTCAGAGTGGTTTTATGGTAGAAGGTTTTTTCTTGAAGATGTGTCATCTTATATTGGTTTCTTAGGATATTTTGTCTTTATTTCCAGTTGGATACTATAGTATATTCTGCCTGTATCTTCTTCTTCTGTAGTTGATGGCAAGAGCAGATGGGGTATAGTGTGTTAGACTCAGCTTAACTGCATGGGTATTAGTAACAGTCCTTTGGGCGAGGTATGGGGCCATGGAAGTCCCAGCCCACAGTTTCCCATGGCTAGGATTATGGGAGCACCATCCCAGAGTTCTGGACGGGCTGCTTGGGTATCTGTATTGTCAAGGGTATGATCAGAATTGCAGCAGCATCAGTCCAAACTTCAGCATGGGAGTGCAAGTCTATAAAGTGACAACTGCAGGTTTCAAGGCAGTGTCTTTTCTTTCTCCAAAAAGACCGTTATTCTCTGCTTGTTGTGCTTCCTTGGGTTTGGAGAGGAGTGGGGTGAGTAGTCTGTGGTCGCTTATCACACAATGCTACATCACACCTCAAGCCCACAGCCCCCAGAGACCAGCACAGCACAGAGTATAATTTCCCAGGCTTATTTATCTATAGGATGCCTGCTCTTGACATGGATTTGGCTGCCTGATGCCACTGCAATCAACCACAGTATGTAAGTCCTTTTGGCTGTGGTTATAAGTGTGTACTTGGGACAGGGGCTTGGTTTCCAGGCATTGTCTTGGGGAGGTTAGATTCATATATTCCCAGCGATGATTTTAGTAGCTCCAAGTCTAGTACTGATTCCCAGTGGCTGATGTCTTGCTCTTTGCTGTCTGCTGATGGTTGGGAGAGGAGTGGTTAAAGGCAGTCCTGGAACTCCCAGACTTATAGCAAGCTGGGTTGCTCCTGAGAATCACAGCTATGGTCCCTGTGTTGTTCTGGGAATGCACACCAAGTCTGTGATAGGCTGTGGGTAATACAGGATGAAACACTATCTGACCAAGGCACAAATCTCCACCTGCTCCCAAAGCGGATCTACAAGTTAGCCTTTGGGCTCTATCTGTTCTCACTGTCACAGGTATTGGTCTGAGATTCAAGCCAAATCCCTGAGTTCGCTTTGCCACCCTATTCTCCATTGGCTGCAGTTCTGTTCCCCCATCTGCCAGAGGCTTGGGGAGGAGTAGGAAGACCTTTGGCAGTAGCCTTGCCCGACGGGGACTGGCGTGTGAGCGTCTGATTCTAAATCCAGCAGGTCTGGTACTGGATTTCACTGTAATGTCTAGACTTGATTCCGTTTCACTCCCAGAAGTGGGAGGTGTCTCTCTCCTGGCTGAGGTACTCGGAGCTGGAGGATGGGGTATGTGGCCGCTCTTTAATTCTCATCTTCTTCAGCACATCCTTTCTTGTTATTATACTAAAGCTCGCCACTGGGGTTTCTCCTTTGGCTCTTTGCAAAGGAGACTCAGTGCGTGAATAGCTCTTCAGCTTGGCTTCTCTGTGGGGGGATCACTGCTGCCTCCAAGCCATCCTGCCCCACCTCTCTGGGTGGATTTTTTCTAGCTGTTGGGTTTTTGTGGTGAGTAGGTCTGGAAGAGGAACTGAAGCAGTCTGAAGTAAGGCTAGAAACATTAACACTTACAGTTAGTTTCTTGTTTCTCTTTCTATATTGCTCATTTATGCCTCTAAAATTATTACTAAGTCATAAAAATTATTACTAAATTCCTCAAAAGCTATGACTAGGATTAGAGCCTGTACTTATGTCTTTAAAAATAATTATAACATTTTAAAGTTTGAACATCTCTAGGTTTTATATATAAAACGGTGAAGGTGTACTTGAATAATTCTTTATGGTTTAATCAGGATGGCAATAAATAAAGAACTGTTGTGAAGTTTTTATATTTATAGATTAAAACGAACCATTGAGTTTTTAATGGAAGACCTTAGAAATAGTTTTACTTTTCCCAGCAGATAGTACATTGTCATTCAAATTAACTTTTAAGTGTTTATATTTGAGTCCCTCTTCTGGAATAGTAGCCCTTGGCTCCTCTTACAAGAAGAATAGAAAAACGGCATTTTAGTGATTTCTTATGGACACAGTGTGTTTTCATACACATGGGGAGGGTTCTCACTTCAGATATGCAACTCCTGCACCACCAATCAATAAAGTTTCAAGTGAAAGTGAAAACAAAAGGAAGTTAGCACCAGGGTTTCACTGTGGTGCCTCTAGGCTGACTGCTTTCCTTACTCAAACCATACTCAGTAAGTCTCCCTAGACTTACCTGGTTTTAGTTAATTGTCTTATTCATTTTTACTGTGTCTGTAACTCTATAATCTAATATTTTGTTCAGGATATGCATCTCAGTTTTATTTTTATGTCAAAATTAAATATGCACATCATTTCGGATGTAGCTACTCAGAACTTTTATAAAAAGCAAATGTTTCAATTCCCGTTAAAAGCAGCAACTATTTTGACTCTTTCAATTTTCTTTTTTTTTTTTTTTGTTCTTTATTTTCATGATATCTAAATAACAACTTCATCAGATGCTGGTTAATCCTAAGGATAATGAAGCTTCAGACCTCTCACTTGCTTGGACCCCTTGAAAGTTTCTTTTCTTATTCTAAGTAAATACTATCTTTTGTTTCTAATTGTTAACTGATCTTTCTAATAGTTTTCTTAAAGAGAAGCATTCCATTTTTTTATTATTATTATTTGAGAGGTAGAGTTACAGACAGTGAAAGGGAGAGACACAGAGAAAGGTCTTCCTTCCATTGGTTCACTCCCCAGATGGCGGCAAGGACCAGAACTGCACTGATCTGAAGCCAGGAGCCAAGTGCTTTTTCCCAATTTCCCATGAGGGTGCAGGTGCCCAAGTATTTGGGCCATCTTCTACTGCTTTCCCAGGCCATAGCAGAGAGCTGGATTGGAAGAGGGGCAGCCGGGAATAGAACCAATGCCCATATGGGATGCTGACACCGCAGGCAGAGGATTAACCTACTGCGCTGTGGAGCCAGCCCCAGCATTCCACTCTTAGAAGCTACAGACTTCCTACAAGCCAGATCCATGGGAAGGTATTTGGCCCAATGGTTAGGACGCATCTTCTCAGGGCACCTGCATCCCCCATCAGAGTGCCTGGATTCAAGTACCTGCTCCACTCTCCTATCCAGGATAGCCTGCGGGGCGGCAGGTAATGACTCAGTCGGTTCTCTACTACTAACATGGGAGAACTCTGTTGAGTTCTGAGTTCCTGGCTTTGTCCTGCTCCCTAGGCTTGGCTGTGGCAGGCTTTTGATGAGTAAACCAGTATATGGGAGATACCTCTCACTTGCTCTCTGTCTCTCTCTCTTGTTCTCACTTGCTCTTTCTGTCGTTCTCCCTCTCTCTCTCTCTATATATATATGTATATGTTTCCTTTCAGATAAATTAAATATATTAAACTGAGTTCACTCCTGAGTTCTACACCGCTATATCTGAAATTTTCACTTCTGCCTTGTCTCTTCCTGCTAAATTTATCTGTTTGATTTTGACTTTTTTGTATATTAGTATCTTTTCTCATGGAGTATGTATTAAGCTTGAAGTTAGTATGCACACATCCCACATTCTGCTCCCTAGCTTTGATTCTTGGCTGCAGTAAGAAGCCACGTTCCTGGAAATGTAGACGTGGGAGGCAGCAGTAATGGCTCAAGTAATTGGTTTCCTGCCACCCATGTGGGAGAGCTGGGTTGTATTCTTAGTTCCCAGATTCATTCATGATCAGCTCTGGATGTTTCCTGCATTTGGGTAATGAACTAGTGTATGGGCACTTTCTCGCTTTGTCTCCAAAATTAATACATAAATGTTTTTTATTTTTTATTTTTTAAATATTTATTCTATTTATTTGAAAGAGTTACAGAGAGAGGAAGAGACAGAGAGAGGTCTTCCATCCGCTGGCTCACTCCCCAGATGGCCGCAAACAGCAGAGCTGTGCTGATCTGAAGCCAGGAGCCAGGAGCTTCCTCCAGGTCTCCCATGTGGGTGCAGGGGCCCAAGGACTTGGGCCATCTTCTACTGCTTTCCAGGCCATAGCAGGGAGCTGGATCGGAAGAGGAGCAGCCAGGACTAGAACCAGCTCTCATATGGGATGCCAGGGCTTTAGGCCAGGGCGTTAACTCCTTGCACCACAGCACCAGCCACTAATTATGTTTTTTAAAGAATGTTTTCTGCAGTATCTGTGGACTTGTGGCTGTTTGCTTGTATTTAAAAGTAAACCACTAAAGCCGGCGCCGTGGCTCAATAGGCTAATCCTCCACCTTGCGGCGCCGGCACACCGGGTTCTAGTCCCGGTTGGGGCGCCGGATTCTGTCCCGGTTGCCCCTCTTCCAGGCCAGCTCTCTGCTATGGCCAGGGAGTGCAGTGGAGGATGGCCCAGGTGCTTGGGCCCTGCACCCCATGGGAGACCAGGAAAAAGCACCTGGCTCCTGGCTCCTGCCAGGATCAGCGCGGTGCGCCGGCTGCAGCGGCGGCCATTGGAGGGTGAACCAGCGGCAAAAGGAAGACCTTTCTCTCTGTCTCTCTCTCTCCCTGTCCACTCTGCCTGTCAAAAAAAAAAAAAAAAAAAAAAAAAAAAAAAAAAAAAAAAGTAAACCACTAAAATGCTGAATGTCTAGGTAGGGCTTAACTACAGAGAATATCCCTGCTAACTGGCATAGGGCTATTTCATTATGAAATAGTACCTGTATGTTATTTTTCTTAGGTTTCCTTTGAAAATAAGAGAGGAAATAGAGTATACTCGAAGACCTAAGTTTCTGTTCAAAGTTGAACAGAAGACCCAGGGCAACTGTGAAGGGAGATTCCAGGTCATGGCTTGGCAGTAGACCTGGGGATTAACATCCCCAGAATAAAGTACTTCATAGGATTCCAGGAAAGATGTCAGTAAGAAGATGAAATTAAAGGTATCCATGGGGCTAGTGCTGTGGTGCAGCAGGTTAAGGTCCTGGCCTGAAGCACCAGCATCCCATATGGGTGCCGGTTCAAGACTCAGCTACTCCACTTCTGATCCAGCTCTCTGCTATGGCCTGGGAAAGCAGTACAGATGGCCCAAGTCCTTGGGTCCCTGAACCCACATTGAGACCTGGAAGAAGTTCCTGGCAGAAGTTCCTGGCTCCTGGCTTTGGATTGGCGCAGCTGCGGCCGTTGTGGCCATTTGGGGAGTGAACCTTCAGATGGAAGACCTCTCTCTCTCTCTCACTCTCTCTCTCTCTCCCCCTCTCTCACTCTCCCCCCTCTCCTCCCCCCCCCCCCGCCTCTCCTCTGTCTGTGTAACTCTGATTTGCAAACAAATAAATAAATCTTTAAAAAAAAGAAGCACTGTCAGTCTTAAAAAAAAGAGAGAAATTAAAGGTATCCAAGATATGTTGGAAAGGTGATGAAGGTTATCTGTGTAACTGGGGAAATTATTTGGGGATGAATTAGTTCAAACTAATTTAAAAATAACCAAACAAGTAGAGTAACATTCTAAGATAAATATAGGAAGTGAAATATTTATGCTTGAAATTAAAATAATCATAGAATAGAATTTGTATGGCCATATCCATATACACACAATGTTTATATGAACAAAATTATCATATAATTACAACAGGTTGGTGGTTACTAGAAGGGGAGGATGAATGGGTGAATGTGTGTGTCTGTCCATCTATACTAAGGACAACAGGGATGGAGATAAAGAGACAGATTTTCAAATTTCTATGTAAGAAGTGACTGTGTAATTTGTAAAATGGAAGAGTAGTATAAATATATTAAGTATATATCTATATTTATACACATATAATATGCGTGTATGTATATATATTCATATGCAAAAAGAATTAGTGAAAAGCATGGTATGCGGTTATTTCAGGGATGTGAGGAATGGAGGCATTTGTAGGAGACAACCCTTTCTCCTCATATGCTTAGACTACTTTAAACTGTGCAAGCATGGCATAATTACCTCCCACTAAAATCTTCAGACATTGCATTTGAACTGTTAGTACAGAATGGCACTGGAAGGCTCATGTGAAAAAAAAAAAAAGAAAACCAAATATTGAAGATATGATCTCCAAATGAGAAAGCTTAATACAAGGGGGAGGGTACAGAGTTGGAGAAATTTTGTGGAAAGTATACCCAGAAGATAGAAGCAGATGTGGAAAACAAAACACAATATAAGTAGAAATGCAAGAATCGTTTTGAAAGATGATAACAATATATTGCATGCCTTTGTGTAGCAGTTGCTGAATGCCATATGTTGTTCTAAGTGTTTTACAAAAATCTCACCTTTTTAAAATTCAGAAACAATTTTATGAGGAGTCATTATTAGCATGAATTACATTTGGCAGGTAAGAAATTTTAAGTACAGAGAGATTACGTCAATTGGGCCCTGAAGACACATAGCTAATACGAACAGAATTGGAATTTGCTATCTAGCACTATGACACCAGAGTAAGTATTACTGACTCCTATATATAGTGAAATAGAAGAAATTATTAAATAAATAATTTAGGAATACTTGTTAGAATTAAAGAGTGCACATATACAGATTAAAATTTAATAATTTTTCCAGAATGGGAGAAAATAGATAATCCCTACAAATTTTATTCAGAAATTTCCTGGCAGAGGAGATCCAAATGTTCCTGTGGAAAAGACACTTCGTGTATGTAAATGCTAACAAAGTTCAATGAATGGGTTCCTTCCTCCCTTCATTTCTTCATTCCTTCCTTCTTCCTTCCCTCTCTCTCTTCTATCCCTTCATCCCTCCCTCCCCTTCTTCTCTCTCAAATATTTGTGAACACCTATAAAGTATTAGGTATACCTTGTTCAACAAAAAGTACCCCACAAGGGATAAGAATATGAATACATGAGCATAAAGCTTGTTGGAGTTGGGGCTGGGAGTGGGGAAGAGGCCAGCATTGTGTCACAGAAGGTCAAGCCACTGTCTATCATGCCAGCATCCCATGTCAGGGCCGATTCAAGCCCAGTCTGTTCTGTTCCCAATCCAGCTCCCTGTAATGTGCCTGGGAAAGCAGTTGAAGATGGTCCAAGTGCTTGGGCTCCTGCCACCCATATGGGAGACCTGGATGGGATTCCAGCTATTGGCTTCAGATTGAGTAGCCCTGGCCATTGTGGCTATTTGGGGAGTGAAGCAGTGAACAGAGAATCTCTCTCTCTCTCTCTCTCTCTCTCTCTCTCTATCCAGCCATGTCTCTTTCTTTCTCTCTGCCTTCCTTCCTCCTCCCCCCCACCAACCCTGACTTTCATTCTGCCTCTCTCATTTAAAGTGAAGAAAACTCACTATAGTCTGTACAGACCAAATTTAAATCTCCTTATGGGTTATTTTTGTATCGCTGCAGCCTAATAAACTAGTGTTTTGTCTTGGTAGGCATTTAAAATCATTTTGTGGAACTACATCCTTATATAGAACACATTTATTTCTGTTTGTAATAATCCAGACTAGTTTGTTGTGCACAAGAATATAGCAGAAGCAATATTGGTAGTTTCTATGATTATCTTTAAGAGTTAAGTTTTTAATTTTTCTGTATATTAGGTCTCTTATTTAACCTTTCATGTCATTGTTTTTAGGATAGGGTTTTAACACAATGCACAACAAAGTTTAAACCGATGATCCCTTTGCCGTCTGTGCACCTGTTCAATGGAGATGAGCAACGCAGATGATCTGAGGATCTCATTAATTCATAAAAAAGATTGCTTTGCTTTCAACCTGTTTTGCAATTCCCAACTCTGCAAGCAAGCTGCAATCCAGCTATAAGATTCTGCAAGGCTGGCAGTGTCATGCCTAGTTTAACAGTAGACAGATAAATGTGATTAAATAGTGGTCTAAATGTAATTGCACTGTGGTGGGAAATGTGGTAGTAAAGCAGATTACCGTTATTACATAATGTGCTGGCAATCTTTATATACATTGTTTCTGTTTATGCAAAGGTAATGCCTTTGCAGTCTGCAATTTTTGTCTCTGTTAAGTCTTTTATTCCATCGGGTTTCACGAACCTCTTTTTTCAAAATAGACAAAAGATACAGAAAGATGTACTAGTGAAGCTTAGCAACAGGAATCAACAAAGTCTTTTGGCTAATTAACTTTATTGGTAAATTTACTATTGGTTTAGAATGGCAATGAACTGCACCTAATTAGTTTTAGATTTTGTGTTTTGTGTTCCTTGGAAAGAAGTTCTTCTCTAAACAAAGACATTACAAAAAAGCAGGTGATTTGTAATAGTGTTTGTTTTGATAGCATGAGGCTTTACAAGAAAACTAAGTATTATTGATATATTTTCCCTATCAATGCCCAATATACTTTAAAATGCTCAAGTTGATTTTCCCAATCTTTGGAAAACATTGATAAATTCTTTGGTTGTATAAAAATTGAGATATTTTGTTCAAAATTTGTATAAATTCTTCATTCCCTCACAGATAGAAAGAGATATATGTGCATCACCTTTAAGAGAGAGAGCTTTTTTTTTTTTCATGGTACTTTTGCTGTACATTGCTCATCTCTCTCAGTAGCATCTCCTTCCAGTTCTGCTATCCAGGTCTTCTGAACCACTTTGAATTCTACCAGTGACCCATGCTTCCTTTCTAAAAGGGAAACTGTTCAAACTTTTTTACTGATGTGACTTATTTTAAATTTCTGCAAGCCCCGATGGCACCCTCATTTCCCCTGTGACAGTTAGCTATTTCCAGTCCTTGTCTGTTTCTTTCGTAGGATGAGCATGTCATGAAACCAAAGGCCATCCTTTCAGAGCTGGGGATCTTTTATCTGCCAAGGGCCATTTTGATATTTATAACATCATTCTCAGGCCATACAAATTATCAGCTTAGAAGTCACCTGCTGTAAGTTTATTAAATTTCAAGTCTAGCCAGCAGTTGGCTTGGGAGGGCTAGACCTAATGATTTCACAGCCTTATAGGGCCTGCAGGTCAGATGTTTCCCCACCCTGTTGATGCATTAGCTTTGTCATAGTGCACTTATGCTCTCAAATAACATGCAATGAACATATGTTACAGGAAGAAGATTAAAACTAGCTATCAGGCTACATTAAAATATTTAACCTTTTTTTTTTTTTTTACTGTGGAAGTAATTTTGGTGTTACAAGACAATTTCACAAAGGCTGGTGAGGTCAGTCAGTAAATTTCAGCATAGTGCTTTGCTTAAACAAACCAGTAGCACAGTTGACTTTAGAAGGTTCGAAAATATATCCAGACCTCTTTCAACTTAGCTTCATCTTACCAACACTCCAAGTATAGACTTTTGAACGGGGCACATTTCTCCCATTCAGGCCAGTTGGACACTTTCAGATTTGTGGTATTTTTTTTTTTTTTTTGAATAGCTGTCTTTAGGAACTTCACATGTCAACCAGATAAATGAACAAGAGGAGGCCAGTGCGATTATGGAAAGATTAGCTATGCTGTCCATCATCACACTTTCTCAGCAGTGAAAGATGTATTTAATGGTCGGCTATGGAACATCCAGAATCTGTGTAAGGGCTTAGAGGCAAAAGAATAAGATAATATTATAATTTGAAAGAAAAATCTGCAATATTAATGGCATATAGCATTAGTTGTCTCAGGGCTTCTCTGTTCTCTTAAAGCTTCGAATATAGCCCTTCTCTCCTGTCTATAGCAGAGGAATTTGCTGCCTCTTGATCATATCAGCATGTTTTGATGTCCTGGTCCTCAATTTTCCTTTCATTTTAATTAGTATGAATTCTTCCTCTGACATGTATTCTGTAGAAATATTAGTGAAATTAACTCACATGAGCATATTAATTATAGTCTCCTAGTAATGACATAACTGAGAAATAAATGTACAACATATTAATTCATAAGATAAACTTAGAATGTCTATGTAAAAGTTTTCTTACAGAGCTCTTAAAAATAGAGATCTATAAATCAAGCCATGAAAAAGCAAAGGTAGAACAGTATATATGTGATCCATTTATATGAACTATTAATAAGTTATGTCTGCTAATGCATGCCCAGAATAATAAAGAAGAGTGAGTGCCAACTTATTTTTAAATTTTTAATTTTTTAAGAGAGAAAGCAAGCTCTCAGATCCACTGTAGCACTACTCGAGTACCTGAGGAACTCAACCCAGGTCCCTTTGTGAACGGCAGAAACCAATTACTCGATTTATCACCGATGCCTCAGTGTCTGCATTAGTAAGAATCTGCAAACAGCTACTGGAGCCTGGGATCAAACCCAGGTCCTCCACTGTGGGCTGCATTGTGCTAATTGGTGTCCAAGCACACATACCCCTGATGGTAACGTTATAAAATCACTGATCCATGAGGATGACTCAGTTATGAAAGAAAGTCATTTTCCAGATTTCTATAGTGTCCAACTGTCTGCTATATAAGAAGTTAAATTTAGAGTTAGAAAACATGGAAGTATTTCTTAAGCTACTACTTAATGAGTTTCATTCTTTTTTTAACTTTTATTTAATAACTATAAATTTCCAAAGTACAGCTTTTGGATTACAGTGGCTTTTCCTCCCCATAACTTCCCTCCACCCACAACCCTCCCATCTCCCGCTCCCTCTCCCATCATTCACATCAAGATTCATTTTCAGTTATCTTTATATAAGAAGATCAGTTCAGTATATATTAAGTAAAGATTTTATCAGTTTGCACCCACACAGACACACAAAGTGTAAAATACTGTTTCAGTACTAGTTATAGCATTGATTCACATAGTACAACACATTAAGGACAGAGATCCAACGTGGGGAGTAAGTGCACAGTGACTCCTGTTGTTGACTTAATAATTGACACTCTTGTTTATGGCGTCCATAATCACCAGAGGCTCTTGTCATGAGTTGCCAAGGCTATGGAAGCCTTTTGAGTTGGCCAACTCCGATCTTATTTAGACAAGGTCATAGTCAAAGTGGAAGTTTTCTCCTCCCTTCAGAGAAAGACACTTCCTTCTTTGATGGCCCGTTCTTTCCGCTGGGGTCTCACTCACAGAGATCTTTCATTTAGTTTTTTTTTCCATGGGCTTTCATTCTTTGTAAAACTTGTCTCAGGTTGTTCTTATGCTGGCACCCTCAGCAGCGTTGATTTTTCCACTGGCGTGTGTGACCCTAGAGGCTCACATTTCCACTTACCTCATCATTCACCCCATCTTCAGTTTTTCCATGGCTGAAAGTGCTCTTCAGTGGAACCAAAAAACCTTGACAAAATAACACAAACATAAATTAATAGCAAAGCACAAAATAGAGTTTCCTGTTTTCTAACAACATTCTAGGATGAGTGAAATCTACTTTATTAATCTGATTTCTTCTTCAGTCGCCAGACATTCCTTCTCTCATTGATTCTGTACTACGCATTTAATACTTAAAATTGTAAGTAGTTTTTTAGTCATGCAATCCAGGAGTTGGCAAACTATTTCTGAAAAGGACCAGACAATGCTTATGTCAGTCTTTGCTGGCCATGCCTCTTTGCCAAAACTATACTCTGCTTTTGTAGCAGGAAAGCAGCTATAAACAATAAACACACACAGAGAGAGAGAGAGAGAGAGAGACAGAGAGAGAGAAATTAGCATGTCTTTATTTCAGTAAAATTTTATTTATACATATAGGCAAGGCTAGATTTACCCTAGAAGATGTAATTTGTAGGCTCCTGATATAATCTAATAGCTGCTTCACAATTGTTTCTTTACATTCTTCTTATGTGGAACTTTCCTCTCTGGGTGAAGATGATTTCGGCTTATGAAATATTCCGTGTGCTCCTGTACAATTCCCGGTCACCTTTGCAGTTTCTTTGGAGCACACGAGTTGCTATGGCCAGGCAGTCTGAGTAGAAGTGATATGTGTTCTTCTTTCCTGATACGGTTACTGCAAGAGGCCAGGATTGCAGGATGAATGGGAGTAGACTGCTAAGAAGAATACTCCTAACAAACTATTACATAAGTGAAAAGATACTGAGATATCAGGATTTATATGGTATCCCCCAGGCAAATCTGTCCTGACTTACTCACTCTTAACCTGTTAGCGAGGGTGTAACCACAACTGGCTATATTCCAGCTTAACTTTTTAAAATATCCTGACTTAATCTGATCTCTAAGTTTACATTCTTCATCCATTTTAGGCCATGTTGCTGTGAGTTTTTGGAAATATTCTGTCTGCTACATTCTTTCTTCTCTTCTTATGATTAAAGATTCAATATAATTTTTAACATCATTCCATAGTTCCCTAGGACTGGATTCCTATGTTCCCAATTGTTTCAATCTCTGATTCTTAAAATGCATAATGTTTTGACAGAGTGTTAGCTCCATTTCTTTGTCAGTGTCATTTTTCTTATTAAACAGATTTTTTATTTCATTACTTTAACTTCATGGAATTTTCAGTTCTATAATTTTTAAAATGTCTTTATTTGAGAGAGAGAGAGAGAAAGAGAGAGAGAGACAGACAGAGATCTATCTTTCATCCAGTGGTTCACTCCCCAAATACCCACAACAGCCAAAGCTGGTTCAGGCCAAAGTCAGGAGTCAGTAACTCTGTCTAGGTCTCCTATGTGAGTGGCAGTGAAACATGAACTTGAGCAATCATCTGCTACCTTCCTGGGAACATTAACAGGAAGCTGTATCAAAAGTGGAGTAGCTAGGACTGTAACCACACTTTGATATGAGATGTGGGCATCCTAACCGGCAGTCCAACATCCATGCCTATATTTTTTTATTTATATTTGTATATTGGTATTTTTCTATGTATTTGTTCATTGTTAGCATATTTTATTTATTTCAGCAGAAAAGATTTAATAAGATTTGTCTACTCATTCTCATGTCTGAGTCATATCATATTATGTATCTATAAACAGTTTTTTTCTTTTGACAATAAGTCATATTTTCTGATATTTTGTATGTGTATGTGAGAAATTTTGGATTGGATCCATAACATTATGATAATTATATTTTGCATTGTGCATATTTCTACAAAGCGTTCTGATATTTTTGATTCTCAGGTAATTAAACTTCTTTGGGCCTGAATTATAAACTGTGTCTTTTGGGTAGCAGCTCAAAACTTAGTTCAGTTTTTAATTTGTATGGTAAATTTTATTCCATGCAAGCTCGGTTCAGTGGTTAGTCAGAGATTTGTGCAGAATTTATACATAAAATATGAGCTGATTCTTTCTGATTCTCTTTCTTGCCCTCTGCCTTTTCTTTCAAGAAACGGCCTCATTATCAGAAAGGCTGTGGTTTTTCAATCAATCAATTTATATACAGATTCTTATATCCAAAAAGCCATTTTGGTAAGCTGATAATGCATTGAGAATGCATTTAATACGTCTTACCTGCTAAATATCATAGCTGTGTGTAGCAATCATGAAAGCTACAGGTGGGTATCGGAAGTGAGCATTGGGAGTATACTTTGATGCTCATCACTAGCCAGGGAAATGAAGGAAACCTAAAATGTGAAGTATGGCTTCCACTGAATGCATATTGCTTTTATGCCATTTAAAGTGGTATTAGGTCGAAACAGCATTAGTCAGGAGCCACCTGTATTTATTTATCATCAGCAGTTGCAGTATTTTCTCAGCCTAAAAAGCCAAACTTTGATAATTTATATTGACAAAAACTTGATAAATAGTCGTCTTGTTGATTTTCTTGGTACCTGACCAAGTGTGACAGTATATTCATGTGTCGGTTGAATTTATGGCAATGGATGAACATACTATGGGTTCTAGATTCAACATGCTAACTTGACCATTTTCTTTGTACTCTGTTACTGGACTAAATCCTAAGCCTAACCTTAGCCTAAGTTAAATGAACTTTGGATATCAGATATTTCTTGCTATAATAAAAAGAAATGTAAAGAATTTAGTGGCTAGAGACACTAGGCCATATTTAGAATATATTACATTTTTAGTGAGTGTTTTAGTTGTTGATGTCTTTTGGCTGGAATACTGCTAGAGATTTTCGAAAAAAAATCAGCAAGACTATTTCTGTCTACAGGAGACAGCCTAACTCTAATGAGTTCAGTAGGGATTGATGCTTGTTATATGTAAAGAAGTCAAAGATTGAACATTATAGGTACTGTGCAGTCTACCAACAGCATTTCTGGGGTCTCATTGGATTTCTTTCTTCATGACTTAAAAAAAAATAGCTGTTGTAGTTTACGTCCACATCCAAGCTCAAGGCAGGCATAAAGGGGGATGGTATGGGATGGTTGTTTTAGCCTCTTTCTCTGGGCAGTAAAAGCATCCCTAGAAACACTCCAGAAAGACCTTCCTCTGTATCTAATTTGCTAGACTGAAGTGACACTGTAGCTACTTCTCTCAGTAAAGGTGTTCAGGTAGTGGGAAAATAAATTTCCATGATTAGCTTAAACTAGAAAAATGTCTTTACGTTGACATACTGCCATTCCAGACAGGTTTGTAACCTGAGTGTTAGTGAGACATTGATATTAGGTAAACATGTAGCAATGTTTCAAGGAATGGGACGGCTCCACAGTACCAAAATCTAAGTAAAGTTAAACCTAGATGCCAGTATTGAACCTTTCTGATAATCATAGTGGTCTGCCTCGCAAGTATATTTAGTGAAGGTTAATTAGCAATGGTTCTCAAGAATGATTTAATGGGCAACCCAATGTTTCTTTCATATTTTGTGACTATAACTTTTCATACTTTGTGTAAAGATAACCAAGAGTCACAAAAGTGGTTTAATGGTAACCTTTCTTATCCCAGGGAATAATTCAGAGCATAAATTTTTCAAATGAAAAATAATTCAGAGTTCCTGCAGTATTTCAACAGCAGTAGCTTGAGTGTAATGAGGAGAATCCAAAAAGTTGGTCGAAAATTCATATCATGAAAAAAAAGATGGATGTATTGAAAATATTTTGCATCAAAATAAATTTATTTTCCATGAGCCTCTTGAAGTACTTGTTTATACTGTGAATTACTCTTTTTTTAAAAAATTTTATTTATCTATTTATTTATTTGAAAGACTTACAGAGAGGCAGAGGCAGAGAGAGGTCTCCCACCCACTGGTTTATGCCCTAGATGGCCACAACGGCAGGAGGTGTGCTGATCCAAAGCCAGGAGGTTCTTCCAGCTCTCCCACAGGGGTGTAGGGACCGAAGGATTTGGGCCATCTTCTACTGCTTTCCAGGGCCATAACAGAAAGCTGGATAGGGAATGGAACAGACATGACTCGAACCTGCACGCATATGGGATGCCAGCACTGCTGGAGGCATCCTTAACCACCACACTACAGCACTGGCCCCATGAATTACTCTTAATTTTTCCTAAGGGAATTGTAACAACTAAATTTGGTAATGGTGTCTGCAGAAGGGATACAGTATTGGAGGGAACACCACCCATTGATTAATATGGATTATTAGGAAACTGGATCATACAGTTCTAGCATTCCCCATCAAAGGGCAAATGATTAAAGGGTGTCTGACTTATCTTCCCCGTGGTAGGAATGGTAAAACAAAATCTGCAATTGCAACATGTGTCCTTAGGTCCTGGCAGAATTACCGTAATAGCTATTGGCAAACCATGTAAGTTGTATTATGGGTAAAAAAACGATTAAGATCAAAAGCAAAACCATGTCCCAGGGAATGACAGAGAGTAGAGACCACAGGAAAACCTTGAATGAAGAATGGTACATCTTCTCACATTGCCATTTGAGGCTCTGCTTTGGCTAATACAAAAGGCACATACAGCTGGGAGAAACACAGAATATCTTAAGTTGAATCATATCATCATTTTTCCATGTATCTGTTCTTCCAGATATGGTCATGTTATAGGAACGGATCAATTTACTTGGCAAACAGTTACTGACCTGACAGGTACTTTTCCTCCATTTCAGTAAGATTTAACAGCACAAGAGGATTGTCTTTAACCTACGAGCCCAGAAACAAAAACACTGTCTCTGCCTACAGTGCTACTCTGCCTCCATCCAAGGCTACCACCAGTCTTTAAGGCACCTTCGATTTCTATTAGAAAAAATAAATAAATAAATATTCTTCTCTAGGTGGGCAATTAGAAAAACCTGCCTCTGAAGGAAGAGGATCAAATGTTGTAAAATACACACTTTTATGTGCCTTCCTGTAGGCAAATGCAGCTCATTTTCCAGGACACAGCAGTATGAACAGGCTGTAGTCAGGATTTTGGTTGCCACTTGTTCCTTCATGCCTGTGACTTTGTACAGTGCACAAATTGTGCAACCACCCAGGACAGACCGAATTGCTTGGAAAAATTTAGATTGCAGAGATTTTGAAACTAGAAATGATGAAAAAGCTATCTACTACATAATAGCATATTTTAAGGTCTTGACAGAAAATAGCAAGTGTCCTAGATACATTCAAAACATACATCCAATCTAAGGTTGAGAGATCAGTTGACAAAAACACAGGAACCTTCAATATGGAGAAATTGTCTGAGGAGCCAAGTATTTGGAAATGTGAGACTCTTCCTTGTAAGGGAATGGGACAAGGATTTATGGCCTTATGTCCCCAGTAACTAAGAAAGAGGCCTCTAGACTGAATTTAGAGGGAAAATATACATTTAGGGGACTACATCAATACATTTCTAGAGTTATCTGTAAAGCCACCAGCTCTTCATGAAGCCCTGATCCTAAGGGATCCTCAGCTTGTCCAGGCTGTACCTTTTCCACTTGGCAATTGCTGTCCTAAAGATTTCCTGTAGCTCATGGTCTCTGTGCTAACAACAACTTAGCATGAGGGAGCCCAAATGAGGCCCCATGGGATTCTACAGGTACGTACTATACTTTTTTTTTTTTTTAATTAATTTGACAGAGAAAGGTCTTCCTTCCGTTGGTTCACCCCCCAAATGGCTGCTATGGCCAGAGCTATGCCGATCCAAAGCCAGGAGCCAGGTGCTTCCTCCTGGTCTCCCATGCGGGTGCAGGGGCCCAAGCACTTGGGCCATCCTCCATTGCCTTCCCGGGCCACAGCAGAGAGCTGGACTGGAAGAGGAGCAAGAGGATTCTGGGACAGAATCCGGCACCCATATGAGATGCCTGCACCACATGCAGAGGATTAACCAAGTAAGCCATGGCGCCAGCTCCATACTCTTTCTTTTTTAAAAGATTTATTTATTTATTTGAAAGTCAGAGTTACACAGAGAGAAGGAGAGCCAGAGAGAGAGGTCTTCCATCTGGTGGCTCACTCTCCAATTGACTGCAACGGCCGGAACTGTACCAATCTGAAGCCAAGAGCTAGGAGCTTCTTCTGGGTCTCCCACACGGATGCAGGGGCCCAAGGACTTGAGCCATCTTCTACTGCTTTCCTAGACCATAGCAGAGAGGGATCAGAAGTGGAGCAGCCGGACTTGAACCGGCACCCATAAGGCAGCGGCTTTACCTGCTATACTACAGAGCTAACTCCTGTAGTACACTCTTTGGAATTCATACTTCACTGTCTGTGAAAGTTGATTCGTTCAAGTTGCTTATCCTCCTGGGTGATTGTTTTTAAGAATTTCACTTAAGGCGTAGAGCATTTATCAAAAGATACATCCTTGAAATGCATACTCAATTATCTCCTTATTTGATTGTGTTCCTGGGGACATTAAATATTTCTCATCTCTTAGCCTCAATAAATGTCTTGTCCACATTAAACTCCAGTAATAACTCTTACTATTAAGATCATGTAAATCATCACCCAAATAATAACTCTTTTTAGAATAAAAAATGACACAAATGGTGCATTAGAATTATATTAGTATATCTATGGAATAATTATATTGGTATTTATAAATTAGTTTCTCCATTTGGCTTTGTTTTATTTACTTATTATTGTTCAAAATTTGTGTATCCATTAGTGCGGGGCATGAGTGTGGCCATGGTCTGCCCCCGGGTGCCCCCGCCCCGCCCGAGTCACACAGAGGCGCACAGAGTTGAGCCCATGAACTAACAGCTCCTTTTATTGGTACCCACTTTTCTGTTATCTTGTTTTACCACATGGTTTGTCACCATGAAATAAATGTTTTCTAACTCAGTAATTTTAAGAACAAGAAAAATGTAATACATTTTAAACATCTTGGGTCTGGCACTGTGGCATAGTAGGTTAAGCCTCCACTTGTGGTACCTGCATCCCAGATGGGCACCATTTCCTGTCCCAGCTGCTCTTTGCTTATGACCTGGGAAAGCAATGGGGGACGGCCCAATGGCTTGGACCCCTGCACTCGCATGGGAGACCCAGAGGAAGCTCCTGGCTCCTGGCTTAGGATCACTTGGCTCTGGCCGTTGAGGCCGTTTGGGGAGTAAATTAGCGGATGGAAGACCTTTCTCTCTGACTCTCCCTCTTTCTGTTTATAACTCTGCCTCTCAAATAAACAAATAAAATCTTTTAAAAAATATATAAACATCTCTCCAATAAAAGTTTAAAGCTGATTTTTTAGAATTTTAATCTAATTTTAAAAAATTTAAAATCTAAAATTTTAAAATTTAAATTGATTTTTTAAGAAAGATTTATTTATTTATTTGAAAATCAAAGTTACATAGAGAGAGAGAGAGAGATCCTCCGTTGGCTGGTTTACTCTCCAGATGGCTCCAACTGCCAGGGCAGGGCCAGGCAGAAGCCAGGAGTCGGGAACTTCATCCAGGTCTCTCACGTGGCTGGCAGGGGCCCAAACACTTGGACTATCTTACAGTTCTTCTCCAAGGCCATTAGTGAGCTAGAATGGAGGTGGATTAGCCAGGAAATGAATTGCTGTCCATATGGGATGCCTGTGAAACAAGTGGTAGTTTTACCCACTGTGGGGGACGCTGAATCCGGAGAGGCCTAGAGGAAACTTCCTGAGCCTGCCTCGAATTTGAAAACCTGACTTTAAGTTTCAAATCCCTGGTAGCAAACACCCCAGCCCCAGGGCGCTTCTGCCTAAGGATCATTAAGGTGGTATAATAGGAGTGGCTAAGACCCTTTTGCATCACAACACCCCACCCCTTGCCCGCAGCCCCGCATCCACTCTGCACCATCCGCTCTGTACCTCAGCTATATATACACCTCCCTTTTACAATGCAGTGAGACCCTGCTTCGCCTGGGCTCCACACCACGCCTGATTGTCCCCTGGGTTTGGGGAGGGCTGAGTGGCGGGTGGCGCACTTCCCCTCCTCGGTCAAGGCAAGCTGCGGGCAGCCTGCCTAATTCTCCGGCAGTGGCGAGGAACAGTCACCGCAACCCACTATGCCACATTGTTGCCCTTAAGCTGATTATTTATTAACCATTTTCTATTTCTAATACAAAGTGAAGAGAATGACCATAGAGTTTGCTATGTGGTTACTTATTTTATATAAATATTACATCTCTTGACATCATCTTTAATGTTCAGTATACACACTTTCTATTATAGTGGTATAAATTTTTGCTATAGAATTCGTCAGAGCTAATTAGTTTATTTTTGACTTTACATTGATAAGTCTTAAACTGATGAAAGTAATGGAAATGAAATTTTAAAAGAAAGCATTTTTTTCCCTTGGTTGAGATTTATATATTGCTCATCCTCATTCATTCCTACAAATAATGACCCAATTCTCTTTGACAGAAATCCCTTAGAATGTTTCTGCTATTACATGAATAAATAACATTCATTCTTCATGAGGCATAATATTACACTATGCTATAAATGAACTTATCGTGGATAATTTGTAACTTCTGCAAGTTCCTGTCAGAACACTGTCAAGATGCATTTGGCAAATCTTCGCAGATAATTGGTAAACAGAATAGGCTAATTACATTTGGGATAATCACATTGTGAATACATGCAAATCTAATCAGAGGATGAAATGTTCTAAAATGTTTTGTAAATCTGTAAGTGTTATCTCCGGATGTCCATGTTACACATGACAAGAACCAATATAATGGTTTTCGGACTACAACATGCAAATTCAAAGAGCAAAATATACTGATAAAAGAAAGGGGCAGAGGTTAAAATCAGCTCTGTTTTTGACTACACTTTCTCTCAAAGAGGTAGCTTGTGGAGAAGTAGTGCTTGGGATTCTGAAGATCATGAAATCAATTACTGTTTGATTAATTTCAGTGCCTGGGAAATGTTACTGTTCAGGAAGGGCAATATATTGTGGAGATGCATTGTTGCTTACATGTCTCCAGCATTCTTTCATACCTCAGTAAGAATCAAAGTTGATATGCAGTGATATATATGATATTATATATGTAATTAATATATATATATTTCCCAAAAATTTTCAGTGAAGTTTGAAACTGAGGAAGTCTGAATATAGGTATGGTCACCCAATAAAACTGCATTTTAATATTTCCCTTTGAATAAGAGAATTTGAAACATTGCATCAGTGTGGGAAATATTTGGAATCAGGATAAATCAAATCATGACTCACTGCTTCTCCATTGGCTGAGCAGATTTATGCAGTTGAAACATTTTAAAACAAGTGTTCTTTTTCTGGGCTGTTGAGACCTCAGACAGTTTCAGGAAATCCGTAAATACTCTAAATTTCCAACTGTGTGTGTGTGTGTATGCTCACACATCTGGAGAGAGATTTATGGTGTTCACCATATTTTCAAAATGGCTATTGTTGGCAAAATATAAGAAGTGAATCTATTTAAATGATCCATTGCTCTTAACCTTTAAGGAAAATTGGCCAATATCAATAACTTACATATTTTTGAAGATTTGTTGCCTACCAGAGCTCTAGCAGTCTTCCAGTTTCCTGAGAAGATAGTCATATTTACTAATATATTTTTGGGTTGAGATGGCCAGTTTAAGTGAATTTGTTGCTTTCTATGTCACAGCACTTATTCAACTTGTGTAAAAAGTAACGGATGTCCAATGAGTCCTTGCTTACTAATACACAGAATACATCCCCATAAATGACAAACCAAAAAAATATTATAAGGAAAAGTTACAATAATAATAATAAATCCATATATGGTTTACTCCAATGACCTTTTTTTTTCTAGATTTCTATGCATATTAATTCAGTTATTCATCACAACATTCTTTTAGGTGCATGCTATTATTAGACACACTGTATTGGCAAGAAATCGTAAACACAGAGTGATTAAGCAATGCTCAAGGTCATGCTACTGCAGACTGGAGTAACTGTGAAACAAACCTAGGCATCCTTGTGTAAGTGCGCTTACTCTCTTTCTCTGATATCGCCGCTGTGCTGACTCTAGGGGAGCCTACGGTAAGGCGGTTTTTTTTTGTGGCAGTTAAGATGCTGCTTGGGATACCTGTATCTTTAGGACATAAGGATATATCCTTATGACAGTCTCTGGGTTAGAGTCCTTGCTGATTCCAGTTTCTTGCTAATGTACACCCTGGGAGACTGCAGGTGAGGAGTACCCAGGTTTCTACTACCCACGTGGGAGTACCCAGATGGAATTCTGAGTTCCTGGCTTTGGCTTGGTCCAGCCCTGACTGTTGCAGACATTTGCGAAGTGAACCAGCAGATTGCAAATTTCTTTCTCTCTCTATCTACATCTGTTTCTCTTGCGAATAAGTGAAAAGTAATTCTTTCTTAAAAAACAAGAACAGTTTTTCAGAAACCTACACTCTCACAAAAGCAGAAAAAATTCATCTTTCAGGTATAATGGTTTTAACATGTGGAGTGTCGTAAGAATACAGAAGAAAAGGTAACATTTTTCTGTGAATGTAAAAACACTTAGAAATATTATTTTCGACCTTGAAAAATAATTTGTATTCCAAAAGAACTGGTTATAATTGAAAAGGATAATATTGTTAATAGTAGGAGACTCAAATATTTATGAAATATTAAGTGGTACTATATTAATATATTTCACTTATCCAATATAAAAATAAAATATACCTACATGTAATAAGCTGCCACTTTTTCATAGTTAGGTATTTTAGGTTCTTTAAATTTATTTCCACTATATTTAAGTCTTACATTTGGTTTTTAAATAAACATTTTTAAATTTTAGTTCAGTTTTGACATTACAGAAACATTGTGAAGATATTGAATACAATTTCCCTCATACATCTCACAGTTTTTACTATAAATAACTTTCATTATGTGCATTTATTCTAAATGATGAGCCAGCATTGATGCATTATCTTTAAATGAAATTCACACTTTATTCATATTTCCAAAGTATTTACTTAGTGTATTTTTCAGTTCCAGATTCCCATACCAGGCACATTAAATTTAGTCATCATGTCTCTTTTCTTGGCTATGACAGTTTCCCAGAGTTTATTTAATTTTAATGATCGTTAACAGTATGTAGAACATAAGGGAAGAGTATGTAGTCCAGATATATTATAAAATGGGTATCAGTTGACATGTATCTGAAATTTCTCCCACGATTAGGCAGGAACTATGTATTTTGTGGAATCGGGTCACATAAGTAAAGTGCCACTTGAATTACATCATGTCACACTCTGTGCCAACCATATTCAGTGTGGGGAGACACTTCACTTCCTTATTGGTGGCAAATCTGCACACATTATTTGTGGGAGGTTTGCCTAGGTTCCCACATATATCTCCTTATTCAATTATCTGTTTATATCAAAGTTGACTTTGAGATATTGATTTTACATTTTATCTCATAATCCAATACAATTTTATTTTGTTCACACTTTCTCCGATTTGCCTTTAGGGAGTTCTGTGACTTGACTGTTTACTATGTTACTTTAACATTTTCCCATCGGTATGGTCTTGTTTTTCTTCTGGTTTGTTCTGTTGTTGCTATTTCAGTTATGTGTATTTCCTTAAGATTTCCTTAATTTTTGTCAGTACAAAATACTCCCTGTTCACCTTGTCCTCAGTCCTAGGATTGACACTTTCTTCAATGATCCCTGGTTAATTTTATTATAAAATTAGAAACCAAGATATGAGCAATAGGGATGTTCATTCCTACTAAATGCTATGACTTCTATGTCTTCTCAACTGACACAAGGAAAGCTATGTGTGAATACTGCCAGGTGTGTAAGATAAAACTGTAGTTCCTTGTGTAATCCTCTGTACGTACATGAAACTCATGAATTCAAACTGATATCTACAACTCTAATTTGTTATTATATTGATCACTTTAGTTTCCTCCCTCATTTATTTATTTATTTATTTGACAGGCAGAGTGGACAGTGAGAGAGAGAGACAGAGAGAAAGGTCTTCCTTTGCTGTTGGTTCACCTTCCAATGGCCTCTGCGGCCAGCGCGCTGCGGGCGGCGCACCGCGCTGATCCGATGGCAGGAGCCAGGTACTTCTCCTCGTCTCCCATGGGGTACAGGGTCCAAGCACTTGGGCCATCCTCCACTGCACTCCCTGGCCACAGCAGAGAGCTGGCCTGGAAGAGGGGCAACCGGGACAGAATCTGGCGCCCCGACCGGGACTAGAACTCCGTGTGCGGGAGCCGCAAGGCGGAGGATTAGCCTAGTGAGCGGTGGCGCGGGCCTCCCTTGGCTCATTTATAATGTTCCATTCTAACAGTAAGACGACTGGCTCCCAAAATCTACAATCATTTATATGCAATGTACACGAGTAGTGCTGTTAGAATTCACCCCTGACTCTGTGTTATGAACACACAGCACAGTGGTTGTGCAAAGCTTCATGTGCAGACTTCTCATTTCCGAAGTCTCTTAGGTCGGCAGTATTTTTTTTTTTTCTGACCCATTTTAATGAACTTGTTTCCTCAGTTGGAGCTAGTCTGACAGATTTGTCTCATTCTTCATTCCATCTCAGGTTTCTCTAAACTACAAGATGTTTCTTTTAAAATTTTCATGCATTAAGCTTCACCCTTTGAGCTGCAATGTTTTATAGATGTTTGATAATTTAAAGAGCTCAACATTAAGAGATTATCCTGGATGGCACAAGTGGGTAATAAATCCAGCACAAAAGAGAAAGATAAAAAGATAAGAAACAAAAGATTTATAGATGGAGAAGAGGAGGGAACAGTGTGATCTTGAGGTAGACTGGGGTAAGGTGGGTCATGGCTAGAAGATGCCAGAGGAGTTCGGGGATATCTCTGGGGCAAATGTAGCATTGCAGACTGCTTGAGTTCAGACTTCCGGCCTCCAGTGCTGGGGGAGAATTCACTTCTGTTGGAAGCGAATACACTGGTGGTCCTTAGACTCTGGAAACTAATACACCACCATAGTTTTTCCTGTTTCAGAAAGTCAGGTAGCTGGGCTCACACAATAAGACACGCTCCTTTCATTTAGAAGTCTATTTAATTTTTTTCCTTTCTTCCTCATGGCTTGAGAGTTCATTTATTTTTATTGAACAATATTCCATTCTATGGATGTTCCATATTTTATTCATTTGTTGATTAAAAGACAGCTTCTCCTAGTTTCTACCCATTATTAATTGAGCTGCTATTACCATCCATATGAAGAGTTCTGTCTAGACATGGATTTTAAATTCAGCTAGGTCAACACCTACAAGTGTGATTGCTGGATCACATGGCATGACTATTTTCAGTTTTGTGAGAAACTAACAGTCTTTCAAAGTAGAAGTATTATTTGGTAGTCCCACTAGCATCATTAACTGTAAATTGTGTTGTCATTAATAAAGCTCCGCTCTTCTTAATAAATAGGCAGTGTTGTCTCATTATGTTTTAATTTGAAGTTCTCTAATGACAGATCATCTCCTCATATGCTTATTTGACATTAGAATATCTTCATTAGTAAGCTGCTGCTCATAGTTTTTGCCATTTTAAAATTGTTTTCCTAACTGTTAAACTTAGTTCTTTACATATTTTTGGACAGAAGACAGTAATCAAATATGCATCTTTCAAGTGTATTCTTTCATTGTGTGGCTCTTGTTTTTTGAAAAATATTTTCATGTTAATTTAGTATTAAGACAAAGAACAGATTCAACATAGTTCATAGATACAATTCTAGGAATCTAACGATAATTCCCACCTTTGTTCCAGTGTCTTTTGCAAGGGAGAAGTTTTAAATTTTAATATTTCCATTGATGGTTTCCATTGATTTTGATGTTTTGCATATAACTCATTATCAATTTCAAAGTTAAAACATTTTCTTTCATGTCTTTATATAGATATTTCATAGTTTTGTATCAACATTTTAGATGCATCTTCTACATGAGTTATTGTTTGTAGAAGGTGTGATATCTGTGGGTTTGTAGATATAAGTATGTATGTATGTGGTCTTTCTATTTTACATATAGATGTTGGGTTATTTCAGCACCATTTTGTAAAATGGCTATCCATTGTCTATTGAACTGCCATTGTTCCTTTATCAAACTTGACTAAATTTGTTTATTTCTGGACTCTGTTTCCATGGATCTATGTATCTATTTTATTTTCACCAATACCATACAGTCTTGATTATTCTAGCTCTGTGCCTAACTTTGGTATTGGGTTATGTGAGCACTCCTTGTTCCTCTTCAGTATCATGTCTGTTTAAGGTCTTTGCCTTTATTAGTCTAGCTCTCAAAAATAAGTTTTCTAGAATACATCACTGCATTTCCATAGTTATAACAGTCATCTCTTTGTTTTCCTTTATGAGTGGCCTATATACATTTCAAATATGTGAACTTCTGTTCCATTTTTTTCTCTAAAATTTAGTGGATTATATCACATGGGCCAGAAAAAATAACTGTTTACTCTTCTCTCCACTGCTATCATCTCCTCTGTGGACAGAAACTTCCCTGAAAAATCAGTGTCCAACACTCCATTCTCTTCCTGGCTGCAGACAGTTTTATCATTTAAAAAATAATTAAAAGCAAAGTCAGTGAACTATTTCCTCTTGTCTGCTGAAATCCTTCCAGAAATATCCCACTAAGTTTAAAATAAATCCCAAATATGCGTCATGGTTTATGAAGCCCTATAGAACCACACTCTGCTACTTCTCTGGCCTCAGCTTAAGCTACTATTGTTTTCTTCATTAGTCTTCAGCCACATCATCCTTCTTTTCAGTCTGAAATTTCCAGGTTCTTCCTTTAATAGACTTTTGCACTGTTTCTTTTGCCTGGAATAGTTCCCCTGTATGTGCACAAAATTGGTTCCATGGCAGACAGCTGTCAGTCTAATTGTTTGCTCAGAGGTCTCTCTGACCTACCTAAGGAAAAGGAAAAAAAAAAAAAAAACAAACAGAAAACACAAGCAGTCCTTGTCGCTATTATACTATAGGTGTCCTATTCTGAGTTTAAAGGCTATTTTGCCTTCATAGCACCATGATTATCTGAAATTCACTCATTTACTCCTGTCCTCATAAATTTCTAAAGAGTCCACGTAAGAATCATGAGGCAAAGATCCTGTCTGACTTGTTCAACACTCAATAAATGTTTTTATTTTCTTTTTGAGAAATCAAGTAGGAAACTGAAAAAATTAACAATAGTTCTTTGTTGAATACTGCATATATTTCTTGTTTCCTAAAGCTATTTTGGTTAACACTAAATTGTATACTTATATATTTAATATACTTTATGAAAAATGTATTAAGTACCTCATGTTTCAGATTTTGTGCCAATATTTTTAGTAGATACCACATGAACCCGCATTTCCTACCTTTTTAAATTTGGGCTTGTCTCAAATGTTGGTGTTGATTATCGTGACCTGTCATTCCTCTCTATATACTACCTTTGGCTGATGACATTCAAGGTTTTAACTATCCCCTTTCACTTGAGCAAATGCATTTTTATGTTTTTATTTGAAATCTTTTATTAGGTTTTAAATTGAGATATTCCTCTACCTTCCAGTTGAATTCTTGTGACTCTTTATAGGCATTTGTAATTCAGCAAATCAGTCTTTATCTGGCCCAACTTCTTTTCTACATTATTTAGTTTGAGTGAAAAGCCAATATGTGTTTTGAAATAGCAAACATATGCACATAGCGTTTTTATTATTTGCACATTTTGCCTTTTTTATTAAGGGAATAGAGCCTTCTTAAAATCTGAGGAGATGGTTCATCCATATCTCTAAAGACTCAGCCTTCAGTTCACAAATTTTAATGACACTTGTGCTCAAACAGTTTTGGAGTACTTTGTTGTAACATGCTAACTCCTTTTAAATTCAGCATAATGAAGTACAAGACATTCCCCTGTGAAAATAGTTCTGGAATAAATCCACAAATGTTAAAAAAAAAAACTCCTCAAAAGATTGTGGTCAGATTTGTTGTGAAAAAATAAACAACTCTCCTTAGATTACATTTGAATTTGCAGAAAGTTATATGTTAAAGTATTTATAAATATGATTTATTTTTCCTGGCCCCTCTCATTGGGTTTAGAAGTAATCTATGAGTGTTACCAGAAAATTTGGTTGTAGTTAAAATATGTAACAAGCTTAGACACTATGTGTGTTTCCATTTAATTTTTATGTATTTCAAAAGTAACAATTTATTTACAGTAGAGTTTTATAAATCCAAGCTCATTTGGAACCAATCAAAAGAAAAGAACAATTGACATTATTATGTTGTTGCTGTATATCCATTTATGTTTAAAATAAATTACTTCAACATCTTTAAAGCTCCTATTGAGTGGCACACCCTAAAAATGAAAAATAAATAAAAGGGAAGTCTCCTTTAATCCTATTGAAATCCTTGAAAGAAGCAAATATCTCATCATGTATGCCAATACTATATTGCATTTATTTTAAAGAAGATATTTAACTGTATTTATGGCCCAAATTTTCTTGGAGAAAATGAGAAAGTATATCAAAAATGATAATAATTGTCCTGAGAGTAAAAGAATGAGTTAGAGGAAAATCAAGATGAAGAATTTGAAGCAAAAACTTGGACAAGAAGTAAGTGTAAGCACTTACTTGGCATATACATGGGATTATGAATAATTTGTTGTCTTCAATTTCAAGAATTTCAAGGCATAAGGAAAAATAATTCAAAAGTAGACAAAGCTGACACTAAAACATGGAGTTATGCGATCATATGAAACATTTGGAATTCCTTTTAGGAAATGAGGAACATTTGAGTAGAGATTGAAATGATATGAACAAATGCGGTAAATAAAAAAAAAAATTGGTGAACAGTGTTTCAATTTGTTCTAAGTGTAGAATGTCACGAGAGAGGTTTTTTTTTTTTTTTAACAGAGTGGACAGTGAGAGAGAGAGAGAGAAAGGTCTTCCTTTTTCTTTTGGTTCACGCCCCCATTGGCCACTGCGGCCGGTGCACTGCGGCCGGCATACCGCACTGATCTGAAGCCAGGGGCCAGGTGCTTCTCCTGGTCTCCATGGGGTGCAGGGCCCAAGGACTTGGACCATCCTCCACCACACTCCCAGGCCACAGCAGAGAGCTAGACTGGAAGAGGAGCAGCCGGGACAGAATCCAGCGCCCTGACCGGGACTAGAACCCCAGGGTGCTGGCGCTGCAGGTGGAGGATTAGCGTATTGAGCCGTGGCACCAAACAACGAGAGAGTTTTAAAGACGAGATTAAACCAGAAGGTTACTGAAAAAGTCAAATAGAACAATATTCAGATGAAGGGGATATGGGAATAGGGGAAACCACCCAAATAAATGCAGATTGAGGCTATTTACTAATTGCTTTTTATTTATTTGTAGCTATTTATTTATAGTAAAGGAATCAACCATCTTCAGTTGTTTTGGGCAGACAGACACTCAAAGATAGCAATTTAGGAAAGGTTAAGAGTGTAAAAAAATGGGGGGGCTGAATATTCTTTTACTAGAAGTTGTTGGCATGGGGAATCCACAGGCAGGATGGCTGCAAGTGGGCTTTCTGTGTGGTTGGTTTGAAGAGCATATTTAGCTGTCTCTGGTTAGTCCTAAACTGGCAACAGAACAAGCATTAGGGAAACTGGCAAGTCTTGACTATTCTTGACATATTGCTGTAGATGTGGTAGTTTGGCTTTCTGGATTGATTAGTGCAGAGATTGTTATCTATTTTAAAATTTATTTATTTGACAGGCACAGTGATACAGAGTGAGAGACAGACAAAGGGCCCCTATTAACTTGTGTAATCCCCAGATGATCTCAACAGCTGGGCTAGGCTTGGCTGATGATGATGACTCAGGTCTCCCTTGTGGGCTGGCACTTAAGGCATCACCTGCTGCCATCCAGGGCACACATTAGTAGGAAGCTGGAATTGGGACCAGAGCCAGTACTTGAACCCAGGCACTTCATATTGGCTGTGGGGACTCCAACTAGTATCCTAACTGCTAGGCCAAATGGCCTACCTTATGCAGAGGTTGTTATTCATCAGAGTTCCAGTGTCACATGTGGTCAATCTGCTGTCTTTTTGTATATTCACTCCTTCATGTGGGTGTCTATAATAGTAAATTGTATTTCATGACTTAAGCGTTGATTACTTACTTGCATGAATTGGAGGAAGGATATCCTAGAGAACTAGGAGAGTAAGAGATTTGAAGAGTCAGGGAAGGTATTTGTTGAATCATGATCTGTTCAAGCACTTGGCTCTTATTGGTTTTGGCAAGAAGATCATTGTACTTCTTAGTCTCATCAGTACTTCTCTGTCTGCATGAACATGGTATGGCCAAAGTGATCAGGTTCTTTTCCTTTAGGTAAGGAACTCCTCCTGTGCATGGATACACACTTGGAAGATTAGTAACACCCGAGGTGGACAACAGATAAACATCTGTCTGCAAAATCCTGAGATTAGTAGGGGACTCTTCCATATTTCTAGGGGACAGTGCTGGTTTATGCTCAGGGTTCCCCTGTAGTTTCTGACAGTGTCTATTTTCAGACTTAAAATGTTTCAGTCTCACAAACATTTTGGCTAAGATGCCCATGTCCTGGATTAGAGTGTGTACGTTTGAGTTCCAGCTCTATTCCAGGTCCCAACTTACTGCCAATGGGCAGCTTGGAAGGCAGCAAGTGAGGCTCAAGTGGCTGGATCGCTGCCTCTCAGGCAGGAAACCTACACTGAGTTCTCAACTCTCAGCTTCAGCCTGGCCTACCCACAGCTGCTGAGGGTGTGTGGGCCGTGGTCCAGTCGATGGGAGAACTCTGTCTCTCTCTCTGTGTCTCTCAAATAATAAATACATTTTAAACAAAGCAGATGCTACAAAGACTATCTAAATAATGGTAAAGTGTGTATTTTACCACATATAAATGGCAAAGTTAACATACATACAGAACTTACACTAATTAGTAAAGAAAAAACAGAAACAATGGAACAATTGGAAAGGGAGTCAAATGGGCACTTTGAAAAATAAAAAACTCAAATGTCCAATAAGACTGGAAATTTGTCCAATTTCATTATTTATTAAATGTTAATCAAAATTACAATGAGAGGACACTATAAACTCATAATATTTCATCAAGATCTACAAAGTCTGACAACACAAAGTCCTAACACGGAAATGGATCAACAACATTCATGTAGTGTCCATGGAGTAGAAATTAGGCACCCATTCTGGAAATTGTGTTTGAACATGTGCATATGTTATGACCCAACCATTTTATCTATGTATACTGATTAGATATTCAAGTCTAATCCAATCTAAATATATGTAAAAATATTCAGAAAACTTGAGTCCTAATAACCCCAGACTGTAAAAAGTTGTCCATTAATATTGCAACAGATAGAAACTGTATAAATAAGTTATAGTGGAGCAGGCTGCCACAGGTTAAGCTGCCACTTGGCATGCCTGCATCCCACATGAGATTACTAGCTCTAGTCCTAGATGTTTTTTCTAATCCAGCTCCCTGTTAATGTGCCTGGGAGGCAGCAGATGATGGCTCAAATACTTAAGTCCTTGCCAACCACATGGGAGATCTGGATGGTGTTCTTGTCTCCTGACTTCAGCCGGGCTTAGCCCTGCCTGTTGCAGTCATTTGATTAGTGAATTGTAGTTAGAGGATCTTCCTCTTTCTCTGATCCTCTGCCTTTCAAATGAATAAATCTTTGAAATAAATTACAGTATAGCCATATGATGGCATATTATGTGGCAGCAGATATGAGTAGATTGCACCTTCAGACAATGCCAAGGTTTATATCACAGATGAAATATTTAATAAGAAAAGATACTTGCAAAAATCATATGTACTACAGTAATACTTTCACATAAATTGAAAAACAAATTATTAGTGCTAGAAATTCTAACATTGGTATGGGATTGGTTATTGATAAAGGAGGTAGAAAGGGGATTTCTAGGATATTGGAAAAATTCTATTTTTTGTTTTTTTACCTAGGTGGAAGTTCATTGGCACTTATTTTACTACTTCCTACGACATGGGTCTTGTATTCTCTTATGTATCAAATAAAATGAAAGAAAAAAGAGTCATGTTGCATAGTTAAAGTCAATCCTTTACATTGTTTTGACTAAGTTTGAATCTTGAATTTGAGTTTTAATAAGAAAATCCCTAACTTGTCCACACTGTCTTTCTGTCTCTGGAATTTAATTATTTCTCAAATGCTAAAGTGTTTTTCTTCCATTTGACAAGCTCTTTCCCAGTTCTCGAGGTCTCCACTTGGGACCTGTGGACAGATTTCTTCTGGGATATTTTCTTTCTTCTTCTTTTTTTTTTTTTTTTTTGACAGGCAGAGTGGACAGTGAGGGAGAGAGACAGAGAGAAAGGTCTTCCTTTTGCCGTTGGTTCACCCTCCAATGGCCGCCGCGGCCGGCGCGCTGCGGCCGGTGCATCGCGCTGATCTGATGGCAGGAGCCAGGTGCTTATCCTGGTCTCCCATGCGGGTGCAGGCCCAAGCACTTGGGCCATCCTCCACTGTACTCCCGGGCCATAGCAGAGAGCTGGCTTGGAAGAGGAGCAACCGGGACAGAATCCGGAGCCCCGACCGGGACTAGAACCCAGTGTGCCGGCGCCACAAGGTGGAGGATAAGCCTATTGAGCCAGGGCGCTGGCCCCTGGGATATTTTCTTAACACCCGAATTAATGAAATATTCTTCATCTTCAATATTATCACCTCCCTAGGCTCTGTCATCTATATTTCATGTACAGATTCCCACTTCCCACCCATCTATCTGGAATAATACCCGTAGCACAGCATTTCTACTAGATACTCTTCTACGAAGTACACCTTTTCCATTTCTATAACTGAGTTTATCCAGCTATAGTGATTGGAATAGGAAGTAGCCTTTTATGTCATTTTAGAAATTAATTGCCATTTGGAAAGCATACTTGATTGCATTTTTAAAAATTGCTTACCTATAAGTACTATAATATGAAAGTAGACACATAGTCATACTTTACTAAAACTTACTTATTTGTTAGAGAGAAGATTTGTTCCATGTGACTTTAACAAATGGAATTTAAGGAATTACTTCAACTGAAGAAGTGGTGAACATTGAAGTGCTGTAAAACTAGCAACTGTGAGAAGCTGGTTGCACATGAAGAGCAAGATGATATAAGAAAGAAAATAGTGTTAGAGGATCCACCGAGAACTGCAGTGAGAGAAGAGGTGCTGCTCAGCTGTGGGCCTGATTGCCCCTGTTTGTTGGAGACAGTACTAAGATAGGAAAGGAAAAGAGAGAGAAGTAAGTCAGCCCCTCTCTCGTCCCCTTTTCAGATTGGCTGCTGATGATTTCCACTATAGAAGCCAGCTATCTAGGGAATGTAGGTTATGCATTGCACAGCACTCAGTATCCCTGTGTGCAAAGCAAGGCATAGGAAGGTAGCAAATAGTGCCAAGGGGCAAAGAAAATACGTGGAGAACAGCCACACTATCATGCATATCCTCCCGCATTGTGTAATGATTAAGTAATTAGAGAGATATATCTCCTTGTTGCCAAAATAAGCCATGTTTGAAATACGTTGAATTGGAAAATTTTTAAAAATACCATTATGTAATAATTTAAACTGATGGAGATCATTTTAATATTAATTGCTTGCAAAAGAATAAGTGCTTTCTATAGGGTAGGCACTATTGTAAGTGGTTTGCATATACATATTATACCTAGTGAAAGAACTGTAAGGTTGGTACATAAATTATCTTACTCTTTCATCTGAAGAAAAGTGAGTCTCTAATCATTTAAAATAAATTGCCTAAGTTTACACAGTTAGAAAAGCCTTCTTCCTTTGAAGTTAAGCAATGAGGATTCTCATCCACAGTGACGGACATAGCAGCTAAACAACGAACTCCATGATACAGGACAGAAGACAAAAACATTAGAGATATATCAACAGAAAATGGAAAGAACTACATGCTTTGCAAAGGGATGTTGGAATCATAGCCAGATGACTCTGAGAATAAGAGAAGAGGATTGAGTTAATACTAACTGGAAACTCCTACAGAAAGAACTTGTAGTTTAACAAGTTAAATGATTTTCCCACAAAATACTTAGTGGACTATTCCACTCCACTTACCCTAGGGTAAATCTTTATAAATTTATTTAGATCAATTATCTGTTTAACTTAATGTCCAGGAAACCCAAGTCCGAGTGTAAAGTCTGTGTTTTTGGTGCATTTCCAAGACTATTCTCTTAATATATGTACTTAAAACATTGCTTGACTTCATATGATAGAGCAAACAGCCATGGCTGAACTAATGAATAAATCTTCACCTCTACAGAGAAGTCAAGATTATTAACAAGTTAAAAAAATATAAAAAAATTCTTTAAAAATCCATGATGTCAGCAGTTGCATAAGCTAAAGCCTTATTGTATTTGGCAAATTATATGCGAGGTTAAGAGTAAAATTGTCTTCCTCAGCAGAAAAGAAAGGAAAGTGACTTTTTAGTGACAGGTGCTCAATATTTTGAGGAATAGTAAAGTAGGAAACCTAAGCATCCCCTAGGTGTTACTAGAAAACTCATTGCAGACTGTCAGTCAATGTAATTGACATAAAGAGAAAATAAAATCTATTCTAATATAATTCCTAGAGCCAATGTTAATAAAACATGGCAGAGAAGTCCAGAGAGTTTCCAAAATGTTCCAGATGCAAGCCCATTGAGAACTGAATGGCTCTTGTTGTTCTTAATGCATGAATCAGAATTTGAAAGGCACTTTCAAACAGGATTTTTAGGATGAATGGTAAGTACTGATTACATTAGGAAGAAAGAGTGGTATGGATGGATATGGAAGGATGACCCTAATAAAGTTAAGTGAACTAAAAGGAATTTTGTGATCCTGTGCAAAGAATCATTTCAGTGAAAATGGAAACAGCAATAACAATTTGAGGAAGCTCCAGGATTTTCTTCAACTGAAAGTTAAATAGACTGGCATGTCTTTAAATGTCACTGGTTTTCTCTCTGTGAAAGACGTATTTCCAAAGCTGTTCACATTTAACCATCATTTTGGCTGCAGAGATAGGCATCGTCAATCAACTCTGCCTGTGAACCTAGGCTCCTGCCTTAAGATGAGCAGATACAAGCTCCTAGAACAAACAAGTAGACACTAGCTTTCATTTCATATTTCATATTCATTTAGATGAGAAAAAACTGGAAGAAATACAGTAATTAAAAGACCCATGAAATACTACATGGATGAAAGGTGATGTGATCGCCAACACTAGTTCTCCTCCCAATCTGTTTTCCCCTCTTGGATATACTAAAGGCATGCTCTTGGCATGGGGAGGGTATCCTGAGCTAGCCAGGAGGATCCAATATAATTATAAGAACCTTGAAAGTGAGAGGTATGGTGAAGGAAGGAGGACTCTAAAGCTGTGATATAAGGACAGAAACAGTGCTGGTCGGCCTTGATTTTGAGGAAGTGGATCTAAGCCAAGGTAGCCTTTAGAAACTAGCAAACAGAAGGAAAACATTCTCCTAACAGCCTCCAGATATCTTGATAGTTGTGACAAACCTCTGATCTACAGAAAATAAAATAATGATTTTGGGTTGATAGGACAATCTTTTTTTTTAATAGCAGTAGTAAGACACTAATTAAATCCCCTCCTCTGAAGCCTGACAACATTACAGCTGTATGAGAATCTGACATCTGAATCACAAGTATCCCTGTATCAAAAGAATTGCAGCAGCAGACCTGACATCATGGAGTTGCTAAGGCAATCCTCCTCCCTTAAGAAAACAGGAAATACTTTTATGATTTAATTCTCTAATTTCTTAATATTTGAAGACTTAGTTCTTCTCATGGGTGTTTTCACATTTTTCTCTTTTTGATTATTAAGATTTTATTTATATGAAATAAAAAAACCATTAGAAATGTGAAGGTTACTATAATTTGGGAATTGCATATAGTTACACAAAAAATTCCCTAATCAAGATCCAGTATGGTTCCCTCAGCCTGGAAAGCTTGCACTAAAATCCCAGATGCGTGGGCTTTCACAACTGCTGTCTTCTTTGTCACTATCCTTTTATTATGTTTTAGAATTTAATATAGCTTGATCTATCTATCTATATATCTATAATCTTGCATGTTTAACTTTTTTATGCGGCATAATGATTTTGAGAGTTGTTCATATTATGATGTGGACTCATATTTGAGGTTTTTCTTACGGTTGATTAGTATCCCATTGTATGGATTAAGGAGTTTCTTTCTCCATTAACCAGCTGAAAGACACTCATGTTTTGTTGTTTATTTATGTGAAAGGCAGAGTGACATGGGAGAGAGAGAGAGAGTGGGAGAGAGAAAGAGAGACAGAGATATCTTCCATCTGCTGTTTTATTTCCCAAATTGTAGCAACAGCAGGGGCTGGACCGGACAAAGCCAGGAGCCAGAAACGCTATCCAGGTTTTCCAGAAGTTAGCAGCGACTCAAGTATTTGAACCACCATCTGGTGCTCCACAGGCACACTAGCAGGGAGCTTGACTGAAAGTGAAGTAGCCAGTACTTGAACAAGCACTCTGATATAGGACCTGGCCATCCCAAAACGCAGCTTAACCTGCTACACCCCCAACACCCCTCCTTCTTGCATTTATTTTCTCTAACATCAAGACTTTCATTTCTGTTGTACAGGAATTCTGGGTCCTATGAAAAACTTACATTTAGCCCCACAACAAACTGCTGTATTGTTTTCTGAAGTAGTTATGCCATTTTTCATTCCCACCAGCAATGTGTAAGAGTTGTGATTTCCCACACTCTGTCTCACCAGTCTTCTTCCCTTCAGCCACTACAATAGTAGAGACATCTCATGTGACATTAAGTTGCCTTTCCCTGATGACTCATCGTGAGCAGTATCTTTACATGTGTTTAATATTCACCTGTGTATCTTCTTTTGTAAAGTGATCTTAAAAAATGTTGTGTATTCTTTTCAATTATAAGAAGTTTTTTTTAACTTTTATTTAACAAATATAAATTTCCAAAGTACAGCTTATGGATTACAATGGCTTTTTCCCCCCATAACTTCCCTCCCACCCGCAACCCTCCCCTCTCCCGCTCCCTCTCCCATTCCATTCACATCAAGATTCATTTTCAATTATCTTTATATACAGAAGATCAACTTAGTGTATATTAAGTAGATTTCAACAGTTTGCACCCACACAGAAACACAAAGTGTAAAATAATGTTTGAGTACTAGTTATAGCATTAATTCACATTGAACAACACATTAAGGACAGAGATCATACATGGGGAGTAAGTGCACAGTGACTCCTGTTGTTGACTTAACAAATTGACACTCTTGTTTATGGCGTCAGTAATCACCCTAGGCTCTTGTCATGAGTTGCCAAGGCTATGGAAGCCTTTTGAGTTCTCCGATTCTTATCTTATTTAGACAAGGTCATAGTCAAAGTGGAAGTTCTCTCCTCCCTTCAGAGAAAGGTACCTCCTTCTTAGAAGTTTTTAAAATATATTATGTGAGTTTCTTTTCTTGGACCTGTGTATTACAAAATTTTTTTCCCAATTCTGAGGATTACCTTTTTATAAATATTTTAATTATTTTTTGTTGTATTTATTCAAAAGGTAAAGAAACAGAGAGGGAGTGGGAGATCTACAGAGAGTATTCCCATCTTCTGGTCCTCTTCCCAAACGCTTGCATCAGCCACAACTGGGCCACACCAAAGCTGGAAGCAAAGAACTCAACCCAGATCTCTGATGCGGATGGCAGAAAGCAAACTATGAGCCATAACTCCTGCCTCCCAGGGTCACACTGTCAGGAAGTCTGAATCAGTTCCAGGACCCAGGAGCAGAACCAAACATAGGATGAGGCCTCTAAAAAAGGTTCCTTAACTGCTAGTCCAAAAGCTTACCTCTTTCTTTATTACTTTTTCATTTCCTTTATCTATGTAGATGAAAAAGCAAAGTTGTTTACTCTTGAAGTACATGTCATTATTTTACTCCATTTGTGCACTGTTAGTGTGTGTTCATTGCATAACCCATTGTCACAACATTTTCTTCTCTGACACAAATTTTTAAATGTTTTATTTTGAAAACATTTCAGGTATACAGAATTATAAACAAACTAAATATGATCTCTATATACATTTTATCCAAATTCCCCAAATATTAGCATCTTCCATACTCATGGTACATGAGCCAAATTAAGAAATTGACACTGGGGCTGCTGCAGTGCCAGCATCCCATATGGGTGCTGGTTCAAATCCCAGCTGCTCCTCTTCCCATCAGCTCTCTGGTATGGTCTGGGAAAGCAGTGGAAGATGGCCCAAGTGCTTGGGCCCCTGCACTTAGGTGGGAAACCTAGAAAAAGCTCCTGATTCCTGGCTTTGGATCAGCCCAGCTCCAGCCATTACGGCCATTTGGGGAGTGAACCAGCAGATGGAAGACAATTCTCTCTCTCTCTTCCTCTTTCTGTCTAAAACTTTACCTCTTAAATAAATAAATAAATAAATCTTTAAAAAAAATGACAGTGCCATAGCAGTATTAGCCAAACAAAGGGTCTTACTTGAGGGTGACCACTTTTTCTACTCATCTTTGCTCCTTTCCCAGGATCTTATGTCTCTACATGGGTAAACAACTCATATAAAATAATGCGAAACGATTTCTAATATAAAAACTGGAATTGACCTAGAATAGTCAACTAATTTAAGCTAGTTGTTTCACACCTAAATAAAAAGATGAGTTCTTTTCTAATCAGGGTAAGAACCAGAAAATTTTGCATTAATACACTAGAGTTTTATGAACACAATACACTATCCATATCTCCATGTGACTTTTCTACCCATTCAGGCAAACACACACACATATACTCGGATTACATGTGTTGGCATGAAAAATCTTTCCTTATTTTCCTCACCTATAATTAAGCTGTCCACCTTTCATATCCTCAAAGCATTTGGGTTGAAGTCCTTTAAGTAAGGCCTTCCTTTTACATGTATATTCTCTGATCTGGGCAGTAAATCCCTGGAAGACAAGACTTCTACCTTATGTATCTTTTTACCTCCTTATGCCCATCACAGATTCACATAGAAGGGGCTCAATATATGCTTTTTCAATTGCAATTTAAATGAATGTCTTTTATTATCTACTATTACTTTAGTAAACAGCTTTGCTTTCCTAGAATTTTATGTTTAACATTTAAAAATTCCAAATTATCAGGTAAATAAATTTGTATTTTACACCATTTCATAAACATTCTTAGCTTATTAATTCTGAGTCCTAATTTACATAATGTTCATATAACACACCTGTAACATTTGGGCTATAAAGTCAAACGCCAAAATCAGCATAAAGATATTTCACATTTTTAAAATAAATTAACTTATGTAGGAGCAGTTAATCCTTGATGTCAAGCAATGCAGCTATTTTCCCTTAAGTAATTTAAAATATAATTTCCCACTGGATTTTAAAAGCACTGAGATATGCTATATTGAATAAAATCAACTCTGGTTGGAAAAAGGAATGACATACTTCATGCAGCCTGAGAATAAATTGCCATAGACTGATGTAGTTTCTTATAGAATCCATCACAATTCAACTTGTATATTATTAAGAAAAAAGAATTCTAAATCTGAAGTTAATTAGAAAGCACAATCTAGTAGACTGCAAACTATTGAAATGGCATTTAACATCGCTAAAATATCTTAAAGGGAAACACATAGCAAAGGAAATCAAGGGACATGATTAATTAGTATTGCTCTCTCTCAAAAAATACAGTTTATATGTCACATTTGTAAAATCATTATATCTGAAGCCATCAAAACTGTCTGTAGTACAAATAGGATGGATAACATTGTAAGTACATTTCATTCAGGAATGTTTATGTTGTATATGTTCACAAATCAAATACAATTTTGCTTCACTGGATAATTATTCCAGATAATATTTTTGCACTTTTAATTTCATAAATTCTAATATATATTTTATGCCACTTACTTTGGCCTTGTTAGCAATCCAATGAGATGTTTATAGTCACATAGGTTGACTCTTATTTTTGTTCTGTTGAGAAAATAAATTCCAGAAAATTAATTGCCTTTCAGAAGAATATTCAGATACAAAGAACACTAAGCTCCCCTAGATTTCAGTAAGGTGCTCATTGAGAAGGAAGTAAGATTCATGTGAGATATACACACTTGCACACACACACACACGCATTTCTTTGCATGAAAATTCAAGATGGCACAGAGGTTAAAATCATGGGCAGTTAACCCGCCCTTGTTGACTTCAAATAATGACTTTGCTATTTATTTGCTGTGTCTCACAAAACTATTATTTTTGTGTCTCAGTGCCCAGTTCTGTAAACTAATCAATGATTATATATACATAATCAAGTTATTCCAAGGAAATGTTGAGGCATTTGAAAAAGCATGTACTTTATATTTTTCACTATTTTATTTTGAGGTAACATTTTAAATGTACATTAAAGTCAAAGACTTAATGCTCCACTACATAAAGAGTTCAACAAACAAAAGTAAAAGGTAAAATTCTAAGAAATATTTATAACCTTTAACTCAGATTAAAGATTATGTATGCTGGTCAAAAGCCTTCTCTTATTTTCTGTGTACAGATTTCTCTATTCCCTCTTAACTTTATCTTTCTCCACTATTTCATTCTTAAATATAAAAAAATAGGTCTTAAACTATTGTGCCCAGAATTGTGGCATAGCAGGTTAAACCACTACCTGCAATGCCAAAATCCAATATTGGTGCTAGTTCGTGTCTCAGCTGCTCTTCTTCTTATCCATCTCACTGCTAACGCACTTTGGAAAACAAATGGCCCATGTACTTGGGCCCCTGCATCCACATGGGAGATCCAGATGAAGTTTCTGGCTTTGGCCTGGCCCAGCCCTGGCCATGGAGCCATTTAGGGAGTAAACAAGAGGATTGAAGATCTTTGTCTGTCTCTCCCTCTCTCTAATTCTGTCTTTCAAATAAATAGATCTTTAATATATATAATTAGAAATTTATATTGAATTATAAATTAGAAATATATATATATAAATTAGAAAAAAACTGTTGTGGAAGCAGAAAGAAACAAAAGTGCCCAATCATGTAAACTATCATCATCATCTTCATGATATAGCTTATTGCTGAAAAATTATACTTCCTCTATGAAATAGCTCCTTGCTGAGAAAATAAAAATTTAAAACAAGCTTACTAAAGTGAATATGGGAGTTAAAATAGATGGTCTTATAGAATTTGGGTGTTATTTTGCTTAAGCTTATAAAATTTAAATGTTTTATTTTATTTGCATTTTTAATACATAGAAAATAATTTATGATTTTGAAGAGTCTCTGTATATACACATATTTCCTTTACCCATAGCCTGTATTTCCCCTGGAGGAACTATGAGGCTGAATTTTATGTTTCTTGTTCTTTTATTTTTTTAACTTGTCATTCTGAGATATACAGAAAATGTGCCTGACATATAAATCTCAGAGATCCATCACAAAGTGATGATCACAAAAACATGACCCAACTCAAGCAGTGCAATGAAGCAGTATTACCCTAGAAGCCCCTCTCATGCTCTGTGCCATTCATGGCCCTCCCTCCACAGAAATTTGTAGTCATTAGCCTTTTATGTGAATGTATTCTTTACATGTTCTTACTGTTGTAATATCTATATGTACTTCCTAAATATTTCAATTCACTTTTTCCAGGATTTAAAAGTAAATTTAAGTGGAATCACAGAAAATGTGTTCCTTGTTTGGCCTCTTTCCCTCAGCATTCTGTTTGTGCTCATCCATGTTCTTTTATTTCCAGAGTAATGTGGTATGCCTGTAGCAATGTCTTCATCTTACTCGGCTTAGAGACTCTAAAATACTATATATAGTATGGGTGTCTTTCAAAATACATTCATTTCTCACAGTTCTGAAGGCTGGGAGGTCTAGCCAGTGCAGTTGCTGATGAGGCTCTTTCTGACTTTCACATGATCTTTATTTAATTATCTCTCTTTTTCCTCTTGTAAGATCACCAATCTCATCATAGGGCCTCCCTCCTCATTAACTAACCTTAAATACTGCTCAGGGATCCCATCTCCAAATAGCATCACATTGGATGGTAGGACTTCAACAAATAAACTTAGGGGCACAAAAGTATTCAACCTTTAAAAACACTGATGGTGAGCATTTTATGTGTGTTTTATATCATGTAGATACATGTATTTCTGTTTGTATGAAACTGTTCAGCAATAAGGTATGAGTTTGTTCAACTTAGATACTGCCAGTTTTCTCAATTATCATCTTGACCTATTTGAACTATTTTGCATTTCCAGCATCAGAATATTAAGCTGCTGTCATTTCACAGTCTGATTTTATGTTTTATTCACTTATTTGTTTGAAAGGCAGAGAAGAAGGGAATTGTGGAGGGGAGAGAGAGGGGGAGGAAGGGGAAGAGAGAGAGAGAAAGGGAGGGAGGGAGGGAGAGAGGGAGAGAGAGAACCTTCTATTTGTTGGTTCACCCCCCAAATGCCTGCAACAGCTGGGACAAAGTCAGGAGCCAGAAATTATATCTATGTCTCCCACATGGGTTGCAGGAATCCAATTTCTTTTTCTTTCTTTTTTTAAAATTTTCCCCAAGGAAGGTAATACCTTTACTAAGCTTCAAAATTTGACAAATCAATATAGTACTCTTTAATATAACAAAATCATATTTTCTGTTGGGGTCATATGTTCTAATAATGCCAAATTCTCATTTCAAAAATATCATTTAAATACCAAATCAAAACACTGAGTTTTAGCAGAGCAAGTTACTTTATTACAAGTTAATGTCTTTTGAAGTTGTACAATTTATCCTTTTAAAGTAAAGTCCCTCATGCAAGCTGTTGAATTTTACTGCAGTAGCACATGATGTGAATAGAAGAGGTGGCTCTGTTTAATTCTGGAGTTGGTCCAAAGCCAGGTAGATTTCCAATGTGTGAAAAGTTAAAAATAAAGTGCATGAGGCTAGTAATGAATATAAATATGACATTTTTGTAAAACAAACAAACAATTCTACCTTAAGGAGAAGCTAGGTAGTCATTCAGATAAAACTAATTTCAGGTGATCCTTTTAATTTAGAAGTCCTGCATCTTCTTATTTTGATCAAAAGTCACATATCCTTGCTCCAGCTTTTATTTTTAACAAAGCTCCCTAAAATATAGCCAGATGTTTTAAATAACATAATTACATTGGCAGCTTGGAGAGCTGGGAACCTGATGGAGAACATAGACTATCTTTATCTGCAAACGCTGCTGCCACCATTAGTGCCCATTGCTTCCTTTGCCCAGTGCTGCCAGTTCTCCATCCTCAGCATACCCACTCCATTGCTTCTCAGCCTTTCGTGAGCATTTGAAGATATCATACTTGACACTGGTCCTGCAAGATTCCCACTGAGGTTGAAGCCTTTCACAGTGAAGCCAGGAGTTCCTTCCTTCCAGGTCTCCCTTGTGGGTAGCAGGGGTGCAAACACTTGAGCCAAATTCTGCTGCTTTTCTCAGGCCATGAGTATGGGACTGGATCAGAAGTGGAGCAGCGGGACACAAACCAGCGGCTGTGAGATGCTGGCATTGCAGATGTTGGCTTTACCTGCCATAATGCCAGCCCCTGAAACCATATTTGTAAATAAAATATTAGTAGATTTGAGTTTCAATTGTTCTGTCTACAGGGTCAACTACAGAATGTTTTGGTTCTTTGTGCACCAATAAGAGACTTCACAATGGAAGGCAGTCCCCACTGGGTGCTGAGAAGTCTGTGGACGTGCAGCTTTCCAGAGGTCTAAGTTTTTGAACCGTATTGTGCTGCCTCCTTGGCACACTAGTAGGAAGCTGTATCAGAAGCAGAGGTGGGAACTGATACCAGGCATTTTGAAATGGGATGTAGGTGTCCCAAGTGACCACTTAAGCCATTGTGCCACACGGGCTGCTCTCACAGTTGATTTTAATTTCAGTCATTTTGGAGAATGAGTTACAGCTTTTCACTGTGGTTTTAATTTTATCATTTCAGTCACTCTATTTGTGAGGGCTTTGTTCAAACTTCTTGTCTACTTTTTAGTTTGTCATTTTCTCAGCTACAGAATTTCTTTATGCACCCTGAACATGGGTTTTTTGTTAACTAAGTACAATGCTAAATTCTTCATCTACTTATAGGCTTGGTTAAAGTTTCTTCTCTCTCTCACTCTTGCTCTGTCTTTCCTCCCTTCCTCCCTCTCCCTTTAAATCAACTTTATTGAGATACAATCTAAATCTAATAATATGAACACATTCTTTGTGTGAATTTTCGAGAAGTTAAAATATGTCATGTGCTTGTCTAATGACTATCTAAATAAAGATATAAACACCGCCTTCACTTATGCTCCTTTGCAGTCAAAATTCTTCCCCACAGATTGTCATTCTAGGCAAGTACTCATATAATTTCTATTAGCAAAAATTAGTTTCATTGTTTAGAACTTAATATAAAGCTTGTGTAGTTTGTCTGTTTCTATTCTTTAAAATTAAACATTTCTGCATCCTCTCTTTTATGTCTGTCTGTTTTACTCAGCATATAGTTGCTGTCTTAAAAGCCTTGTCAATGATTGTCTATTATATATAGCATTTAGACTCATTATACATCTGTGGCTGATTTATTTTGTTCCATATAATAATTTTGAGATTCATCCATCTTGTTCTTAGATTTAATTTAGTGCAATTTATCAGTCTGTTCATTTATCACTAGAGCTTGTTATGTTGTGCATAGGAAAACATTCCCTGTGAATATATTGTCTTTATTATTTTATCTACAGGGAACAGGTTCCAGGGACTGTGACAGGTATCAGGTGAACAGTATGATCACAGGGTGGTAGAGCAGGTGCTTTGTGCATGGTAGGTATGGTCAACACTGTCTGCTTTGGTGGTTTGGAAAGAATATCTACAGAGAGAAAGCCAGAGGATAAAACAAGATTCAAACTGTGGATCAATGTGTTAGAGTAAGGAATTTGCCTTTCAAAAACGGGAACGTTTTGGAAGAAATTAGGCAGAGCTGTAAAATGACTAGCCCTTTCCTTTAGAAAGCTGACTCTGACAACCGTGTAACAAATTATTGAAAGAGAAAAAATACAGTGACAGTCACATCACGGTGGACATGCCATAATTATCTAGATAGAATATCATAAAGCCCTGACATAAGTTATTGAAAATAATTAAGTGGAGAAAGGGTTAACAAGGAAATGCATGATAAAATTTTTATCAACAAAATTTATAATGAGTTAGATTTGTTTAGTTACCGATTTTGTTTCTTTTTTACTTTTTTGGACAGGCAGAGTGGACAGTGAGAGAGAGAGAGAGAGGTCTTCCTTTGCCGTTGGTTCACCCTCCAATGGCCGCCACGGCGGGCGCACTGCAGCCGGCGCACCGCGCTGAGCTTAAGCCAGGAGCCAGGTGCTTCTCCTGGTCTCCCATGGGGTGCAGGGCCCAAGCACTTGGGCCATCCTCCACTGCACTCCCTGGCCACAGCAGAGAGCTGGCCTGGAAGAGGGGCAACCGGGACAGAATCCGGTGCCCCAACCGGGACTAGAACCCGGTGTGCCGGCGCCGCAAGGCAGAGGATTAGCCTAGTGAGCCGCGGCACCGGCCTGATTTTGTTTCCTTTTAATAGCCATTGTCTCCTTCTCTTCTTAGCAACAACTGTTATCCATTGTTCTTTCCTTTTTCCTAGGGTCCATTGACATACAAGTCTATACTCAGCCATATTCTTATTGATGTAAATTGGTGGCTGTAGTTTTCCACTGCACTTAAGCACAATTCTACCCTATAAATAGGAGAATTGTTTATTGGTGTGTTTGGGACAAATATATATATATATATTTTTTCTTTCATGGATTGAAACAAAAAGAGAAAATGCGAGACAGAGACTTAAGTAGAAATGCACGTGAGGAAATTGTCATACCAGGATATTTCTGTAATTAAAATGTAGAGTTGCAGTTTATTTTTTGCTGACATCATTTTAGACAAAGAAGGTAAAACACAATGCTTAGGGGCTGGTGCTGTGGTACGGCTGGTTAAGCTGCTGCCTGCAACACCGGCCTCCCATGTATTTGAATCTTGGCTGTTCCACATCTGTTCCATCTACCTGCAAAAGCACTGGGGAAGAAGCAGAAGATGGCCTAAGTGCTTGGGTCTGTGAACCGCCATCAGAGACCCAGATGAGGCTCTTGGCTCTGGTCTTTGGCCTGGCCCAGTCTTGTCTCTGCAGCCATTTGAAGAGTGAGCCAGTGGATGGAACTTACTTCTCTCTCTCCCTCTCTTTACCACCTCTCTCTCTGTTTGTAACTTGCCTTTCAAATAAATAAATAAATCTTTAATGCAAAAAAAACAAGAAAATGCTTATCAAACAGTCATTTAATATCCATGAGTTTCCGTTAGTTCCTTGAAGTATACATCTCACAGATTTAAGCCTTTCTTTTTTACCAGAAAGAATCATCCTTCTTCTCAGAATTTTTATATGAATTCATGGTAGTAAGTGGACAGATGATTCCAGATAAACATAACTGATAAAAATTCATTGTTTGCCTTATACATATATTGTACTTTCAATTTCCTTTTCCAATTTGTGCAGAAATCTCATTGACTCTGCTGCATCCCAACCAGATAGCCAATTCTGAAAATTCTTTATATTCCTAAATATCTCAACCACATTCAGTATAACCTAGAATTCTGTAGTTACCAAGAATAGAAGTTTAATAACAGATTAACAGATATACAATTTTAAAAAGGTGGAAAAAACTTCCATTATCAGCTCCAACATGGAAAAATCTTAGCCATCATCCCAAAATATTGTCTACCAGCAAGAACCTACTCAGCACACAACTCAGAAGAGTTGGAACATTAACATCTGTTGAAACACCCATGAACTTTGGGAATGGAAACTGAACCATAAACGCCTCCTTTTTTTCTTCCATTTCATAGATAATTCTGAAATGCATTTCATAAGAATGCTTTGAAGGTCTTAGATCAATTACTGGTCCCTAGTACATTATGGAACTCATTACTATTCGTTATATTGGCTTTCCCACCTGCTCTGATTCCCTGACACATCATTTGCTTCTCAAATAAACCCACTCTGTCTACTCCTTGTCTCTGATTCTGATTTCAGGAAATCTAGGCAAAAGAAGCCATGAGTATATGAATCTCTTATTAATTTATTTCTTCTTCATAACAAACTTGGAATCTACTCCTTAGTCAATTGAGTTTTATTATTTCATTATATTTTCTGAAAACTTAATTTTGATTTTTGTTATGTGTAGTTGAAAATAACTGTCAGTAATTTAGCTTTTTAGTGCCTTGATCCCTTATAAACCACTGAAAATTAGAAGTGATAGATAAAGAAGAAACTATATGGTGAACTCTTCTCTAAGGCTAAGTATTCTCTTTCAGTATGAGTAACTAATTTCTAATTTAATTGTTTAGTGTCTTATAGCTCCGAATTATAAAATTCTCCTCCTTTTTAGAGTTTATCAGGGTCCTTATTTTCTAGATTTGGAATACAAATGATGAAACAACCTGATTCTTGGCATTTATTCTGCTGTGGTGGCTTTCTCATGTGGAGAAGAGACATCAAACCTCACGTGTTGAGGACTATGTTTTCATGTATGATGCAGCAGTCAATGCCTATTAGGTCTGCACAAATTATCCTCTCACCCTTCATTATTTACAGAGACTTTCTATTTGTAATAGAAAGAATCATGCCTAATATTTATAGAGCACTTTCCAAGTATGAGGCAGTATTGTCTATGCAGTCCATGAATTATTTAACCATTTTTCACAACCATTCTCTGGAATAGGTGCTATGCTTCATTTTCTACTAAAGATTAAGAACCTGGACTCTTAAGAGTGGTTCAGTAGCTTGTGCAGTGTCACATAATTCATATAGAACAAGTAACTATGTGAATAAAGTTGTTACAACTCTAGAGCTGATACGCATAATTATTATGTTATGCTATGACTTAGTAGTAGTAGTGCATTATAATATGGTACAATGGGTAGCTAGAAGTATATATTTTAAATTAGAACAAAGATACAATATGAAATGGGTCTATTTTGGAGCCGCGGAACTTGAGTTGTAATGAGAAGATTACAAGGAGAGAATTTTCGGTAGATGGAGCTACTCATTCAGCTTAGAAATGGTGACTTTGGGAAAAAAAATTCATTAGCACTTTCTTGGAGATCCTTATTTAATGGCTAATAATGAGTTCAGGATTTAAAGACCAGCCCTGTCACTGTTCAGATCACCAGTTTAAATCAACAAAGAACCCGTGTTCAGAGTATATGGAGCAAAAGTCATGCTCTAGTGAGCCTCAAGGTGAGACAGACTCTGAAGTTCAATTTGTTTTCCAGATTTATGGCTGATTCCTCCATTTCGATTCCTTTACTTGTTTATCCATTTTTCCTGAAAATATTCCCTTGATAAAGCACATAAAGAAATTTCCAGCTGAGACCTCGCCTTTAGGGAACCTAACCTAAGAGAATGTGTAATGTATCTGAGACAGCCTTCACCAAGAAAGAGAAGGGAGAGTTCAACAATATGACCACAAGCAGAACTGAACCTGGAAGTCTTGTTTCCTTATTTCATGACTTTTCACTCATAATACACATCACCTAACTCTTGAATGAGAACTTGTTTCGGAAGATAAGTGGCTGGGGAAGCAAAGCAGATTCTCACATTTGTGCTTTAAAATGTGTATGGGTTGGATGTTTGACACAGTGGTTAAGTCACCATTTGGGACACCCATTTGCCATATCAGTGTGCCTGTTTTTTGAGTACCAGCTATTCTGCTTCCAATCTAGTACAGTCTCTTAGTGGGGTCTTATGGTGATCAACAATAAACAACAGTGATACCAACAGACTCTTGTAAATGAATCAGATCATAATTACCCCCTGAAAAATTGTGTTTACTCAAGCTTAATAATATAGACCTCACTTGCACAAACAGCTCAGCTGAAATAATGTTAAATGCAATTAAATTTTAGTTTGAAGGGGAAATATCTATTAAAGCATACATTTTGATACATATTTTCTTCCAAATTCAATAAAGTAGAAATGCAATAAAATAAGCAAAATGATATAACACAAAGATCAATGAAAATGAGGTAAAAAACCTAGAATTAAATATTTATTCTTAGATTTGTTTAGTCACATGTAGGTTACCTGAGTGTATAAATTTGCCTCGCTAAACTCTGTACTTAAAATTAGTAAAAAATTTTGTCTCAGTAAATTTGACATTTTTTTGAAATGACCCTTTCCTCCCAGAGTTTTTGTGAAAGCTAAGTGAAATCATGTCAATTATAACTCTTGGATAATTGTACTGGTCTAAAAGTTAATCAATACTCTAGAAACTGGTCTCCACTATCTCTTTGCATAGTTGTGGAATGGATGAATTCACAAAAGCCAATAATACATATGAAGCTAGTTCATTTTCTTCATTAATTGTCATTTTGTCCTGGCATAAATGTGAAACCAGTTCTGTGTTTGTAGGTAATGAAGCATCAATCAGAATTTGAGGAGATAGCTAATTGGTTGACTTCAGTCCCAGATTAATTAATGAAGCCAACCTCAGTTCTTTCTGGCTGGCTCTTATTTGCATGCATGAATTTACTCCAAGTTAACTTCCCCATATTAAAAATTAATTTGATATACAGCTGTTCAAAATTTATATCGCTGTTTTATTACACTTTTGTATCAAGGAAGCTATGGCTAGATGATCTCACTGAAGTCTAGGATAAGAATAAACTTGTTCTCCTTCCTGGACATCTGTTTTTCCTCCTTCCTTCACCCTTTCATGGTATAATATTTATAGTGAAGAAAATCTCTTAAGAAATCAAATTAACCTTTTAATAGGGCTGAGTAAACTTTCTTAACTAACCGTGATCCCAAGAAAAAGTTATATGTGACTTAATAAGATAAAGTAAAATGTGTGTAGCCTATGAGAAGCATGAATACATAAATGATGGCATGGTTTTTGTGAAATGTTATATTTGAATTCATATTATAATATAGTCTATTGTGATACTGGGAGTTTGAGCACTCAGGTCCAAAAATATGGTTACTATTATATATTGCTTGAAAAGTAGGGTAATATAATTGTAAAGTGATAATATTCTATACCTAATTATTCAAAGTAAGAAGCCCCCAATAAATCATAGAAGCCATTATTTTATAATGTTTAGTGTGTGTGAACAACTTCCAAGAAATTTGAATTTGAGTTGGATAATACTCAATTACCTTTTCTATAACTTTTCTTCACTAAGATAGCACTTGCCCACTTCATGACTGTTGAATTGTACCCTAAACCAGAAAAAAAAAGATATTTGGAGAAAGTTAAACTAGGATTACAAGCTCTGTGCCCAGTAGAACGTTTCTGATCCAAAGGCCATAGGAATCTGGGTTTTTTTGAAGTACAACACTCTGAGATGAATACCTCCCCGGAGCAAGAGAAAACAGGTTTAGATGAGCTAAGAGATTTTCTGGAATGTAAATGAGTCTTGAGGTATTAATCACCATTTATAGTCCCCCATTAGTAAAGGCACATAATTAAATATCGGGATATTATTTCTACAACTTCTCCATTTAAGGCATCAAAATAAATGAGTGATTCCAATGTAATGACATACTTTTATTTAGCATTTAAAAAGTAGTTGTGATGAGCAGTTATGGAATACTTAGCATGTGCCAGAATAACGTACACATTCAATGCTCACACTTGTGCTTTAAGGTAGTTGCTATTATTCTCACTGTATAGACAAGGAGACAAAGATATTACAAGGTTAACTAACTTGCCTAACGTCAGACGAATGCCCTATTGTAGGGGTTGCAGTTTTTAGTCATGCAGTATTTCTCTAGAACTCACCTTTTATCATAATGCAGCAGTTTCCTATCCATTGTGAAAAATCAGGCGTCCCTAACACCAGCTGGGGTGGAAAAGTGCTGATAGCATAGGCTGTTCCCTGGAATTTTGCTCCTAATAGCTGCAGTGTCAAAGAAATATTCATAAAGGGAAAAGCTTTTAAAAATAAGGCAACTAACTGAAAGGAAAGATGAACTTCTGGTATCATAAGCAATTTGACTATGAATTATTTTTTAACTTTGTGATCTTTTGTGATAAGGAAGACAACACGAAATTAAGAGTGCATACTATTTCATAGACTTTATGTTTAACCATGAATAATTGCTTGATGTTAAATTCTGCTCTTTATTCCACAAATAATCTAATAGCATGAAAGGATGTTAAAATGGCCAGAGGTATTGGTTCACTTGCTGCAACTGGGTTACAGTTTTCTTGTGCCTTAGAGAAGAAATAGGAATCATCAATATTGAGGGAAAAATGTTAACATGAGTAGAAACATGTATTAACAATAGAGATTGTCGTAGTGGAAATAACAATGTGATTGGTAAACGAAAATAATAAAAAGAAAAAGCGCCAAAATGTTGACAAGTAACCTGCTTTTTAAGAAAAACTTTATAGTAACGATTTAAATATTCATTTTATAACTTGAGGAATGTGGCATTGTGATTTTCCTGTTAATCATTCATCTGCCTATAAAGTGTACATATTTTAAAAGAGCAGGAACAGGTAGTTGGAAGCATGCAACACACATGCAGGAATGACTGGTGGTGGAGGAGAAGACACAGACAACAAGCACACAGGAACACAGCCCAGTAGTGTCTGCATGATAGTGAATGGAGGGTCTCAGGCAGAAGGTTGACAGCATACTGTAACCCTGCACCTGGGAGGGACAGAGCTCCTAAGTGGGGCCACTAATTTGAACACAATGCTAATGAGGCCTAATGATGAAGATAGGGAACTACAGTGTAAGCCTCATAAACAATGTTGATTGACACCTCATAAGGAAGGGAGGCTCTGAGGGTGGTGGGAGAAGGACAGGAGGGGATTGGAGAGGAGACTGATTTCATTGTCTTCATTTTGGTTATTTTCAGACTTGACTTTCAGCTAGCTTCATTCAAAGGGCTCATTAAAACACATATTTCTGGATGCCCTCTGTTTTAGTTTTTCTGAAGTGGTGCCCAGTGATTTGTGTTTATAGCCAATGCTGATGTGACACTGATGATGCTGACATGAGACAGTATTTTGAGAATCACTTTTTCCTAAAAGCTATAACTCCACTGTCTCATGTAGCTTCCCTCAGAGCAAGGGGGCGAAACTGGTAAATTCTTTTTTTAAAGATTTTTTTGAAAGGAAGATTTACAGAGAGAGAGAGAGAGAGAGAGAGAGAGAGAGAGAGATTTTCCATCTGTTGGTTCACTTCCAGAGCCAGAACTGGGCCAATCTGAAGCCAGGAGCCAGGAGCTTCTTCCAGGTCTCCCACGTGGGGCCAAAGCACTTGGACCATCCTCTATTGCATTCTCGGTCTCATTAGCAGGGAGCTGGATTGGAAATGGAGAAGCTAAGACTAGAACCAGTGCCCATGTGGGATGCAGACACTGCATGAGGCAGCTTATCCCACTATACCACTGTGCCAGCCCCCAAACTGATACCTTCCTGAATGGACAACCCTCAATTCTCTCGTTTTTAATCATTATCACTCCAGATACCACCCTGAAGAGAACCAAGCCAACGGAGGCAGATCTAGAAATAAGAGTGAGACCACAAGCTTACATAAATTATCCAAATCCCAACTTTTACCTACTGACAGAGACAAATCAAAATTTTCAGCCAAAGAAAAAGATAAAAGAAACATTTTAGAGGAAAATACAAAGAGGCTTCTCCCTTGTCATGATATTTATAAGTGATGACTGATTGCCCCAGTGTGTCATGTCTGGAAGGTACACTGCTAGTTCAGCTATGCATACCCCTGGCCATACAAGTTTCTTTACGGTTCTGTTTGCTTGTTTCTCAAAGCACAAAGATCATATGGTTGAAAATACCCTTGTGTGGAATGGGTTGTATTTGTTAACCTCACTGTGCCTTGGAGAGAAAGCAGTGTTTTAAAACCTAAATGATGAAGACTCGGACAGAAGAGTTTGACCCATTTGTTGGAAGATGAGTGTGTTGATGAGTACCTCAGTAAGAACCTTAATTAATTCATCTGAGGATTCAGCATAACTATGCACATCTAGGGTCTGCTGTTAGAGTCTGAAATAGTCTCTTCAGGAGAAGGAGCATGGGTGTCTTCTGTAAGGAAAGTAAATCTAGGGAAAACAGGAGCTTGAACTTGAAGCCGTTTGTTGAAAACACAGAGTAGTTTTAGAGCCTGTCCTGCTGTTTCTGCTTCTGTTTGCTCTCTGAGTCTTTGGGAATTCAAATCCAAATGAAAGCACCTGAAAGTACTTTCTCACTGAAGAGTTAAAAGACATTAGGTAAGGCAGACCACATACACTTGGTAGTCATGCAGCGGCTAACAGCTGTAAAGTGTAAGAGGGGGCCTTCCCACACCAGCAGGGAGCACTGCCTTACCAGGACACCCCAACAATACCCAGGGCCAGCAGGAGAGGGCTGGACCATGACTTGCAGCTTGACACAGAGGAACAGTACTGGCACCAGCCAGGAAAGCTATGCTGCTATTGATATTCCTGCCACAGGCAAGAGGTCAAATGTCTTTGTGTGTGTAGTATTCACAAAAGAATAGCCTGTGTTGTTTTCTACTCAAGCACGGTAGAATACTTGGGGGTTTTAAAAACAAGACATACATTTGTTTTATGGATGGGCCCCTATCATAACACTGATAACACTCTGCTGTATGTTGGTTTTCACCACTAGACAGTGAACTCCCTGAGGATAAGGATTGGATTTTGCCTATCTTTATCTCTCAACACCTGACTCAGAAGCAGTGCTAGAAGATATATTTACATTAACGGGGAGAAATGAAACCTTGGTTTGAAACTCTGCATTCTGTAATATCTTGGGCTGATTATGTTCCCTTATTTCCTGAGTACAAATTGTGGAAGCTCCATGAAGTATTCCTAGATGCTTGTAATTATTGGTCTCAGGTTTATACCACTCTCCAGATTGCAAATTCCATGCCACCAGGAGCATGTATTTGTTTACTACAGTGCCAATTCCTAGAACACAGTCATCAGCGCAATTTTACTGGGAAGTAAACGTAACTGAAAAGAAAACCACCCTTATTATTTCCCAAAAGTAAGGATAATCATTAAAAAAGGCAAAAAAAAAAACAAAAACATGGGGCTGGCATTGTGGTGTAGTGGGTAAAGTCACTGCGTGCAGGGCCAGCATCCCATTTGGGCTCTGGTTCTAGTCCCGGCTGCTCCACTTCCTATCCAGCTCTCTGCCAAGGCCGGGGAAAGCAGTATAAGATGGCCCAAGTCCTTGGGCCCCTGTACACTTGTGGGAGACCCAGAAGAAGCTCCTGGCTCCTGACTTCAGCTTGGCATGGCTCTAGCCATCTGGAGAGTGAACCAGTGGATGGAAGACGTCTTTCTCTCTCTCTCTGCCTCTCTGTAACTAGGCCTTTCAAATAAATAAATCTTTTTCTAAAAAAATCATTCATGAGGGCCTGCACTGTGGCACAGTAGGTTAATCCCCTGTGGGTGCCAGTTTTAGTCCCAGCTGCTCCTCTTCCCATCCAGCTCTCTGCCATGACCTGGGAAAGCAGTAGAAGATGATCCAAGTCCTCGGGCCCCTGCACCCATGTGGGAGACCAGGAAGAAGCTCCTAGCTCCTGGCTATGGATCGGTGCAGCTCTGGCCATTGTGGCCATTTGGGGAGTGAACCAGCAGACAGAAGACCTTTCTCTCTGTCTCTCCCTCTCACTGTCTGTAACTCTGCCTCTCAAATAAATAAATAAAATCTTTAAAAAAAAAAAAAGAATCATTCACCCAGTGTGAAACATACAATGGATAATGCAATCATGTATCCTCTCCTGTAGTTTTTTATTTAATTCATTTCCAAAAGAAGACTACTCATTTATATTAATAATTAAGGTATATAGCATTTCATTTGGAACACCAAATAAAAATAAGCTGATTATTTCTTGAAGCTGATTCATTTTAGAATAAGCCATATTCCTAAGAGGATTCAATTGATGTAACAGAATCATCCACTATCTAATCAATTATTCCTTGATAACTGTGCTACTCAATGGAGAATACGGCTGTGAAATGAAAATATGATGGAACTAATTATTACTCTATGTAGAATGATTTTTTTAGTGTATGTGTCAGAAATCTAATATGACTTATCTTTATCCAGGTTTCTCTACAGGGCAAGAATACAAGATGTTATGTGAAATTTGCAGATGGTTAGCCATAGTTTTATACTACTGGCAGTAACAGAGTGACTCACTCACAAATTCTCTTTAACAGTTTTTCTCAAATCTTATATACAGATAACCAGTCGAAAAATAACATGAAAGTACTTGCTTAAAATTTGTAATACTGAATAACATTCCAAAGTACCCCAACTGGATCAAGAGTTTGTGTTTTAGTTATTAAAACAAAAAAACCTAAATTAAAGATCTCTGCGAGGAAGATCCCAGTGGAAAGAATGGGTCATCAAAGAAGGAGGTACCTTTCTCTGAAGGGAGGATACTTCCACTTTGACTATGACCTTGTCAAAATATGATCAGAGTCGGTGAACTCAGGGGGCTTCCATAGCCTTGGCAGCTCATGACAAGAGCCTAGGGTGATTACTGATGCCATAAACAAGAGTGTCAATTTGTTAAGTCAACAACAGGAGTCACTGTGCACTTACTCCTCATGTAGGATCTCTGTCCTTAGTGTGCTGTACATTGAGATTTAATGCTATAACTAGTACTCAAACAGTATTTTTCACTTTATGTTTCTGTGTGGGAGCAAACTGTTGAAATCTTTACTTAATGTATGCTAAACTGATCTTCTGTATATAAAGAGAATCGAAAATGAATCTTGATATGAATGGAAGGGGAGAGGGAGTGGGAAAGGGGAGGGTTGCGGGTGGGAGGGACGTTATGGGAGGGAAAAAGCCATTGTAATCCATAAGCTGTACTTTGGAAATTTATATTCATTAAATAAAAGTTAAAAATAAAAAAAACACAAACAATAGCAATTATATCATGTTTGTTTAATCCTGTGCCAATTTTTTCAATGCAGAAAATAGGTTTTATGGGAATTCAAAAGAAGCAAAGATCATTGAGGCCTGGAAAAACGAGGAATAAATTAGACCTTGAAGTTAGGTAGGGATTTAAGATAGGTATTAATAATAACACATGCTAATAGTGAAGAGAGTCATTGATGTGTGAATGTGTGCACACAAGAATGAATCCAGAAAGATGATCTGAGACATCCTAAACTTTCCTTCATAATTATTATATAAATGTAAATATGGTCGCTCTTTCTCTGTCTCCTGACCTCTGTCTCTGTCTCTATCTCTCTCTCTTACTCTCGCCTTCTCTCTTTTCCTTCTTTGACCCTTCCCTCCAGTCTGTTGGGTTTCCCCCAATAAACTCTTCCCCTTAAAAAATGCAAATATGGTTTAGTAGTAGATCTAAAATAGTGCTCTTGATCTCTCACTGCACATTAATAAATAGTCCTTTGTGTCTCAGAGGTATTAAGAGAACCAGGAAATGCATCCCTAAGAGTTGGAACTTTGTCTTTCTTCTTTAACAGTGTATCACCAGGGCACGAGTGCTACTTGGATCATGCAGTAGAACACCAGGTGGCATTCTAAGAGAGAGAGTACGTGGTTCTAGAGCAATAGAAATGAGAACAACCTATTTTTAATATAAAAGAAGGTAGCTAATCTAAACCAATGTATTTTGGGGAGAGGTAGTAACATATATTTATAATATATATTATAATATATATAATATTATATATACACTATATATTATATATAATATATATTATATATATGTATAATCTTATGATGATGAAGCACATCCTTAGCTATTTAATGGACACAAAAATGCTGTGAGTTATGAATTATGTTCTTTTTAGGTGAGAAAGCATTTTACTTCAATTTCAGTGTCTTGAAAGCAACCTAGAATATTTTTATTAGACATGTGTTTTCACTTCTCCTATGGCAACCCCATATTTGTATGGAGAATGGGCCCAAGTTATGGAGCCAGTCAAGAGTAAATTTATAAACCATATATGTATTAAGTTACTAAGGGGAGTCAGTCCTGTACATTGTGGGTAAAGGTACTGCCTGCAGTGCCGGTACCCCACATGGGTGCCTGTTGGAGTCCCAGCTGTTCCACTTCTGATCCAGCTCCCTGCTAATATGCCTGGGAAAGCAGCAGAGGATGGCTCAACTCCTTGGGACCCTCCTTGGAAACCATGAAGAAGCTCCTGGCATTGGATCAGCCCAGCTCTGGCCATTGCTGCCATTTGGGAAGTGAACCAGTGGTTGCAAGACCTCTCTCTCTGCCCCTGCCTCTGCCTCTTTGTAACCCTACCTTTCAAATAAATAAATAAATCTTTAAAAAGGAAACAGTCTTTACAAATATACAATTTGAACACTGACTTCACAAATCTCCACCAAGGATTATCATCTAGTAAAATCTACTGTTACCAGTCTTTTGACCCCACATAATGTTCTCCTTTTTTAAGGTTGATTTATTTATTTAGAAGGCAGAATAGACAGAGATGGAGAGAGAGGGAGCAGGAGAGAGACAGACAATGCATGTGTTTTCATCGGCTGTTCTACTCCCCACATGGCCACAATGGCCTGGTCTGTACCAGGCCAGAGTAGAGCCAGGAATTCCATCCCAGTATCCCACAGGAGTGGCAGGGTTCTAAGCACTTGAGCCATCTGCTGCTGCATTCCCAGGCCCATCGGCATGAAGCTGAATTGCAAGCAGAGGAGCTGGATTTGAACAGGCACTGTGATATGGGATGCTGGTGTCTCAAGCAGTGGTTTAAACTGCTGTGCCAGGATGAGGGGCCCGCAAGTGCGTTTTCTATGTTGTCTTTGAGAAATGAGCCCTAGGACATGTGCAAGCAGACTCTACAGAAAAATAGGCTTTGGTTGGAAGAAATGATTCCACCTTCTTTTCCTTCTTTACTTTTTAAAATTCATCTCATATCCTCTTGATCCCAAAAGTCTCTTCCCTCATCTGTGATCCAGTCAATGCTGAACGCTCAGAGAGCCTTCATGGGAGTCCTGCCTGTGAGCTTTCAGCAGCACATTAAATACTGGCTGGCTATGCACTTCTTGAAACTTGTACAGATGGTAGAGCTTCTTAAGGCAAATTGCTACTGGTATTTTCTTTACTGTTCATTTCATAAAAGCTAATATAGTTGCTTCCTACCTCAGCCGCATTGCTTCTAATTCAATCAGCCCTTCAGCCAAAGGGTGAACAATGAGTAGTGAGTAAACTGAATCCATCCACTGGGATCCGAACAGATAAGCAGCATAAAATAGATGGTGATTATTCAGAAGTTCTCTGAAAAATGGGAATAGATAACAGTTGGATGACAAAGAGGAAGGCGAAGGATCCTCCAAGTGAAAAGAAGCTCTGTGAATAACGATGAAAACCTAACAAAGGCATAATATTCTGGGAGAACAGAAGCATTTTAAAGAAACATCCAATGGTAAGCAAGCTGAATATGTGGCTTGTTTTCAGAGACAAGACTGCGCAGTTGGCATCTGATGCAAGACTATGAGAATTCAGCGGTTTCTCTCATAAGTCCCTGTAGGCTTAACTCACTCTATTGTGCTGATCATTTATGATGCTTTATAAATAGAATGAATTACTATCTGAAGAAATTCTTAAGATAGTAATTTTTAAATCTTTGATGTTTAAATATCAGGCAAGGAAAAATAGCAGTTTTCAAATTGATATTTTAAAATAATACTTTGCTTTAAATAGCACCTGTTTGGGTCAGTCATTTCTTTAAGTGCATTGCACACAGTTCTCAGACTGGGAGAGTACTGGAAGCAATTTTACATTCCCAGCCAGCTTTTGTTGTACAGTTTTTCTCATTTGGGACAGGCCATATTACACATACAGCTGACACCTAGTCACACAAAACTGCTATGCACAAATGAGGAAATCATGATGTGAAAATCTTCAGACTGTGCTCAACAACAAACAGCACAGAGCGTACCTCACAGAGGAAAAGCAGAAGTAGGTTCTTCCCCTAGCATCTGACTTCCCAATCTTAACTTAGAACACGGAATACTTTTTTTTTTTTTTTTTTTGACAGGCAGAGTGGACAGTGAGAGAGAGAGACAGAGAGAAAGGTCTTCCTTTTGCCATTGGTTCACCCTCCAATGGCCACTGCAGCCGGAGCACCACACTGATCCTAAGCCAGGAGCCAGGTGCTTCTCCTGGTCTCCCATGGGGTGCAGGGCCCAAGTACTTAGGCCATCCTCCACTGCACTCCCTGACCACAGCAGAGAGCTGGACTGGAAGAGGAGCAACCAGGACAGAATTTGATGCCCCGACCGGCACTAGAACCCAGGGAGCCGGCGCCGCAGGCGGAGGATTAGCCTAGTGAGCCGTGGCGCCGGCCTGAACATGGAATACTTTCATTTAAGTAAATGGACATGAATATCATTGTCAGCTGGAGCTCTGGTAAAGCAAACAACAGATGTAGATTTCCTTAACAAAGCAGTTAGTGTCTTCACCCTCCTGCAATCCTCTAATGAAGAAAAGTTAATCAGTTCTAGTGAATGAACCAATGCAGACCCAGGGTGGGCACTGCCATGGAGATCTGGTAGGAAGAAGAGAAATCATGGTTTGGAGAATGAGGTAATATACATGAAGACTAGCACAAAAGATTTCAGAAAAGTTCAAAAGGATAAATGAATTTAAGGTAAAAGACCAACATACAACTCAAAGACCCTAAAGACTTCTATGGGGACAGAGTCCATTATGCACATAAAGAGGTAAATACATTTTGATTCCTATGAGCCAATGCTCCATATTCAGGTTGCATATCATAGTGAGCTGAAAAAAAGACACCATGAACTTTGATTGAGGTTCATGTAGGCAGAAGAGTGAGAATAATCAGGAAACAACAGAAAGACATAGTACTTTACCACCACTTTCAAAAGTTGATTTGTGAAAAATAAAGGAATAACAAGATGTGTCAGAGCCAAAAACAAAATACAGATTTATGAAAGGAAAGAAAGAAAATCAAAGATTATAGTGTTTCAAGTGTCAAAAAAATTCATGGATAGAAAATAATTATTTCCAAATTAAATATTGATGCTGTATGTATTTCTATACTGTATTTAATGTATAGCCTGAACATGTGCCCATACAACACATTAATTTTTCTGGAGTTGTCACCCCCAGGTGGTAGGTCTGAGCTCTTCTTTCTTCTTCTTCTTTTTTTTTTTTTTTTTTTTTTTGACAGGCAGAGTGGACAGTGAGAGAGAGAGACAGAGAGAAAGGTCTTCCTTTGCCATTGGTTCACCCTCCAATGGCCGCCGCGGCCAGCGCACCACGCTGATCCAAAGGCAGGAACCAGGTGCTTCTCCTGGTCTCCCATGGGGTGCAGGACCCAAGCACTTGGGCCATCCTCCACTGCACTCCCTGGCCACAGCAGAGAGCTGGCCTGGAAGAGGGGCAACCTGGACAGAATCCGGAGCCCCGACCGGGACTAGAACCTGGTGTGCCGGCGCCGCAGGCGGAGGATTAGCCTAGTGAGCCACGGCGCCAGCCTCTTCTTCTTCTTTTTAAAGATCTACTTATTTGAAAGGCAGAGTTACAGAGATGCAGAGAGAGAGGCAGGTGGGGGCAGGGAGTATTCCATCAGCTCATTCATTCCCCAAATGACCGCCATTGCAGGAACCCGGCCAATCTGAAGCCAGGAGCTTCTTCTGGTTCTGCCATGAAGGCGCAGGGACCCAAGGACTTGGGTCATCTACCACTGCTTTCCCAAGCCATAGTAGAAAGCTGGATGGGAAGTGGAAAAGCTGGGGCTCCAAACAGTGCCCAGCTGGGATGTTGGCTCTACAGGCGGCAGCTTTACCCACTATGCCACAGTGCTGGCCCTGCATTCCTTCTTAATTCATCAGATTTCCTTACTACAGTTAAGTTATTATCAAGCCTTTGGGTAACTGTTTTAATCTCACCTATGAGCATATGGAACATCTTTCATGTGTATGGATCTACAACAAGAGGGAGAGTTTTAGCTGAATCTGGCTTCTGGTAGAATCTTAACAATGTTTAAAACTTTGGACCTGACACCTGTGGTTACAGTGCAGCCAGTTTTTGGGATTGTGGTCATGGTTTGATAGAAGAACAGAGGAGAGTTGAGCTGAAATTGAGTTCAAAAATATATGGGCCATTTAACTTTGGGTATCATTTTAGCTTAATTTCATTCATGTTTAAATAAATTGACACTATTTAAGGGATCTAATTTTATAAACTTCCAGACAAAGATTATACATTTTTGTGTTTTCTTTAAAACCAGATAATAGTCATTTTAAAAAGTATTCCTTTATTTGAAAGGCAGAATGACAGAGTAAAGGAGACACAGAGGTAGAAACAGATCTTCCATCAATTAGTTCACTTCCCAAATGGACAGAGGTCCAGGATGGGTAAGGCAGAAACCCAGACCCAGAAACTCCATCTAGGTCTTGAACACAGGTGGCAGGGATCCCTAGTACTTGGGCTACCTTCTGCCTTCCCAGGCTAGTTAACTGAGAGCTGGATCCGAAACGGAGCATCCAGAACTCTAACCGGGGCCCAATATGAAATGCTGGTGCGGCAGACCGCAGGTTAACCCACTGTGCCACAAAGCCAGCACATGTATATACAATCTTATTATCTATCTTTTATCATGACATGAAATTAGGTAATCCAGTTGGAAAATCTGTCCTTTGAGTTTTAACTTCCCAAGTAACATGCTGACCATATGGGTGTGTGCATGTAATGTATATGTGTATACACACATATGTGTACATATGTGCATGTATTCTATAAACATTTCAAAATAACTAGTATGTCTAGCTTGAAATCATATACAACAGCTTTTCTGAAATATGAAATTTAGATGGTAAATATGAATAGACTAAGATTACTTTATGCTTCAAATTGAGTGCTATGTACTCCTTTGTATATCTTATGAGATTTTGCAATGATAACATTTTATATATCTGTTGTAATCATGTCTAAGATATTTCAGCTTGGATCCAAGTTCAAATGGTTTTCCTATCCTAAAAGCATATGTCATATAGACTCCCTTATAATTGTCTGAGGCAATCTAGTAATTAGGTATCCACAACATGTAAAATCCACCTTGTACTCATTTGAAGGCAGCTAATTACTAGAAATGAAAAGCATACCAATTACATTCTCAGTAAACCCTCAGAAGAATATTCTAGGTAATGTGCTTCCTGTGAACTTTGCCCCACCAATTCTTATAGGTACCAACTTTTATTTTCATTTAAATGTGGAGACCATAAGAGACACTATGGGTAAGTACTGTCCATTTGCATCAATGAATTAATTATGTTACTTAAAATATAGCAATATTTTTGTATGTTTGTGTCAAGTAAATATAGGGAGAGGTGCAGAACAGCAGATTCAGCCATTGCTTGTGATGACTATATCATGTACTTGAGAGCCTGGGATTGAGTCTAATATCTGCTTCTGATCCAATTTCCTGCTAATGCACCTGGGAGGTAGCAGATGATGGTTCCTGCCAACCACCTGGCTTTGTCCTGGCCCAGTCACTGCTATTATAGGCATTTGGGAAATGAACCAAATGGAGTATCTTTCTCTGCCTGTGCTCTCTCTGTCACTCTAACTTTCAAATAAATTAAGCTAAATCTCTAAAAATACAATTATGATCATTAGTTCAAGACAGTTTCAATGGATCTGGCTTAAGGAAAGGACACAGGTTTAGGTACCATTTAAAATGTGCAACTAAGTTAAACAAATTAATTAAAATATTATAAAATTCATTTCAGAAGTATTTTTCAGATGTTTTAGAATATTATCAGTACTTTCAAATATTATTTTATTGATTTATTTGACAGGGAGTGAGAGAGTGAGAATGAGAGAAAGATAAAGACAAAAACTCCCATCTACTGCTCACTCACAAAGGCTCTCCATGGCTGGGTCTGGGCCAGGAGAAAGCTGGGAGCTTGGAACTCAATCCAGGGTCCCCAGCTTGTTGGCAAAGACCCAAGTGCCTGAGCCATTGTCAAGTGCTTCCCAGCAAGTGCATTAGCAGGAAGCTGGAATCAGGAACAGTATCAGGACTTGAACCTAAGTACTCCAGTATGAGATGTGGGTGTACTAACCAGTAACTTAACCACTAGAACAAATGTCCATCAGAACAATCTTTTAACACTTTAAATACCTTTATGTTGTTGAGCTAATGCACTAATAACTTAATCAAGACATTGCTGTGTAATCATGAATGCAAGTCATGGATGTGTTCAGAGGTAGTTCGTGGTACCCTCTTTTTTTTGCTCTGTGATTTATTTTTCATAAAAAACAGAACATATCACAAGACAATAAGGTAAAAAGAAAATTTCTGTATAGCACTTGAAGACAATTTGGAAAGTGATAGTTTCATTATATAAATAATAGCTTCTGAGATTTGATCCTAGAGCATTTCATAAAAATAAATTATTTTTTAATAGGGTAGTGCTGAAGCATCCATTAAGAGAAAGAATTTTAGACACCAGATTTGAGTTCAGTATGACACAAGAATATTTTTCAAAGGTACATGAAATAAGGATTGATGATGTGGTGCAGCAGGTTAAGCTGCATCCCTATCAGAGTGCCAGTTTGAGTGCAGGCTAGTCTGCTTCAAACCAGCTTCCTGTTAACATATCATGGGAGGCAGCAGATGATGTCTCAAGTCTTGGATCCCTGCTATGCATGTGTGAGACCCAGATGGAGCTCTGGGTTCCTGGTTTCAGCCTGGCCCAGCCCTTGCTGTTGCAAGCATTTGGGGTGGAAACCAGCAGATGGAAGATTCTCAAAATCATTAATTCTCATCCTCTCTCTCTCTCTCTTTGCCTTTCAAGTAGATAAAACAAGATTTTTTTAAAACAATGTACATGAAATAGATGGCAATCATTGAACTACCTGACTTGATCTTTAATAACCCTTCAAGGAGCCAGCGCTGTGGCGCAGTGGGTTAATGCCCTGGCCTGAAGTGCCAGCATCCCCTATGGACGCCGGTTCGAGACCCACTTCTGATCCAGCTCTCTGCTGTGGTCTGGGAAAGCAGTAGAAGATGGCCCAGGTCCTTTGGCCCCTGCACCCGTGTTGGAGACCCGGGAAAAGCTCCTGGCTCCTGGCTTCGGACTGACGCAGCTCCGGCTATTGCAGCCATTGGGGAGTGAACCATCAGATGGAAGACCTCTCTCTCTCTCTGCCTCTCCTCTCTCTGTGTAACTCTGGCTTTCAAATAAATAAATAAAAATCTTTTTGAAAATAATCCTTCAAAGAATATTAGAGATAGTACTTACTGTGCTTTCTATTCTTAGTATTTTTGAGGCTTAAAAATAGTCAATTCTCCATTTTTACCTTCCTCTGATTAGTTTGACAGTGCCTACAACATTTTCAAGCAAAAGCATTATGCAGCATCAGGATTAGACTCAAGGTGAAAGCAGTATTTATAAGGGACATAAATGCTAAAATGACCCATAGCTAATATTTAATCACAAGGTAAAAGGTGCTGATAACAGATGGTCTGCTAGGTTCCGTAAAAGCTGGTTTCTGTCTATTACAATAAATAATAACCAGCATGTTACATGTAACAGTTGTGTTTTAATGTGGCTTTTAGGCTCAAAACAGTTTTGAGAGCTTCTCATTCTTCAGAAGTCAATCATGATGGTGGTTGGGGGTGCAGTGTGATTTGAACATTGTCAACCAGTTATGAGCTAACCAGGCAGAAAGAGACCTTCACAATCCCTGTTGATGGACTGTGAAATTTACCATTTATCAGTACACTCTACAGTAATGCAAAATTCCCCAGAATGGGCTATCAGTAACTCGGGTGACCTCGCTGGGGTATTATAAAGAATTCTTTATCACACTTTGAAGGATTGCAGAATGTCGTTATATTTCGAAGTTGGACATTACAAAGAGGTAAAAGCACGTACATTACCCCATTGATCTGACAGTACTTAAAAACTAGAAGATAACTTTCCTATTTTTCCACAGAGATCTATCGAATGCTCACAAAGCATTGGCTTTCGCCCAATGCCATCGTCAGCCTTCAGTGAATTAAGTATAGAGCATGAATCCTGGGTTTTCAGTCCCTCATTGTAACTAACAGAGCTGGAATTACTCTCCCCCTGGCATGCCCATAGCTATCTTCCTCTTCTTTTCCTTCCCTTGTTTTCCTTATAACGCGTTCTGTGTCACGGGGATGAAAAGCAAATAGCAAAGTAAAATGGAAGAAAATAAGGCAAGACAAACTTACCTGTCTTGTTGATTTTTAAGGAACCGCAGGTCAATCCCCTGGGACACACAGAGTTGGGATTTTTCTTCAAAGCATGAAATGATGTTTTCTCATTATTTCACATTTGAAAATATTTGATGTAAAATATGACATATGAAAATAAATTGAGTTCAATTAATCATTCTAGTTAGGTTGATGATTTTCCTGGTATGAAAATGGATGTTTTATGCCATGATTAGCATCTTTTCCACCTTCCCTTATGATCATTTTATTTCTGTTTAGCAAATGGAAAACAATTCTTTTATATATTATTAATCTTTAAATTTTCTAAGCTGTGTTTTGAGGTATTTTATGTTTATTGCATTGGATTAATTGCAGAGTACGATATAGTAAGATCCAGCTATACACTGTACTTCAGGTGATATAATTTTAATTTAAGGCTAAAATTAAAGCAGTTGCACTTTCATCCTTTGATGGTGCTGTAAGTCTACTGGTGCTGGTTGCAAAACTTCCAAGAATTATAATCTCAGGGAAAGGAATATAAACAAGGATCTAATGTTGGGGCCACAAACTAAAGTGGTAACAAGCATGTAAAAGAGTTAAAGTATTAATAATGATTTAGGTGCAATTACTACTGGAAGAAAGGAAACTTCCCAACTTTCTAAGTGTTACCAGAAACGTCTGTATTTGAACTTCTTAAGGAAAATCTTGGTAATAGTTATGATAAAATTATTTTGAAAAGCTGGAGTACTGTTCTAGAAAAATGACTTTTTCCAGGTAAACTTTGTGCTTCATTTTAAATGACAGTTTAATCATTTTACTGTCTTTCTATTAAAAATAAAAAGGTAGTATACATATTAAAACTATATATATATACATACAATAAAAGCAATAATTTTTGATATTAAAAACATGTTATTCTAAATGTATCAGGTTGCATCAACTTGCTAATTTCAGCATTTGGGATTGGTAATCAAGTAATGGGGCTTCCATCATAGAAGTCTCCTGCAGAATCAATGTTTGTGGGTTGGTAAGTAATGCCATTTTTACCCAGCAAGGTCTGTTTGAGGTAAAGTAGGATTCCAAGTAAGAAATAGACAAAAGATCAGGCAAGGGTTAAAGTTGTTAACAGGATTGCAATGAGAGGTGTTAATTCCAGCATCAAAGTATAAGACAAATAGAGTATCAGAGATGGGTGGAGTTGGTTTGTGGGATGAGGTAGTGGGAGAATGTATGATAAGTGGACACCCAGGGTCCTACTCTGGAGCACCCCATGTGCACTGGGAAAACACAGCTACATGTGGGTTCCCTACTGAGTGTAGCTGGAGCTCTTTTCAATTTCCTCTGCACTGTACTCCTTAGTTGTGGGAGATGGAGTCTCCATGTGGAATTTCTTCAACTGATATGGCCTTTCATATCCAATGAACTTAATCATGGCTGGGGTAATTCAAAAGCATTCTGTTCTTTGAGAATTCAACTGCTTATGAGACATCAATAATCAGGAGCCTGAAGTATCACCACAGTTTATGGAGATTGCCGCCAGTGGCCCATTGGCTACCTTCCATCTGTAGAACTGCTCTAGGTAGACTTCAAAGCATTTTAAACTATCTTGAAGTAATTTCTTATTTTTTAAAAGATACATTTATTTATTTTGAAAGTCAGAGTTAGAGGGAGAAACAGCAAAGGATCTTCCATCCACTGGTTCACTTCCCTCAGAGGGCTACAATAACCAATGCTAGGCCAGGCCAAAGCCAGGAGCCAGGAACCTCTTCCGTGTCTCACACATGGGTAGCAGGGGCCCATAAATCTCATCTCTGGTGGTAATAATTAGTTTCTTTTTTTAACATTCTTTTTTTTAACTTTTATTTAGTAAATATAAATTTCCAAAGTACAGCTTATGGATTACAATGGCTTTGAATCCCATAACTTCCCTCCCACTCGCATCCCTCCCATCTCCCACTCCCTCTCCCATTCCATTCACATCAAGATTCATTTTCAATTATCTTTATATACAGAAGATCAATTTAGTATATATTAAGTAAAGATTTCATCAATTTGTACCCACACAGAAACACAAAGTGTAAAATACTGTTTCAGTAATAGTTATAGCATTATTTCACATTGGACAACACATTAAGGACAGAGATCCCACATGAGGAGTAAATAAATACACAGTGACTCCTGTTGTTGACTTAACAATTTGACACTCTTGTTTATGGCGTCAGTAATCTCCCTAGGCTCTAGTCATGAGTTGCCAAGGCTATGGAAGCCTTTAGAGTTCGCGACTTTGATCTTATTCCGACAGGGTCATAGTCAAAGTGGAAGTTCTCTCCTCCCTTCAGAGAAAGAAACCTCCTTCTTTGATGGCCCATTCTTTCCACTGGGATCTCACTCAGAGATCTTTCATTTAGGTCTTTTCTTCTTTCTTTCTTTCTTTTTTTTTTTTTTTCCAGAGTGTCTTGGCTTTCCATGCCTAAAATACTCTCACGTGCTCTTCAGCCAGATCTGAATGCCTTAAGGGCTGATTCTGAGGTCAGAGTGATGTTTAGGACATCTTCCATTCTATGAGTCTGCTGTGTATCCCACTTCCTATGTTGGATCGTTCTCTCCCTTTTTTATTCTATCAGTTAGTATTTTCAGACACTAGTCTTATTTGTGTGATACCTTTGATTCTTAGACCTATCAGTGTGATCAATTGTGAACTGAAATTGATCACTTGGACTAGTGAGATGGCATTGGTATATGCCACCTGGATGGGATTGTATTGGAATCACCTGGCACATTTCTAACTCCACCATGTGGGGCAATCCGATTGAGCATGTCCCAAATTGTATATCTCCTCCCTCTCTTATTCCCACTCTTATATTTAACAGGAATCACTTTTCAGTTAAATTTAAAAGCCAAAGAAAAATTGTGCGTTAATTACAGAGTTCAACCAATAGTACTAGAACAAAAAAAAAAATACTAAAAGGTATAAAGTATTACATTGTACATCAACAGTCAGGACAAGGGCTGATCAAGTCACTGTTTCTCATAGTGTCCATTTCACTTCAACAGGTTTCCCCTTTGGTGCTCTGTTATTTGTCGCTGATCAGGGAGAACATATGATATTTGTCCCTTTGGGACTGGCTTAATTCACTCAGCATGATGTTTTCCAGATTCCTCCATTTTGTTGCAAATGACTGGATTTCATTGTTTTTGACTGCTGTATAGTATTCTATAGAGTACATGTCCCATAATTTCTTTATCCAGTCTACTGTTGATGGACATTTGGGTTGGTTCCAGGTCTTAGCTATTGTGAATTGAGCTGCAATAAACATTAATGTGCAGACAGCTTGTTTGTTTGCCAATTTAATTTCCTTTGGGTAAATTCCAAGGAGTGGGATGGCTGTGTTGAACGGTAGGGTTATCTTCAGGTTTCTGAGGAATCTCCAGACTGAATTCCATAGTGGCTTGACCAGTTTGCATTCCCATCAACAGTGGGTTAGTGTCCCTTTTTCATCCTCGCCAGCATGTATTGTTGGTAGATTTCTGATTGTGAGCCATTCTAACTGGGGTGAGGTGAAACCTCATTGTGGTTTTTATTTGCATTTCCCTGATTGCTAGTGATCTTGAACATTTTTTCATGTGCCTGTTGGCCATGTGGATTTCCTCTTTTGAAAAATGTCTATTGAGGTCCTTGGCCCATCTCTTCAGTGGGTTGTTTGTTTTGATATTGTGGAGTTTCTTGATTTCTTTGTAGATTCTGGTTATCAACCCTTTATCAGTTGTATAGTTTGCAAATATTTTTTCCCATTCTGTCAGTTGCCTCTTCACTTTCCTGACTGTTTCTTTTGAAGTACAGAAACTTCTCAATTTGATACAATCCCAAATGTTAATTTTGGCTTTGACTGCCTATGCTTCCGGGGTCTTTCCAAGAAGTCTTTGCCAGTGCCGATATCTTGCAGGGTTTCTCCAATGTTTTCTAATAATTTGATGGTGTTGGGTCATAGATTTAAGTTTTTAATCCATGTTGAGTGGATTTTTGTGTAAGGTGTAAGGTAGGAGTCTTGCTTCATGCTTCTGCATGTGGAAATCCAGTTTTCCCAGCACCATTTATTGAATAGGCTGTCCATACTCCAGGGGTTGGTTTTGGATCCTTGATCAAATATAAGTTGGCTGTAGATGTTTGGGTTGATTTCTGGTGTTTCAATTCTGTTCCATTGGTCTATCCATCTGTTTCTGTACCAGTACCATGCTGTTTTGATTACAACTGCCCTGTAGTATGTCCTGAAATCTGGTATTGTGATGCCTGCAGCTTTGTTTTTGTTGTACAAAATTGCTTTAGCTATTCGAGGTCTCCTGTTTCTCCATATGAATTTCAGTACTATTTTTTCCAGATCTGAGAAGAATGTCTTTGGTATTTTCATTGGTATGACATTGAATGTATAAATTGCTTTTGGGAGAATGGACATTTTGATGAGGTTGATTCTTCCAATCCATGAGCATGGAAGATTTTTCCATTTTTTGGTATCCTCTTCTATTTCTTTACTTAAGGTTTTATAATTTTCATCGTAGAGATCTTTAACATCCTTGGTTAAGTTTATTCCAAGGAATTTGATTGTTTTTCCAGCTATTGTGAATGGGATTGATCTTTGCAGTTCTTTCTCAGCTATGGCATTGCATGTGTATACAAATGCTGTTGATTTTTGTGCATTGATTTTATATCCTGCTACTTTGCCAAACTCTTTTATGAGTTCCAATAGTCTCTTAGTAGAGTTCTTTGGATCCCCTAAAAAAAGAATCATATCATCTGCAAAGAGGGATACTTTGAGTTCTTCCTTCCCCATTTGTATCCCTTTAATTTATTTTTCTTGCCTAATAGTTCTGGCTGAAACTTCCAGAACTATATTGAATAGCAGTGGTGAGAGTGGGCATCCCTGTCTGGTACCAGATCTCAGTGGAAATGCTTCTCACACATGGGTATCAGGAGCCCATAATTCTCATCTCTGGTGGTAATGATTAGTTTCTTAACTATGCCAACTTCAAACGCTTCAGATATATATATATATATATATATGTTATATTGTCATGTAAAATACATATATACATATACATATATATACATAAATACATATATACATATACATATATGTATTTTACATGGCAATATAACAAATAAATGGTATGCATTAGTATAATACAACAGTAGGGACGGAATAATTATAATATCTAACAGGTACTGAATACTTTCTGAATAAGTCATCACTACTCTAAATGCTTTTTATCTGTATTTTGTTTACCTGTGGTTACAACATTGTAAATTTGGCAACATAATCATTGTCACCTATGTTTGTGTCTGTGTTAAAGCCAACTATCTAATTCCAGAGAATATACTAATGCTTGTAAATAATCTAACAAGTATGTGATACATCATAATTAATGATTTTATAAGGAATGCTTTCTAGGTTAGGATATCTTATTTCTTTCTTTTTTAATTCACTACACTAAGCAACTGTACAATGCCAAAAAATCATGGCAATTCAGTAGCAGAAGAAATCTAGGATAGTTGTACCAACATTTACATTACAATAAGAAGGAAAAACACCATATTAGTACTACATCAGTGTCAAGATAAGAAGACATTATTAATGAGGAGAGTCATTAAATTGTCTAGCCATCAACATGGTATTTACTGTTAGCTAAAGTAACATTTATTCCCATAGTATTCTGGGATTGAAGTTACACCTGTTTGATGAGAGTAAATTGCATCACATTTTAAAGAGAAACAATAGTACCTAGACTAGGAGCAATAGCACAGTGATCTGTAGGAATGTTCAGCTTTAGGACTGACAAAATCCGGGCCGGTGCCGTGGCTCAATAGGCTAATCCTCCACCTTGCGGCGCCGGCACACCGGGTTCTAGTCCCGGTCGGGGCGCCGGATTCTGTCCCGGTTGCCCCTCTTCCAGGCCAGCTCTCTGCTATGGCCAGGGAGTGCAGTGGAGGATGGCCCAGGTGCTTGGGCCCTGCACCCCATGGGAGACCAGGAAAAGCACCTGGCTCCTGGCTCCTGCCATTGGATCAGCGCGGTGCGCCGGCTGCAGCGGCGGCCATTGGAGGGTGAACCAACGGCAAAGGAAGACCTGTCTCTCTCACTGTCCACTCTGCCTGTCAAAAAAAAAAAAAAATCCAGGGACTCCAGCCCACAGGACTCCAAAGGACATGGAGTCAGCCCACATTGACAGCTTGTGCTGTCCTCCCTTTGCTAGAAACAGGTGCATCCAGCTCAGGAACATGGCAGTTGTGGGAAGAAACGCTCCGCAAATTCAATGGGGATGATGTCTTAGACACGAACTCAAACTCAAGCTTCTTTCTTGTTTTCTCAAATGAGAGCCAGGGTTGCTACTAATTAACTAATTTCCTATATGAAGATTTGCTCCAAAAGGTCTTCATCTCTTGATAATGCTTATTTGTACACTATGTAAATGCAGCATCTAGAAAATCATTCACAAAAACATTTGGTTGAGTTGCTCTGTGTGAATGAAATCTGGAAAACTTGTGTTCCAAGTTCCCATTAAGCCAATGACAGTAATAATGATAATGCTAGTGGCAAAATATATATATAGGAAAATAGAGCCAAAGGACCCTTTTTCATTCCCATGGCTAAATCCTGTGTCCTTGCCTTACACTTCTTGAACAAAAATAAATTTGGCCTGAATCAGTATCTCTGCATAACCAACTCTAAGTTAGCTTGATGTCTAAAAAAAATTGCAAACCTAAGTGCATACCCTTGTAACCAAGAAACTGAATCTCAGCTAATTATGGCAGATGAACCTCCAGCCAATAGGAGGCCAACAGCTTCCAAAATAAATAATATATGGCAAAGCTTCAGCCAATCAGATTGTTGCTGTGTGATCACTTCCTTTTTCTCTAGCTATACAAACATCTGCTGAGGTGGATAGGTCTGGCATTTCTAACCATCTTCCATTCAGAATGCTGCCTTGTCTTATACTGTTTGTTAGTGTTTTATAACCCCCTTCACTACACAGTAGACAAATACAACTATACAGAGAAAAAGTAAGGCAGGGATCAATATTGTTAAGTTACAACTCATGGCACCAGTATCCCATATTGGAGTGCTAGTTTGAGTCCTGACTGTTCCACTTCCCATCCAGCTTCCTCATAATATGTCTGGAGAAGCAGATGTTGGCTCAGGTGCTTGGGTCCCTACTGCTCTGACATGAGACACCCACATGGGAGTTCCTGGCTCCTGGATTTGTCCTGGCCCAGACTTTTCTGTTGTGGGTATGTGGGGAGTGAGCTAATAACTAGAAAATCTCTCTACCTTTCTCTCTCTCTCTCCCTCTCCCTCACTCTCTCTCTCTCTACCTTTCAGATACATAAATATCTTTAAAAATAAAAGTGGATATAGGAATAATCATAATATGTTGGGTACATAGTCTTAGGTATCATGGTAAAGGTGCTTTACACATTTTAATTGTGATGTTCACTTCAACCATCCTGTGGGCTATATAGCATTATGACCTTCAATTTATGGATGTGTAAGCTGAGATCTGAAAGGGTGGCATAACCTCCCTTTGAATGGATAGCTCTAAAGTGGCACAGACAAGATCCAAGTGCTTGCTAACGGATTCTAGACCACAACTTCTGCACTACTACCTATGCTGTTATAAGTGGTTTTGTTCTGTTATTTAATTAAAGTATTCCAAAAATTTCTACTTAGAGGAGTATTGAGAATTAACTTGTCCAAAGCCCGCACTGCCTATACACAGCCCATTCTCTTTTCTTGACACCAGATGTCACAGTATCCATGGACAAACTTCAAAACTAATCTATATTCTCTAACACCATTCAATACCTATTATACACAGTGTGTCCATTAAGTCTGATATTGGCTGTTGAGACTAGAAAGCAAGTGCTACAAGTGAGAAATGTCAAGGCAAAGGCTTATATAAAATTAGAATTGTAACACACTGGGAGGGTCAGTATATCCTGATAGGGGGATATCTGGCAAGTTGGGAATCCCAGAATGCATAAAAGCATGGCTACAAGAAGGAATATGACAGAATCCAGGGCCAGTAGTCCTTGATTTTTTTTTTTTTTGAGAGATGTTTTGAAACACTTTGCAAAATACTAAGCATTTTAAATGTTATCTTCATTATATAATGTTTGCTTAACTTCTAAGTGTACTTTAAAACTGTCCCAGGTATTTCAAGGAGCAGTTCTGGACTGGAGCTCCAGTTAACCCCAAATTCCAGGCTAGAACTGCCATTAAAAGTGTGCACTGGCTCCCCGTGTAGGACCTCTGTTCTTAATGTGTTGCACTATGAGAATTAACAGTAAAACTAGTCTTCAGACAGTACTTCATACTTTATGTGTCTGTGTGGGTGCAAACTGTTGAAATTTTTACTTAGTATAGAGTTGATCTTCTGTATATAAAGATAATTAAAAATGAATCTTAATGAAGAATCGGATGGGAGAGGGAGTAGGAGATGGGATGGTTTGCAGGTGGGAGGGTGGTTATGGGGAGAAGAACCACTATAATCCAAAATTTGTACTTTCAAAATTTATATTTATTAAATAAAAGTTTTCTTTTTTTAAAAAAAGTGGTACTCATAACCCAAGGTGCAGATAATTTTAAGTGCATTCTTTTTATTGGTGTTTAGATTTTTTTGGAACATCCTACATTTTTTTTAAGATTTTATTTTATTTGAGAGGTAGTTACAGATAGTGAAAGGGAGAGACAGAGAGAAAGGTCTTCCTTCTGCTGGTTCATTCCCTAAATGGCCACAATGGCCAGAGCTGAGCCAATCTGAAGCCATGAGCTTTTTCAGGGTCTCCCACACAGGTGTAGGGCCCCAAGCACTTGGGCCATCTTCCACTGCTTTCCCAGGCCATAGCAGAGAGCTAGATCAGAAGAGGAACTATTGGGACTAGAACTGGCATCCTTATGGGATGCCGGCACTGCAGGCAGAGATTTAACCTACCAAGCCACAACACCAGCCCCCCTACAATTTGTTATATGATCAATTTGTGATGTGCCGTATGCCATCATTAAAAAAATATATACTGTTCAAAAGGAGTGCTTAGGAAGGTTTCTGCTGTGATGTAGTTATGGACTATATTACTCTTTCTGCAACAGAGATTTTTGCATTTGTTCTGATTGAATTCCATAGTCATTAAGCAAGACCATTTCTTTACATTGCCAAGAGTCATCTGAAAAAACAATTTACCTATAGCCTTTTATTACAATCCAAACAATATTGCTGCGACTGCAAAATCATAGATAAAATAACAGATCAAATCATTCTTCTTTTTTTTTGTCTTGTTTGTTGTCAAAATTTAAATCAGGGTTTGTAATTTAATTCTGTGATTCTAGAAAGCATGATGATCTGATGCTATTCATTTGCTCTTAAATAAAATCACACTGATGAATATGTATTGGGAATTAGTTATTTTCCAACTTTATGCAGCTCTCTTAGAATCCAATTGCTAACATTCATGCCAGAAATACTAACTGGAAGAGTTTAAAGAGATACAGCAAATTCTAGAGCAAATGGCAGGGAGGTGCATAATAGTCACCTGATAAGTAGATTAACCATTCAGAAGATTAATAATTGAAGGAAAATCAAAGAAAACCTCCTACTGTGTCACAGTTGAAAGATGCACCCTAACTGGATGCCTCCTCTGAGATAGGCACCATGCTGTGGACTGGAATTATAAAAGTGAATACTATGCCCTTGACTTGGGAAAATTTTTTAGTTGGGGTCATTCAATTGCATTTGTTCCTACTAGGAAAGTTCTGCAAAATTCAATTTTACTTACCAGCTTTATTTGACAAGAAAAGAAAACTTTGCACCTGATTCTGTTCTCATTTTTTTTAAAGATTTATTGTATTTATTTGAAAGGCAGAGTTACAGAGAGAGGTAGAGACAGAGAGAGAGAGAGCGATCTTCCATCAGCTGGTTCACTCCCTGATGGCCACAATGGTTGCAGCTGGGCTGATCCAGAGACAGGCACTTCCTCCAGATCTGACACGTAGGTGCATCTTCCGCTTGGTCCATCTTCCACTCCTTTGCCTGGCCGTCAGCAGAGATGCTGGATGGGAAGTTGAGCAGTCAGGACTTGAACTGGTGCCCATATAATATGCCTATACTGCAGGCCACAGCTTTAACCCGCAGTGCAAAAGCACCAGCCCCTCTGACTTCTAACTGGAATTCCTTCCAGCTTTCTAAATCACTTGGCACCAAGCAAGAGCTCTGGGCAAAACATGAATGTCTCAACATTTGAACCCGGGCACATTAGCAAAATCTAGATGGAACATTGAAATAATTTTGATTCAGATAAAATGATTCATCCAGGGTTCAGCGCTGGCATAGTGGGGAAAGCCACCACCTGCAGAGCCATCATCCCATATGGGCACTGGTTCAAGTTCTGGCTGCTCCACTTCTGATCCAGCCCCCTGCTGGAAGCAGAGAAGCAGTAGAAGATGGCCCAAGTCCTTGGGCCCCTACACCCATGTGGAAGACCCAGAAGAAGCTCCTAGCTCCTGACTTTGGATTGGCCCAGCTCTGGCCACTGCAGCCATCTGGGGATGCCATCAGCAGATGGAAGACCTCTCTCTGCCTTTGCCTCTCTCTAACTCTGCCTTTCAAATAAAGATAAATAAATCTTTAAAATAAAAAGATTCACCTGTATCTGGGAGGAAATTACTTATTATAAAAATGACATATTTAAAAATGAACAACAATAAAAAAAGCTGTGGGGTGGGGTTCTAAGTAGCTATAGCAAAGCAATTTTCATTGTAGATGTTATTGGTATGTTATAAATGATGACCTACATTGACCCAATAAATATAATTAGGAACAACCATATTAGTAGAAGCCTTGGGAAACATATGAATAGTTTGGGCCAGGAAATAAGTTCTAAAATATAGCTAGATTAATTGTGGCCCTCTGGCTTTTTAAATAGAAAGAAAACAATGGGAATAAGCCACCACTCTTTTAATTAGCTAATTATCCCATCTATTCACTTATTCACCATTCATTCATCCATTTAGTGAAATATACTTTCTTTGAAAATGTACAACATATCAATAATCTAGGCATGCTGAAGATAAGGAAATAAATAAAATCTGACTCTTTTTAGAACATGTAAACTAGGGCTGGTGCCGCGGTTCAATAGGCTAATCCTCTGCCTTGCGGCGCCGGCACACCGGGTTCTAGTCCCAGTTGGGGCCCGGATTCTGTCCAGGTTGCTCCTCTTCCAGTCCAGCTCTCTGCTGTGGCCCAGGAGTGCAGTGGAGGATGGCCCAAGTGCTTGGGCTCTGCTCCCACATGGGAGACCAGGAGAAGCACCTGGCTCCTGCCTTCGGATAAGCACGATGCGCCGGTCGCAGCGGCCATTGGGGAATGAACCAATGGAAAAAGGAAGACCTTTCTCTCTGTCTCTCTCTCTCACTGTCCACTCTGCCTGTCAAAAAAAAAAAAAAAAAAAAAAAAGAAAAAAAAGAAAAAGAAAAAGAAAAGAAAAAACATGTAAACTAGTTGCAGAGAGTAATATATTAATAATAATTTGTTTACAATTATGTCTTTGGATGTATATTTGTGCATATTCTTCAGGTTGTCAAGCAAGGAGGTGAACTTGTCTATTGTCTGCCAGCATAGAACCTGTCTACAGCCTGTACTGGGTCAACGCTTACTTTTTGCATATACACCCTGCACAAATGCTCTCTCTGAGGCATGGACTTCATCATCATGTTAAATTTCCTTTCCAGTTACAGCAAAATAGTAAAGTATTACTGCTTGCTTTCATGGATTACAGTATGATATATAATAAAATTTCAATCAAATTTAATATATATTTGAGGAAAGCATGAGCTAAGGTGAGGTTAAGATATTAAATGCCTTCTCCTAAAGCTACAAGAAATATTTCATTACAGTTACTATGCATATTATCATTGTTTAAATACCATTACATTTTTGTGGAAACTAATTTTCTAAGATATTTCCTATATCTCACTTTTTAAATTGTGTATCAACAACTTTTTTAAAAAAAGTACTATTACTCTCAAAGTGTTAAATGCAATTTTTTTTTATTTTTAAAAGCATAAGGTACAGAGGTCAGTCTGTGACTACTGATTTATGAACTAGAATCTATATGTATTGCATTACATCACATGGACTACATCATGTTTTAAAGAAAATGATTCCTAATTTGTTTTTTGCTTTTTATGATTTAAAACACCTTTTATTGATTATATTTCTACTTACATAGAGTAGCATTGTTATTTTATGTAGAGTTCAATGAGTTTCACACTTGAATAGGTTCATGTAACCACCATCACAACCAGTATACAGAACCAGTATACAGAGGTGGAAAACTTCTTCCCACTGTCTTTTATAGTCAAACCTCCCTCCATTCATAATTCTTCACAACCATTGATCTTTCCCCAGTTACTACAATTTGTTTTCCGGAATGTTAAGCAAGAAGATACATACAGTATGCAATTTTCTGAAACTTTCTCTTTTATTCAGCATAATGCCTTTGAGAGTCATCAGTCAGCGTCTTTGTGCCAATCGTTTGTTCCTTTTTATTGCTGTTGCTCCAGCTTGTCTATCAGTTTTTGTGCAAGCACATTTGGATAGTTTGCTGCTTTCAGAAACTATGAGGAAAGCTGTTGTGAAGATCTTGGCCAGGTTTGTTTTGTGTGCATGTGTGTATGTTTATGTACAAATATTTATATTTCTCTAGGATAAATACCCAGGAGTAATATTATTAAGCTATCAATACAGACTTAACTTCTTAGGAGAATGCTTGCTGTCAAGTGTTTACCAGAGTGGCATTCATACAAGGAACGCATAAGAATCCCTGTACCATTGTCATATTTGGTATTGTCAGATTTGTATTTGGTTGGTTGGTTTTGTTTTTTGTTTGGGTTTTATTTATTTATTTTTTGGCCTTTATAGTTCTTATGCAGTAGGATCTCACTTTGGTAATAATTTACATCGGTAAATTTAATGTTCATTCATATTGAAACATTTCTTCTCTGAAATACATTGCTAAGACAACAAAGGGACATGCTACAGACTGGGATAAAGGATTTGCCAAGCATATAACATGCAAAGGTCTTGGAACCAGAATATTGAAAGGTTCTCAAAAATTTATGATAAGAAAACTCAATTTAAATGCTTGCTAAATGGTTTGAAGGAAAAATTCACCAAGGAAGATATGCAGGTGGTGAGCTCAGGAAAAGATGCTCACTTCATTAGTCATTAGAGAAGCACGACTTTGCTATACACCTGATGCAAAGGCTAAGATTAAAATAAAAGCCCTGAAAATGCCACATTCTAGTGAAGATGCTGAGGCCTTTGGTTCTTGATATTTTGTTTGTTTATGTTTTAACAATCTTCAAACTTCATATATTCAAGTGATCTCAAATTTCATATGTGTGTGTATGTCAAAGCCACCTCCTTCGTTAACAGTATAAAGTGTCCTCATAAGCAGTTTCAGTAATGTGCTTATTTTTCTAGAATAAGTTAAGAAGAGAGGTATATATTATTCAAAAACAATAAGTGATCTCAACTGTAGATTTATGGACACCTTAGAAGCAAAACTGTTGTTCAGAAAAATAAGTTTTCAGGGCAAGTACTACTAATACTAATACAAAGGATATTCACTTTTCACTATATCCATTGCCTCATCTTTAGTCCGGTATATTAACTTTTCTTCCCAGCATCTCTTTCGAACCCCATATCTCTTTTGTTTCTCTCATTACCATTACTCTAATTTTTTTCATTCTGATATTTTCCACATTCTGATTGTTGATATTATTGATCAATCATAGATGTAAAACTGTTATGCCTGTTGAACTTTCAATAATTTTGTGTAATACTTAGAATGAAGTCAAGACTCTCTCATGATAATCTGCTAAGTTGATGAAACAAATGGGCTTTTAAGATATACAATAGCCAAAATATTGGAGCATTGTAATTCGTGTTCAGTTAAAGTCCAAAATTTGTGTTTTAGACTGGAATGGGGAGTTTCCCCCATCTGTTTATTCAGAAATCCAGGGTCTTCAATGTGGAATTCTATCAACTCCTACATGTGACTTCCAGGTTTGATATGATTATCTTCATTAAGCCTATGGATGAGTGGAAGAGCAAGAGCTCCTCTCATCTTTCAAATGGAGAACACTTGACTGATGTGCACAGTTGGCTATGTTTTGTTCTATACTCAGATGCTTTCTCTGATAACCCTCTGTTAGTCTGATCCATATTACTCAGACTTCTGCTTTTGTCGTGTGCCCCTTTGCTGTTTCCTGCCTCAACTCACAAAAATTGGAATTAAGTTTTATGTGCATCTACTCAACTTGTCTTTTTCCCTGTTGTGTAGTAATCCAGAAGGCAGGAACATGTTCCTTTTTCCAGCTATTTAATTTTCAAAGTCCAGTGTGGCATCTGATAGATAGGGTACTCCAAATAAATATAACTCATGTATGTATGTTAAGATTCTACCTGATAAACAGCACCCAAGAAGGACCTTCTTTTCACTATCAGGTCCTGTGCCCTGTATATGCCAGGTATATGTGTATGGATATGTATACATATGTATGTATACATATATATATATATACACACACACTTTGTTCTTGGATTTTATATTTGTGTGTGTGTGTGTGTATGATACAGAGTCAGTAAATAGGAGTTAAAAAATCAATACATAACCATTATTTTAAATGCAAAATGTTCTGGATTGACACTAACTCTCAAGTGAATGGTGATTTAAAACAATATTAATTACGCAAATAGTTAGGAAGAGGAAAAATTGTAATGAATGTATGTATTCTGAAGCCTTAAGGCAAGAATATGTTTTATAATCTCTATGGTTTATTGTCAAATTATGCATAACTAGCAAGCTAATAGTGGAGAGTAAGAAAATATTTTAAAATACTAAAGCAAAGCAAGAGGAGAAAGATACAAACAGAGTACATGGAACAAGTCAAATGTGAATACAGTAACTGATTTAATGACAGACAAATCAGCAAAAGAATGACATATAACCTGACTAAATACTCCAGATATAGGACAAAAGGGAAAACAAACTACAGTGATAACAATAATCTACATAGATAAGAAAAATTTTTAATGGATATATTACAGAGTAGAGAGAGTTTATATCATACAACAATAGCCAAAAGAAAATCCTAGGTAGCAAATTATTATTAGATGAACTTAGTGTTTAAGAAAAAAGAGAAAATATTTGTACATGATACTAAATGTGCAAACTCACCAAGAATACCTAACAATTGTAAAGTAGTAGCATAACATCAACATATCTAACACAAAGGTTTACACAACTGAAAGGAACATCTCACTAAAACAAGATAATCTGGAAAAAATCATGCAATTCTCTCAGTATTTGACAAAAGAAACAGACAAAAAACTGTTGAGTTTAGATGACTTGATAAACACAATTAAAGTTGATTTAATTAATAAATACAGCAATTAAAGCTGTTCAATCTGCAATTGCCATTGAAGCAGTTGTTTAAAACCTAAAAATTGTCCCCTGCTGGGTCATAAAGCAAGATTCAACAAAATCCAAGGGCTGTCTGGTCATAGTAGACAAACAGCAGAAAGCCACTTGTAAGGCTCCAACTGTTTGGGAATCAAGATATACATACTTAAGTATTGCATTCATTATCACTTGACATATTCTCAGCTGGCCTAATCATTGCTTTAGTATGTTTAGACTAGGTTTGAAGATTCATCTGAGATCATCAGTACAGAGATGAGTATAGCATAATGAGTCACCATAGTGTTAGATTTAACTGATTACCAAACACATAATTCTGACCATCTAACACAAAACATGCTTAATCTAGATTGCCTTTGAATCAATATATTGCAGAATAAAATTAAGGTAATATATGTATTCACAACATTGCCACAAAACTTAAATAATGCTTATTAAACACTTGAGTTTCTGACAGATGTTAACCTCCTTATATATTTAATCTCTGATATTATTGTTGCAGCAGCCTCATCATTTATGTATCCTAGGGAGACCATTAAGGTCACACTTTTGTTAAATGTGACATTGAAATGGCCGAAGCACCACCTCATTTGTCATCTGAAGACTTTATTCCTCATAGCTGCTACCTTCACCTTTCTCAATATAATCCAAGAATTTCTCAAAAGTCTTTCCTCTTGTTTTTTGTGTTTTGTTTTCTTTTTTCAAAGCACATTTGCTTCTGTTAGCCTTGGATCCTTTCCTCATGATATTGGTTCTTTAACGTAGAAGGGAGAATGAATCCTGTATATTACTTTGATAAGATTTTCAAGTGAAGGAAGATATATATGTCATTTATTTACCTGCCCAGGTCTTCTCCCAAAAGAGCTATTTATGCTACGTCTCTAGTTTGTTGACTCAAGTCCAGGTCCTGTTACATTGGCTGATTTGTGTTGGTAGTCAACTGGTAGTACCACTTCTTTTCTACCCAAGAGTGTCTAGCTACCCTGATCTGACACTAGGTCCTAACCCATTGGAATGGCTTTTTTTTTCAAGATTTTATTTATTTGAGAGGTAGAATTACAGAGAGAGAGAGAGAGAGAGAGAGAGAGAGAGAAAGAGAGAAGTCTTCCATCCGCCAGTTCACTCGCCAAATGGCTGCAACAGCTGGAGCAATGTCAATCTGATTCAAGGAGCCAGGAGATTCCTCCAGGTCTCCCACACAGGTTCAGGGGCCCAAACACTTAACCATCTTCTACTACTTTCCCAGGCCACAGTAGAGAACTGGATTGGAAGAGGAATAGCTAGGATCAGAACCGGCACCAATATGGGATGCCAGCATTACAGGTGGAGGATTAAGCCACTGTACACTGACACAGCACAAAACATGATTAGCATCTGGCTGGGTCTTCTAACCTATAATAATATTGGATGCTTACACAGTTTTCTGGGCATCAGAGTAATTTCATAAATCAGGCTGTAAAACACATATGACCAGCCCCTGAATTAAAGTCTTTAGCCGCTTGGAAATCCGTATTTATAACATCAGCCAATCTTTTAGAATGGTTTGGTCACTTCCTAGTTAGATTAGCTTCCTCTCGCTTACTGGTTTTTTGACTTATTTTCTAAAATGCTCTAAAAGTTATTGCTCTACAGATCCAAGTGTATATTCCACTCCTGAGTAACCAATCTGTGTCCTCACAACATTAAGAATGAATATAGCACAAGTTTCTTAGTGGAGAAAAGTCTTTGTCAATATCTTTACTATTATCTCCTCCTGTCAAAAACTTCATTGAATCTTCCAGAGGTGTCAATTTTTAAATAAGTTGCAAACTTTCACATGCAATTTCTTGAAATGTGTGGTTTCCCCATATTTAAAATTATTTTCCTTCCTTGGTTTCATTAACTCTGATTCATCTCTCAACTCCATGTCAAATGTTACCTTCTCTATTTAACTTTGACTAGTTTTTTATTGAAACAGAAACAGACACTACACTATGTTATAGTGAACTGCCATTGTGTATGTGCAGGTGATTTTAGGTCAAGGATCTAACCATATAACTTGTGTAAAATCAATTATATTAAGGTATGTCTGTCTAACCCTGTAAGACATAATTTACATAAGTCACTAGTTATTCTCCAGGGGGGATCCAGGATAAAATGTGTTGAGTGATAGCTGTTTCCTAGGATTTTAAATTAAGAAGCCAAAAAACATTGGCCAACTCAATCTCTGAGAAGGTTCATATATAAAAGGTGTCTATTCCAAAGTAAGTACACAGGGACTCAAGTTAAACATAAGAAAGGGGAATCATTCAAACAATCTCCTGATGCATGTCTCCAAGGAATTTGTGTCAGTTTATTAAATATAGGAAAATATAATGAACTGAATAAATGTGAAAAAAAAATGAAGCCCCCTAGGAAACTAAGAGTGTGACTCTGCCTTACTTACCAGTCTAACAGTGAAGTTTTAATGTAATTGGGAGAAAGGTGTGTATTCCTAATTTAAACTTGGCCACCAGAGAAGACTGCTTACAGCACTGTCAACAACGATAGCATTGAGAGGGAATGACAGCAGCAGAAACAGCTGCAGGAGAATTGATGGCAGCAAGAGGCAGTGTCCTGTGGCCGCGAAGTGTTATTACTGACACTGAAAGATAATCACATGAACTAGAAAGAAAAGTCAATTATTATTCACAGGGACTTCTGTGGGCTACTTCTTAAAAGAGAAAAAAAAAGTAATGCGTAGTGGGCAACTTACGTCCCCATGTTCATTGTCTCAAATTCCAACTGATTTTTATGTAAGTTATTGGGATTTTTATGTTTTGTTGACCATTATTAATAATTGCATTTAAGTAAATTGTGATACAAATCAGTAAGCCTGCATATTGAACTTAGAGTCTCTGCTAGGGGTCATCTATTAGGATGTCAAATACATATGGAATGAAAGCAGGTTTTAGACATGTGGCTAATCCTAACCACACACAAGGTACCTTACACCTTTCTCTCAAGGGAAATACACAAGATGTTCATTGTGCTCAGAAACACATGGGTAGTGTTAGTTAATTCATTCTCATTATGAGTGTTAGAAGGAGGAATATTTGCTACAGTAGTCTTGCCAGCTGCTGGCTTACTACTCAGTTGTTCCAAGTCTCATGTTATGATGGCCTGCAATGCATGAGACCACACAGGCCATTATTCAAGCTGGAACAAAACAGGAGAAAATATGTGCCAGGAGAGAGACTGAGAAGGCCGATTATTAAATCTCAGAACATATACTAGAGTCCAACAACTTTTTAGTTCATATTTTGGTTTATAATAATCTCTGATTATACAATAATTGAATAAGCTAGAAAAATCAATCCATTTTTGATACAGTAACTATTGAATTTTAATTTTTTTTTCCCGACAGGCAGAGTTAGACAGTGGGAGAGAGAGAGACAGAGAAAGGTCTTCCTTCCATTGGTTTACCCCCCAAATGGCCATTATGGCTGGCGTACTGCGCCGATTCAAAGCCAGGAGCCAGGTGCTTCCTCTGGTCTCCCATGCGGCTGCAGGGCCCAAGCACTTGGGCCATTCTCCACTGCCTTCCCAGGCCACAGCAGAGAGCTGGCCTGGAAGAGGGGCAACCAGGACAGAATCAGGCACCCCAACCAGGACTAGAACCCAGAGTGCTGGCACCACAGGCGGAGGATTAGCCTAGTGAGCCATGGCGCCGGCCTGAATTTTAATTTTATTACAGTATACTGATGAATTTGTAATATGCACAAATTACTGGTTAATATTTACCATTTTCTGTGGGGTTAATAGGGATTTCAATCATAGAACATGAGAAGCAGAAGGAGCAAAGATGCTAATTAAGAATGTGGATGTATTCAGACATTCTTAGTTACCTAAATAAGATTATTTCAGGGCTGGGCATTGGTCTAGCACTTATGTCACCACTTGGGACACTCACATCCCCAGTGGAGTACATGATTTGAATCTTGGCTCCTCAGCTTCCTATCCAGCTTCCTGCTAATGTGCACCCCAAGAGGCAGCAGGTAATAGTTCAAGTGTTTGGGTTTCTGTCACCTTTGTGGGAGACCCTGATGGAATTCTAGGCTCCTACTTTCAGGCTGATGGAACCCTGGCTGTTCTGATCTTTTGAGTTGTGAACCACAGGATGTAAGATCGCTGTCTCTCTGCCTTTCAGATAATATGAAAAAAGAAAAGAGTTTCAGAAAACACTATTTTAATACCTGCAGTGACTAAAATTTGTTTATACTTGAACACAATCCTATTAAACATGGCTTTGAATTTATATCAAATAACAATTCTAATTCAATTTCATTGGTTTCCTTAATTTCTATTAGCTAACAAGTGCTTCCAATATGAAGTTACTCAATCCCAATAATGGTTTAAATTTTTGTAAAGAATTTAGTATTTTGGCCAAAATTTTTAGTTAAGAACAAGAAGCATTGCTGCCTTTATTTAGTCCAGTAAGAATCTGAATATCAAAAGTAAAATATTTAATTTTCAACTGATTTTTTTTTTTTATCTTTTATTTAATGAATATAAATTTCCAAAGTACGTCTCATGGGTTACAATGGCTTTCCCCCCCATACCGTCCCTCCCACCCACCACCCTCCCCTTTCCCACTCCCTCTCCCCTTCCATTCACATCAAGATTCATTTTCGATTATCTTAGTATACAGAAGATCAGCTTAGTATACCTTAAGTAAGGATTTCAACAGTTTGTTCCCACACAGAAACATAAAGTGAAAAATAATAGATGATTTTTTTTTAAATGATGATGAAATCAGATCAGACTTATTGTCATGTTTAATCCCAGTGAGAGTCAAGTTGGGAATTGATAGTTTCTTTTTTTTTTTTTTTAACAGAAGATCAGTTTAGTGTACATTAAGTAAAGATTTCAATCGTTTGCACCCCCATAGAAAAACAAAGTGAAATATACTGTTTGAGTACTCGTTATAGCATTAAGCCTCAGTGTACAGCACATTAAGGACAGAGATCCTACATGAGGAGTAAGTGCACAGTGACTCCTGTTGTTGACTTTACCAATTGACACTCCTGTTTATGGCATCAGTAGTCTCCCTATGCACCGGTCATGAGTTTCCAAGGCTATGGAAGCCCCTTGAGTTCTCCGACTCTTATCTTGTTTAGACAAGGTCATAGTCAAAGTGGAGGTTCTCTCCTCCCTTCAGAGAAAGGCACCTCCCTCTTTGAAGACCTGTTCTTTCCACTGGGATCTCACTCACAGAGATCTTTTTGCCAGAGTGTCTTGGCTTTCCATGCCTGAAATACTCTCATGGGCTTTTCAGCCAGATCCGAGTGCCTTTAGGGCTGATTCTGAGGCCAGAGTGCTATTTAGGACATCCGCCATTCTATGAGTCTGCTGAGTATCTCACTTCCCATGTTGGATCACTCTCCCCTTTATTTATTCTATCGGTTATTCAACTGATTTTTTTGAAAACAGAGGTATTAAAATTGTAAAAGTGAGACATTCATGACAATAATGTGGGGATATACAGATACAATGTCATGTATATTATATGATTCAGTGAAGCAATATTCATGGTATGTAACAAATTATATATTGCATCCATGTAATTTTTATTCTCTATAGGTAGTAAATCCTATAGATAAGAGAAAATGTGGTATTTGTCTTTCTGTGTCTAGTTTATTTTATTTAGCATAATGATCTCCAGTTGCATCTATTTTATTGCAAGTAAGGATTTCATTCCTTTTACAGCTCAGTAATATCCATATTGTCTTCATCTAATCATCAGCTGATGGAGATCTACGCTGATTCTGTATCTTTGCTATTGTGAATGGAAGTGCAGGTATCTCCTTCATCAGTTCATTTCACTTCCTTTGGATATATTCCCAGGAGTGGGTAGCTGGGTCACATGGTAGATCTAGTTTTAGTTTTCTGAGAAATCTCCATACTTTATTCTATAGTGGTTGCACCAACTGCCTTTCCCAGCAACAGTGTATTAGGATACCCTTTTCTCCACAAACTCACCAGCATTTTTTTAATGTGGATAATAGCTAAATGGAGTGCAATGATAGCTAATTGTGGCTTTTATTTGCATTTCACAGATGGCTGGTGATTCTAAGCATTTGTTCATTGGCTCATTTATTTATTGGCCATTGTATTCATTTATTGGCCCATTTCATTGGGCCATTCTATTTCTTCTTTTGAAAAATTTCTATTAATATCCTTTGCCTGTTTTTAACTGACTATTATTAATGTTTTTTGTTTGCTGTTGAGTTTCTTGAGCTCCTCCTGTATTCTGCATATTAATAGTTTCTCAGATGTATAGATTGCAATTATTTTTCTCCCATTTGGTTTGTTTTCTCTTCCCTTTGTTAATTGTTTGCTATATAGATGCTCTTCAGCTTGACATGTTAACATTTGGGTATTTTTGCTTTTTCTTTTTTAATTTTTTTTAAATTTTTGCTTTACAGGTTTTCATTTTACATTACAAAGGCTTAATGCCCCCATCGAATACACAGTTCAACGAACAAAAAGCAAAATGACCAAAGGTCAGTAGGAACACAGGCATGGGCTATAAACAATTAAATGAAAAGATGTCAACTTCACCAATGTACAGTAAATGTCAAGATATGCACAGATTATCAAGACTGTAGTAGTACATAACTCCTAACGATTTGCCTGACAAATATTCAAAACAAAGTTTGAAAACCCCAATATTTGCAGCAAACCTGATATACATAGGCACTTCTTTTTTGATTTTTAACTTCTATATACAAAGAACATGTAGAATTTGTCTTTCTGTGTCCAGTTTATTTCACTCAACATGATGTCATCTATTTGTAATCATTTTGATGAAAATGATAGAATTTCAGTATTTTATATAGTAGAATAATATTCCATTGTGTGTGTATGTATACACCACATTTACTTTACCCATTTATCTGATGGTGGACACTTTGGTTGATTAGATATTTGGCTACTGTGAATAATGCTACCATAAACATGGTGGTGCAGGTATGACTTTGATACAATGTGGTGTTGTCTTTTTGTTATATATGCAGTAGTGGGATTGCTGGATCATATGGCAGGTCTGTTTCTAGTTTCTTAAGAAATATCCACACCATTTTTCACAGTGGCTTCATTAATTTACCTTCCCACCAAAAGTGTAGAAGTTCCCCTTTCTCCACATCGTCACCAGCATTTGCTATTGTCTGTCTTTTAGATAGTAGCCATTCTGACAATGGTGAGGTAATATATCCTTGTGGTTTTCATTTATATTTCCCTGATGGCTAGTGATGTTTAGTATTTTTTCATGTATTCTTTGTCTATTTGAGAATTGTATATTTTGGTCCTTTGCCCATTTCTTAACTGGATTTGTTTTTCTCTTGTTGTTCAGTGTTTTGAGTTGCTGGTATATTTACCAGGTAGCTTGAAAATATCTTTTCCCATTCTGTTGAATATCTTTATTGTTTCCTTTTGATGTACAGAAGCTTCTGAGTTAGATATAATATTATTTGTCTAGTTTTGCTTTTGTTGCCTGTGCTTTGGGGATCTTTTCTGAAAAGTCATCACTTAATGTATTTAAATTTCTCTACATTTTCTTCTTGAGTTGATTTTTGTATGTGGTGAGAAGTAAGGCTCTAACCTCATTCTTCTACATTAATACATCAAGTTTTGTCAGCACCATTTATTGAAGATATTGTCCTTTCAGCCGGCGCTGTGGCTCAATAGGCTAATCCTCCACCTGTGGCGCCGGCACACCGGGTTCTAGTCCCGGTCGGGGCTCCAGATTCTGTCCCAGTTGCCCCTCTTCCAGGCCAGCTCTCTGCTGTGGCCCGGGAATGCAGTGGAGGATGGCCCAAGTGCTTGGGCCCTGCACCCCATGGGAGACCAGGAGAAGCACTTGGCTCCTGGCTTCGGATCAGCGCGGTGCGCCGGCTGCAGTGCACCGGCCTCAGTGGCCATTGGAGGGTGAACCAATGGCAAAGGAAGACCTTTCTCTCTGTGTCTCTCTCTCTCACTGTCCACTCTGCCTGTCCAAAAAAAAGAAGAAGATACTGTCCTTTCTCCAATGCATGGTCTCGGCACTTGTCTAAAATCAGTTGGCTGATGTACATGGATTATTTTCAGGGCCTCTATCCTGTTCACTGATGATGTGTCTGTGCTATTTTAATTACTATAGCTTTGTAGTCTGCTTTGAAGTCTGATATTGTCATGCCTCCAGCTAGATTATTTTTTTTAACTCAGGATTGCTTTAGCTTTTCTGGGTCTTTTGTGACTCCATTTGAATTTAAAGATTATTTTTTCTAATTCTGTAAAGAATGTCATTAGTATTTTGATAGGCATTAAATTGAATCTGTAGGCTGCTTTAGGAAGTATAGGCATTTTAATTCTATTAAGTCTTCCAATCTATGAGCAAGGAATATATTTGCATTTTTTGTGTCCTTGATTTCTTTCATCAATGTTTTATTGTTTTCATTGTAGAGATCCTTCACTTTTTTAATTAAATTTATTCCAAAAATAGTTGAATGTTTGGCTGCTTTGAATATTTCTTTTCTTTCAATAAGTTCATCATTAATGTATTAAAGAGCTACTTTTTTTTTCTATGTTTGTTTTATAACCTGCAACTTTACTGAATTGGTTTTTCAGTTCTAGCATCTTTTTTTGGTGGAATGTTTAGGTTTTTCTATATATAACATCATGTTACCTGAAAACATGGATATTGGGACTTCCTCCTTTCTAGTTTTGATGACCTTTATTTTTTCTTGGCCCAAATTGCCCTTGCTAATACTTCCAATACTAAACTGAATAAACGTGGTGAATATGGGCATCTTGAAATGTTCTGTCAATGTGTATTACGTTCATTTGCTCAGTAGTACGACTCAATTCTAATGTATCTTTCTAGATTTGCTTTCTAGGTGACATGTCCATTGGTGACAGCGTAATGTTGAATTCTCACATTATAACTGTATTGTAGTCTGTCTCTCCCTTTTGATCTAATAGTATCTGTTATATATTTCTGAATGTTCTTGTTTTAGACACATATATTCAAGTTTTGATATATCTTCTTGCTGAATTGATACTTTTGTCACTGTATATTGTCTCTCTTTGTTTTATAGTTTTTGATTTAAAGTCTATTTTATCTGAGTATAGTTACTCCTGCTCAATTTTGGTTTCCATGTGTCTGGTTTATCTTTTTCCAGCCCTTCACTTTCAGCCTTATGTATACCTTTGTTTACGAAGAGACTTTCTTGTAGGGAGTATATAGTTGTGTCTTTGGTTTTATCCACACAGCCAATATAAATCATTTGGCTAATGAATTTAATCCATTTGCATTCAAAGTTAGTATTGACAAATAAGAACTAACACTTATCATTTTGTTGATTGTTACTAATTTTACTTGGTCTATTAGTGAATTCAGTAGTAGCATGTGTTTCTATAATGTTTACCTCTAATGTAAAACTCCTTTCAGAATTTCTTGTAAGACTTGTTTGGTGGTGACAAACTCTCTGTTTTTGCTTATCTGTGAAATACCATATTTCTCCCTCAATTCTAAAGAATAGCTCCACCGGTTGGAAGTTTATTCCTTCTAAGGCCATGAATATATCATCCCACTCTCTTTTGGCCTTTAGGATTTCTTCTGAGAAATCTGCTGTTAAATCTAATTGCTTTTTCCTTTTATAGAGTTAGACATTTTTCAATTTTTGTCATAGGATTTTCTTCTTGTCCTTAACTTTAGACAGTTTGACTATAATCTGCCTTGGAGAAGATCTTTTTGGTTGTGTCAGCTTGTAGTCCTTTGAGCTTCCTGTTTCTAGATGTCCATGCCTCTTCAAGACTTGGGAAGTTTCCAACTAATATTTCCTCTAGTAGGTCCTCAATGCCTTTTTCCTTCTCCTTCTCAGGAGTCCCTATATTCTGCATATTTGGTTGTGTAATGGTATAATACATTTCATGTATGTTTTCTTCACCCTCTTTAATTATTTTCTCTTTATTTTTGTTTCATTGGGTTATTTCAAAATTCTTATTCTCCAGATCAGAAATACTTTCCTCCACTTGGTTTGTTCTACAGTTGAAACTCTCAGTTGTCATTTTCATTTTGTTGATTGAAGGTTTTATCTCCAAAATTTATTGGTTCTCCTTCATCTATGTCCTATTAGTGAATTTTTCATTCATTTCTGTGAGCTGTGTTCTGTTGAATCACATTGTGTTTACTGACATCATTATTTTAAATTCTATTTCTGACATTCCATGGATTTTCTTCAGATCAGGCTCTAATTCTAGAGAACTAGTGTATTCTTTTGGAAGTATCATGCTACTTTGCTTTTTCATGCTTCTTGTATTCCTACATTGATGTCTGTGCATCTGGTGAAATAGTTCCTTTTTTTTTTAATGGAACCAAAAGCAGGAGTCCCAGGACTGGGGGATGTGAACTAAATCCCGTTCCAGTGCTGTATGGTGACAAAAAGTATTCAAGACATTTTGTAATTGCAGATATGGGTCCAGAGAGGTGGAATGCAGGCAGGAAATTCCCTAAATCCCACCAGGTAGATTCCAGTGGGTTTGAGGAAATTAGTGCTGATTGTTGCAGTCTGTGTGTTGCAGGATACAGTGTGGTCATTATCCAGATATCACCGGGTTTAGAGCCAGGTGTTGGGGATATTGGTAGCCACTGCCTGAAACAGAGCACTCCAATCTCATGAGCAATTTTGAGTTACTCCAAAGATTACCAAACTAACATCACCATCCCTGGCTCTGCAAGGCACAGATGGAACTTCTCTCAGTTCTCACAAAGAATGCAAGGGTGGTGTTGGGGCTTGTGCATGAGGCTCCCAGTTGCGTAAGCTCATAGATGCAGATGGAACTTCCTCAGGAGAGTCCAGAGTTTTCTGTGCTGCTGCTGGTTCTAGCCACGAGCAGGCAAGGGAACCCCTGCTGTATCATGCTGGGGGAATGTGTGCCGTTCTAGGGCTTATGCCCAGAACTCTCACAGTTACAGGATGAAGAGGATGTACATTCCACCTTGCAAACTGCCCAATACTGGCTCTGGATGCTTCTGGAAACAATGTGACTACTTCTGTCTGCTGAGTCAGAACTCACTTCATACAGGACAGTAACACATCTTTCTGGCTTGTTGTAAGGGAGGGTGTGAGGGAGAAGAGGGATGCAATGTGGTCTTCCCTCCCAGAGCAAGGTAGTCACTTAAGACACCAGTCATCTCTGCAAGCCAGACTCAAAGTCAGGAGTTGGGGTTGGGGGAGACATGGTATTCTCCTTCACTCAAAGATGCTGGTGGTGGGACACTGCTGCTGGGGTGCAACTTCTACCTACCTTGTCCTGGGAAGATAGAGACTCCTAGCCAAGAGCTTTGCAGATGCTGGATGTGGCTAGTGGGATGTTGCTCCTCAATCCTCATGGAGTCTCCATTCCATTCTGCCACTGGTCCCCCTGGAAACTTCTCTCAAGCAGTCATCAGAAAATGCATTCATTCCTTTATTTTTCTGGTATCTTTCTATTGCTGAGGTCAGCCATCTTGGATCTTTGAATTTTTGCTTTTAGTGCTTGTGCTTTTTGGGTCTTGTCCAAAGAAATCTGCCTAGATCAATGTCTAGCAGCATTTCCCCTATGTTTCCCACCTGTAGTTTGATGTTTTCAGATCTTAAGTGTAGATCTTTGATTCATATTGAGTGAATTTTTATTAGAGTGTAAAGTAAGGGTCTTCTTTCAAACATCTACATGTGGAAACCCAATTTTCCCAAAACCATTTGGTGAAGAAACTGTCCATTCTTCAGGGAATGATTTGAACATGTTTGTCAAAGATTAGTTGGTTGTAGATGTATGGGTAAATTTCTAGGGTTTGTGTTCTGTTCCATTGGTCTACATGTCTATTTTGACACCAGTATCAGACTTTTTTGGATTATAATAGCCCAGAAATGTGTCCTGAAATCTGTATTGTGATGGCTCCAGCTTTGTTTTTATTGTTTAAAATTGCTTTGAGTATTCATGGATTTTTATGTTTCCAAATCAATTTAAGATTATTTTTTCCAGATCTGTGAAAAACGTCCTTGGGATTTTGAATGGGATTTTATTGAATCTGTAAATTGCTTTAGGTAATATCATTTTGATGAAATTAATTATTCCTGTCCATGAACATGAAATGGTTTTGCAATTTTGTGTCCTCTTATATTCCTTTCCTTAATGTTTTATAATTTTCATTGCAGAGATCTTTCACGCTTTTTTTAACCAAGAAAGGATATTGTATGACATCAAATGCTTTTTCTGCATCTATTGAGAAATCATGTTTTCATCCATCATTTTGTCAATATGATGTATCAGCTTTATTGATTTATATATGCTGAACCATCCTGTTATCCCTGAAATAAATCTCACTCAATCAGGGTGGGGAATCTTCTGGATTTGTTGTTGGATTAGGATTTTTGCATCTATATTCATCAAAGATATTGTTATATACTTCTCTTTTTTGTTGTATCTTTCTTTGATTTTGGAATTAAGGAATACTGGCCTCATAGAATGAATTTGGAAGACTTCCTCCTCTTTAAATTTTTTTGCATAAGTTCTTACTTAAAATGTTGATAGAATTCCTCAGTAAAGTAATCCAGTCCTGGGTTTTTCTCTGTTGGAAGGCTGTTTGTTCCTAATTCAGTTTCATCCTTGGTTATTGGTCTGTTGAGGTTTTCTAAGTCTTCATGCCTCAGTTTTGGTAAATTTTATGTGTCTAAGAATAGATTCATTCTTCTAGGTTTTAAAATTTGCTGTCATGCAGTTGATTATAATGTCCAAAGATGCTTTATATTCTGTGGTGTCTGTAACATCACCTTTTTCATCTCTGATTTTATTAATTTGAGTCTTTTTTCTTGGTTATTTGGGTCAATAATTTATCAATTTATCTTTTCAGAAAACTAACTTTTCATTTCATTGATATTTTATATAGCCTTTACTGATTCCTATTTTATTCTCTAATTTTTCTTCTACGAATTTGTGGTTTAGTTTTTTCTTGTTTTTCTAGCTCCTTGATATGCACTATTAAATTATTTATTTTACATCTTTCCCCTTTTTTGATGTTAGGTAGCCTATGTTATAGCCTTTCCTCTTAGCAACACTTTAGATATATCCCATAGTTTTTTTAAAATTTACTTGGGTTTCAAGACTTTTTAAAAGACCCATTTATTTACTGAAAAGTTTGAGTTACAGAGAAAGGTAGAGACAGAGAGAACTTCCATCCAGTGATTCACTCCCCAAGTGTCTACAGAGGCCAAGGTTGAGCCAGGCTAAACCCAGGAGCCAGGAGCTTCATGCTGGTCTCCCATGTGGATATAGAGCCCAAGTAATTCAGCCATCTTCCACTGCTTCCCCAGACAAATTTGCAGGGAGCTGGATTTGAAGTGAAGCAACTGGGACTTCAACTGGCACATATATGAGATGCTGGTACTTCAGATAGCAGCTTAACTTGCTATGCAAGGTTACTGGTTCCACAAGGGATTTTTGTTATTTCCCTTTTAATTTATTTATTTTTTATTTTTTAACTTTTATTTAATGAATATAAATTTCCAAATACAGCTTGTGGATTACAATGGCTCCCCCCATAACTTCCCTCCCACCCGCAACCCTCCCCTGTCCTGCTCCCTCTCCCCTTCCATTCACATCAAGATTCATTTTGAATTATCTTTATATACAGAAGATCAGTTTAGCATACATTAAGTAAAGATTTCAACAGTTTGCTCCCACACAGAAACACAAATTGTAAAGTACTGTTTGAGTAATAGTTATAGCATTAAATCACAATGTACAGCATATTAAGAACAGAGATTCTACATGAGGAATAAGTACACAGTGACTCCTGTTGTTGACTTAACAAATTGACACTCATGGTCATGGCGTCAGTAATCATTCTAGGCTCTTGTCATGAGTTGCCAAGGCTATGGAAGCCTTTTGAGTTCACTGACTCTGATCATATTTAGACAAGGTCATAGTCAAAGTGAAAGGTCTCTCCTCCCTTCAGAGAAAGGTACCTCCTTCTTTGATGGCCCTGTTCTTTCCACTGGGATCTCACTCACAAAGATCTTTCATTTAGGTCGTTGTCATCATTGGTCATCATCATCATCTTCTTCTTTTTTTTTTTTTTTTTTTTTTTTTGCCAGAGTGTCTTGGCTTCCCATGCCTAAAATAATGTCATGGATTTTCAGCCATTTCCGAATGCCTTAAGGGCTGATTCTGAGACCAGAGTGCTATTTAGGACATCTGCCATTCTGAGTCTGCTGTGTATCCCGCTTCCCATGTTGGATTGTTCTCTCCCCTTTTTTTTTTTATTCTATCAGTTAGTATTACAGAAACTAGTTTTGTTTATGTGATCCTTTTGACTCTTAGTCCTACCATTATGATCAATTGTGAACAGAAATTGATCACTTGGACTAGTGAGATAGCATTGGTAAATGACACCTTGATGGGATTGAATTGGTGTGTTTCTAACTCTACCATTTGGGGCAAGTGCAACTGAGCATGTCCCAAATTGTACATCTCTTCCCTCTCTTATTCCCACTCTTATATTTAACAGAGAACACTTTTCAGTTAAGTTTCAACACTTAAGAATAACTGTGTAATAATTTCAAAATTCAGCCAATAGTATTAAGTAGAACAACCAAAATAAATACTAAAAGGGATAAAGTATTAAGTTGTTCATCAACAGTCAGAGCAAGGGCTGATCATGTCACCGTTTCTCATAGTGTCCCTTTCACTTCAACAGGTTTCCTTTTTGGTGCTCGGTAAGTTATCACCAATCAGGGAGAACATATGATTTTTGTCCATCTGGGACTGGCTTATTTCACTCAGCATGATGTTTTCCAGATTCCTCCATTTTGTTGCAAATGACTGGATTTCATTGTTTTTGACTGCTGTATAGTATTCTATAGAGTACATGTCCCATAATTTCTTTATCCAGTCTACTGTTGATGGGCATTTGGGTTGGTTCCAGGTCTTAGCTATTGTGAATTGAGCTGCAATAAACATTAATGTGCAGACAGCTTTTTTGTTTGCCAATTTAATTTCCTTTGGGTAAATTCCAAGGAGTGGGATGGCTGTGTTGAACGGTAGGGTTATCTTCAGGTTTCTGAGGAATCTCCAGACTGACTTCAATAGTGGCTTGACCAGTTTGCATTCCCACCAACAGTGGGTTAGTGTCCCTTTTCCCCCACATCCTCGCCAGCATCTGTTGTTGGTAGATATTTGAATGTGAGCCATTCTAACTGGGGTGAGGTGAAACCTCATTGTGGTTTTTATTTGCATTTCCCTGATTGCTAGTGATCTTGAACATTTTTTTATGTGCCTGTTGGCCATGTGGATTTCCTCTATTGAAAAATGTCTATTGAGGTCCTTGGCCCATCTCTTAAGTGGGTTGTTTGTTTTGTTGTTGTGGAGTTTCTTGACCTCTTTGTAGATTCTGGTTATCAACCCTTTATCTGTTGCATAGTTTGCAAATATTTTTTCCCATTCTGTCAGTTGCCTCTTCACTTTCCTGTTTCTTTTGCAGTACAGAAACTTCTCAATTTGATACAATCCCAAATGTTAATTTTGGCTTTGACTGCCTATGCTTCCAGGGTCTTTTCCAAGAAGTCTTTGCCGGTGCTGATATCTTGCAGGGTTTCTCCAATGTTCTCTAATAATTTGATGGTGTCGGGTCATAGATTTAGGTCTTTAATCCATGTTGCGTGGATTTTTATGTAAGGTGTAAGGTAGGGGTCTTGCTTCATGCTTCTGCATGTGGAAATCCAATTTTCCCAGCACCATTTATTGAATAGGCTGTCCTTGCTCCAGGAATTGGTTTTAGATCCGTGATCAAATATAAGTTGGCTGTAGATGTTTGGATTGATTTCTGGTGTTTCTATTCTGTTCCACTGGTTTATCCATCTGTTTCTGTACCAGTACCATGCTGTTTTGATTACAACTGCCCTCTCAACACTGCTTTTGCCGTATCCTATAAGTTTTGATATGTTGTGTTGTTAACCTTATTTACTTCCAGAAAGTTTTTGATTTCTCTTTTGATTTCTTCTATAACCAAGTGTTCATTCAGGAGCATGTTGTTCAGTCTCCATGTGTTTGCATACTCTCTAGGGATTCCTGAGTTGCTAATTTCCACCTTCATTCCACTGTCGTCTGAGAAGCTGCATGATATGATTCTAATTCTTTTAAATTTGCTGAGACTTGTTTCATGGCCTAGTATGTGGTCAACCCTACAGTATGTTCCATGCACTGTTGAGAAGAATGTAAAATCTTTAAATGTAGGATTGAAAGTTCTGTAGATATCTGTTAGATCCATTTGGGCAACAGTGTCGATTAAATCTGCTGTTTCCTTGTTGATCTTCTGTCCAATTGATCTGTCTATTTCTGAGAGTGGAGTATTGAAGTCCCCCAGTACTATTGTATTGGAATCTATGTCTCACTTTAAGTCCCTTAACATATCTTTTAAATAGACCAGTGCCCTGTAATTAGGTACATATACATTTATAATAGTTACATCTTCCTGTTGAATTGAACCCTTAATCATATAGTGTCCCTCTTTGTCTCTCAACAGTTTTTGTGTTAAAGTTTATTTTGTCTGATATTAAGATGGCTACACCTGCTTTTTTTGGTTTCTGTTGGCATGGAATATCTTTTTCCAACCTTTCACTTTCAGTCTGCATGCCTCTTTGTTGGAAAGATATGTTTCTTGTAGGCAGCAAATAGATGGGTTTTGTGCCTTAATCCATTCTGCCAGTCTGTGCCTTTTAACTGGCGAGTTGAGTCCATTAACGTTCAATGTGACTACTGATAAGTAGTAACTTTGCCCTGGCATTTTCCCAAAGTTATTTTCTAGTATATGCTTTGAGCTTCCTATGATCTTTTTCTGGGAGGTTTTCTTCCTTTACTTTCTTTCATTTTGATGGCCGTGTTTCTGTGTTTCTATGTGTAGCACATCTTTAAGCATTTTTTGCAGGGCTGGATGAGTGGTGACAAATTCTTTCAATTTCTGTTTGCTGTGAAAGGTCTTTATTTCACCTTCATTCACAAATGAGAGCTTAGCAGGATATAATATTCTGGGTTGGCAGTTTTTTCCTCTTAGTACCTGGGCTATGTGTCACCATTCCCTCCTAGCCTGTAGGGTTTCTGATGAAAAGTAGCTGTGAGTCTAATTGGAGATCCTCTGAGAGTAATCAGACGTTTCTCTCTTGCATATTTTAGGATCTTTTCTTTATGTTTCACTGTGGTGAGTTTGATTACCACGTGTCATGGTGAGGATCTCTTTTGGTCATGTTTACTAGGGGTTCTATGAGCTTCCTGTACTTGGATGTCTCTGTCCTTCTCCAAACCCGGGAAGTTTTCTGCTAGTATCTCACTAAAAAGGCCTTTTAATCCTTTCTCCCTCTCCATGCCTTCAGGAACTCCTAGGACCTGAATGTTGGTTTTTTTAATAGTATCCTGTAGATTCTCGACAATATTTTTTAGGTTTCTAATTTCCTCCTCTTTTCTTTGGTTTGACTGTATACTTTCCTGCTCTCTGTCTTCTAAGTCTGTTATTCTCTCTTCTGCTTCAGTCATTCTGTTTTTAAGACTCTCTAATGTGTTTGTCATTTGATCTATTGAATTCTTCATTTCATTATGATTTCTCATCACTATCACAGTTTCATGTTCTACTAGTTGCTTCATTTAATTTTGATTCCTCCTTAATATTTCATTTTCACAAGAGAGATTTTCTATCCTGTCCAGTAAGGATTTCTGTCCAGTAAGGATTTGTTTTTGAGAACTTCTTAATGCTCTTATCAATCTTTTGAGATCCATTTCTTGCATTTCTTCTATCTCATCATCTTCATAATCTTGAATTGGGGTGTCTTGTTCATTTGGGGGTGTCATAGTGTCTTCCTTCTTCTTGTTTCCTCAGTTTCTGTGTTTGTCGTTTGTCATTGTGGAGATATTCTTTGGTTTCTTCACTGTAGTGGTTTCTCTCGTTATACTATGACTCTAGATTAAGTGACTGTCTGCTTTTGATGGATCTTTAGAGGCTGTGATGGGTGTGGCCAGAGAGCTCTGTTTGGTTCTTCAGGGTTAAGGGTGTGCCAAAGGTGACTCACCCAGATTGTTCTCTCTCTCTCTCTCTCTTTTTTTTTTTTTTTTTTGAATCAGTTGGGAAGTATTTCTTCACAGCTGAGTTGAATTGAGGGTAGTTGATGTATGAAATCTGGACCCTGTGGGTATTTGTCTGCTCTACCCCTGGGACCACACAGAGTTTATGCAGCCCTCAGTGTGGTCTCAAATTTCTCCACAGTCTCTCACCGGGTTGCCAAGGTTACCAAGTTTGTGTACTCCGTGAGTTCTCTTGCCCACCCTCAAATTTTCAGTCTCAGTTCATTAGCTCCACACCTTCACTAGGTCCTAACCTAGTTATTTCTCCCCACCAGAGTCAGGTTTTTCTGGTTGGCTGATGGGGGGCGCCACTTTACATATGTCCAAAATGGCACCTGTTCTTTGTCTTGCTCAGCTTTGTAAGGTGAGTGGAGAGAGAGGCTTATGTCCATGCCAGTTCCCCTTATTTATTCATTTTATTTCTCTCCTCCAGTCAGCCTGGTTAACTTTTCCCAGCGAGGCTTTAAGCCTCGTTCCCTCTAGGCTCTTTCTGCCATGTTCCCACCAATGTCTCAGGCTACTGAGGTTTTTGTCTCACTTCCCCTCCAGCGCTGATGCGCAGACTCTTCAGCTGGGCTTCTGAGCTGTGGGCGACCTTGCTTTCCCCGTAGGTCCTCCATGTCACATCCACTAGATATGGAAGAGTTTCCTCTGCAATTTTTTTCCCGAGCTTTTCCCTGAGACTACAGTAACTCCACTTTTATTAAACTATCTTTTCCTGGACTATCACTATTCCGCCATCTTCCCACCATAGGAGTATGATTTTCAGTTTCCATGTGTTTGTGTAATTTCCAGTTTTATTTGTTAATATCTAGCATTATTCTGTTACAGAGAAAGATTAATGATAAAATTACATTTTTAAAAATTTGATAAGACTTGTTTAGTGGCCTATTATACAGTGCATCAGAGAAAATGTCTGGGCTGGCATTGTGGTGTAACAGGTAAAGCTGCTGCCTGCAACACTGGCATCCCATATGGATCCCAGCTCAAGCCCTGGGTGTTCCACTTCCAATCCGGCTTCCTGCTAACGGCCTGGGAAAAGCAGTGAGAGATTATTCAAGTACATAGTTCCCAGCCACCCATGTGGCAGACCTGGATGAAGCTCCTGGCTCCAACCTGGCCCAATCCTGGCTGTTGCAGCCATCTGGGGAGTGAACCAGAGAATGGAAGGTAACTTTTTCTCTTCTCTATCTCCCTCTCTTTCTCTAATGCTGCCTTTCAAATAAATAAATAAATTTTTTAAAAAGAGAGACTTTCTATGCCTTAATGAAAAGAATGTGTATTCTGCTCTCAAATGGAATGTCCTATGTATGTCTTTCAGGTCATTCTGTCTATAGTCTATAGTAACTCTGTTGATTTTTTTCTATAGTTGATCTGTACATTGATGAGAGTGGGGTGTTGACGTCCCTGATATTATCATATTAGCACTTATGTCTCCCTTTGGATCCATTAACATTTTTTATTAACTGAGTGACATAGTTTTGGTTACATATACATTCACAAGTGACATCATTGTTGAATCAATCACTTAATCATTACATAGTTAACTTTGTGTCTTTTAACAATTTTTGTCTTGAGGTTTATTTTGTCTGATACTAGAAAAGCTACTCCTGCTCTTTTTTTAAAGATTTGTTTATCTCCTGTAGAGGCATAGTTGCAGAGAGAGAGGTCTTCCATTCACTGGTTCACTCTTGAAATGGCCACAACGGGCAGAGCTGGGGTGATCTGAAGCCAGGAGTCAGGAGCCAGGAGCCTGTTCTGGGTCTCCCACATCAGTTCAGGGGCCCAAGCACTTGGACCATCTTCTATTGCTTTCCCAGGCCATCAACAGGGAGCTAGATCAGAAGTGGAGCAGCCAGGACTCGAACCAGCACCCGTATGGGATGTTGGCACCACAGGCAGAACTTAACCTACTTATGCCACAGCACCAGCCCTTCCTGATCAGTTTTGAGTTCCATTTACATGAAATACTTTTTTCATCCTTTCCCTTTTAGTCTGTGTGTATCTTTATTTGTGAAATGTTTATTGTAGGCAATAGATAGTTCTATCTTGGTTTTTTATATATATAACCAGTCTATACATTTTACCTGAGCAATTCAGTCCATTTACATTTAAGGGTATTATTGATGAATAATGACTTGATCTTGTTAGTTTTCTATAAATATTCATATTGTTTGTTTTGAATATCCTTTGTTCTTTTGCTAGGAGATTTTCTGCCTCCACAGTCTTCCATGATGTTTGTTGCCTTTCTCTGTTTCTGTATATAGTATATGCTTAAGTATAATTTGTAGGGTTGGCTGCTGGTGTCAAATTCTTTGAATTTTTTGCTTGTCTTGGAAGATCTTTCTTTTACCTTCATTTATGAATGAGAACTTTACTGTGTAAAGTATTCTAGGTTGCCAGTTGCTTTCTTCAAGAACATAGAATATATTTCTCCATTCTCTACCAGCCTGTGGGACTTCTGTTGAGGAATCTGTTAATATGAGGGCAACTCCTTTCAAATTGAAGTGGTGCTTCTGTATTTCAAATTTTAAGATATTCTCTTCAGGTTTCACATTGAAAGTTGGACTTAAATGTGTCATGATGGAGACTTTTCTGATCATATCTATTTGTGTTTTTTTGTACGTACTATATTTGGATGATCCTCTTTCTCTAAATAGCAGAAATTTTCTGCTATTATTTTGATGAATAGGTTTACTAACCCATTAATTTTTTCCCTATTCCTTCAAGAATTCATAAGACTGATGTAATTGATCATTTGTTGGTATCCTATATACTTTTTTTTTTTTTTTTGACAGGCAGAGTGGACAGTGAGAGAGAGAGAGAGAGAGAGAGACAGAGAGAAAGGTAATCCTTTGCCATTAGTTCACCCTCCAATGGCCGTCGCGGCCGGTATGCTGCAGCCGGCACACTGCACTGATCCAAAGCCAAGAGCCAGATGCTTCTCCTGGTCTCCCATGCAGGTGCAGGGACCAAGGATTTGGGCCATCCTCCACTGCACTCCCAGGCCATAGCAGAGAGCTGGCCTGTAAGAGGGGCAACCGGGACAGAATCCGATGCCCCAACCAGGACTAGAACCTGGTGTGCCGGCACCACAGGCAGAGGATTAGCCTATTGAGCTGCAGCGCTGGCCAGTATCCTATATACTTCTAACACTGTTTTCTTTTCTTTTTAAAATTTTTCTTCTACTTTTATTTTTTGGTCTGGCTGAGATACTTCAAAAGCCCCATCTTCTAGGTCAGATAATCTTTCTTCTGCTTTATCTGGTCTGTTGTTAAGACTTTCACTGTATTTTTAATGTGAGTTATTGACTACTTCATTTCTAGTATTTTGGTTTGATTCTTTTTCACTATCTGTTTCTTTGTTGGATTTCTCATCCGTGCAACAACTTACTTCCTAATTTCATTTAAGAGTTCCTCTGTATTTTTGTGGAATATTAGAATCATTCTTTTGAATTCTTTCTCAGGCATTTTGTCAAACTCCCTTTCTTCACAGTCCAATACTAATGCAAGATTATATTTCTTTTGTATAATCATACTACTTTCCCTGATCATTTTCTTGTTTCTGCATTAATTTTTGTGCATCTGGGCATATTTTGATTCTGTCACTTCTAGAGGATAATTTTTTATTGGTTGAAGGCTTTTCTTTCTGGAGATATGCCACTAGGTGTTGGTTTGGTAGAGTATTTTATCTTTAGATCAAGTTTCATTTTATAGTATAGGCTCCTTATGCCTTAATTCTCTATAGTTGATGGTCTCCATTGTAGGACTCTGGGCTCTTCGTGTGGGTCAGTGTAGTCACTGTGATTCCTGTTACACAGATCTCCAGCTATCTTTTGAGAGATGAGGACCTGTGTGATGAGTTTCTTGAGTTTTGGGAGCAGGCCTTACTGGTGTGTTGGGTGTGCCCGGCACATGGATTCTCAGTCAGAATCTAAGTCAGGTCTTGGAGTTCCAAGATCAGTGTTGGCTCTGAGAGCTGGATTGACTAACAGACACCCAGTTGCTGCCCAGATTGAGAGCTCCAAGACTTGCACTTATGCTAGGTGGAGCAGATACTGTCCGACAGAGTGGCTGGATATGTGAGAATGACTTTGCCTCTGTGACAGGACAAGCTTATACTGCCTTAATATTTAGATGATTACTATAATCTTTAGTTTACAAGGATATTTAATTTAGAAAACCAGTATAACATTGTATCAGAGTATGTGACTTTCAGGCAAAATTTTATTTTTAAATAATTAATTAACATGGGAGACAGAGAGTAAGCTCCCATTTGGCAGTTGATTTCTCAGCTGGGTTGAACCCCTTGGAGCTAGGGAACTCATTTTAGGTCTCCCCCGTGGGAAACAGGGACCCAATCATTTGATCAATCACTATTAACTCCTTAGATCTCATTAGTAGAAACTGGAGTCAAGAGCCAGAGCCATATATTGAACCCCAATATTCCCACAGGGGATGTGGATGTCTTCAACACTAGACTAAATGACCACTTCAAACTGTATTTTTGAACTGAAGTACTTAAAATTTTCACCACTATAGTATTATCAATTTAACAGCAAATGCTTCATGAATACATTGGCTAAAGGATATATGTGTGCTTAATAGTTTTCACTTTCAAATGTCCCAGTTTCAATGATGCATTCAAAGAAAATCACAGTCATGACAGATTTAGATATAGAAGGAAATGAGGGTTTAATGAAGAAGCAGAAACAAATACAAGTGGTTACTTACTGCTGTCTTAGAGGAATAATGGATTTCGTATGTTTAGAAGTGTCTCTTTGGTCTTGATGGGTCAATGCTGAATTCCTAATGCTGCAAACAAAATAGAAAATAAAGAAAATACAACAGGCTGGTGTCGCGGCTCAATAGGCTAATCCTCCGCCTAGCGGCGCCGGTACACCGGGTTCTAGTCCCGGTCGGGGCTCTGGATTCTGTCCCGGTTGCCCCTCTTTCAGGCCAGCTCTCTGCCCTGGCCCAGGAGTACAGAGGAGGATGGCTCAAGTCCTTGGGCCCTGCACCTGCATGGGAGACCAGGAGAAGCACCTGGCTCCTGGCTTTGGATCAGCGCAGTGTGCTGGCCCCAGTGCGCCAGCCGCAGTGGCCATTGGAGGGTGAACTAATGGCAAAGGATTACCTTTCTCTCTGTCTCTCTCTCTCTCACTGTCCATTCTGCCTGTCAAAAAAATAAATAAAAAGAAAAAAAAAGGAAAATACAACATATACACAATGAATGCTTGTTAAATCATTTGACCAAATAGATATGTCACCCTAAACTCAATTATTTCTATTTCCATTTAAGTAACTCTTTTCATGTTTCTTCATTTGTATTATTCAAGAGCCACTGTGTATACAAACACTTATGTATCACAGGAGAATAATTGTTGTCTAAAATAGCATGAAGCTATTGCTGAAATTAGATTTGGATTAATCACTTTTTGTTTCCAAAATTCTCAAATTATTGTTGTAAAACCAATACACAGCAGATTAGCAAATGTCTTCTAAGTATCTTAAAATAAATATCCACTAGAGACTCAACAGGAGATTTTACATATTTTAAGCCATATCCAAAAAAATACAATTCATCCAAATCTTACATTTGGGAATGTTAAGCCAAAATAATATATGAAAAGCAACACTAAATTTGAGATATTTTATATATACATTTTCATATTATTTAGTCAAATGATGGAAACTCATTTGGATTTCTTTACTATTCCTATGCTTAAATACAGAGAATGTGATAGCATTATCGTGCATTATATTACAAATTCACATCTACTACCATAATAATTTAGGAACCATGTTTGATTACTTATCCTCTAAGATTTGGAAATGAGAAGCATGTTCTGACATTCCAAAAAGTAAAAACACTAATCATTGTACTTAAGTGAAAAATGCACTATTTTATTTTTTGAATACCTCTGTGAATTGTTGCTGTTTTTGAGATGTATATAGGCAATCTTCAATTTGACCTCTGGAATTAGAGTCTGTATGTCCTTATATATTCAAAAGAAATACACCCAGGACTCAGACTAGAACATGAACAAATGTAAAAATTCATTTTTATGGATTCTTTGTAATTAATATAACAACATGGTTAGTATACGTGAGACAAAGAAAAGTTATTTAATATTTCACTGCATTACTCTCCATCATCATCATATTGGGAACCTTGAAAAGAAACAAGGAAAATTAATGGGAGAATTAAAGTAGATACTATATTCACATATTTATTAAACAATAAGATATCATTATTGTGGCTTATGAAATAAATGATATATTTCATATCAGTGAAGTCAAATGTTTTTGCATGAGGCAATGCTATAACATCCATTATAATAAAAGTATGTCCCTATAAAGAAAAGCATGTATTATGTTCTCTTAATTCAGTAACTCTCCAAAACTTTTTGTGAATAGGTAATATTGGCAGAGACTGTTCATGTGTAGTTTTAGAAGTAAGCAAGGAGTCTGAATTCGTGGGCCTAGGTTGATCAAGCATGACAATATTGGGAGGCAGAGGGATTTACTGACAAGCAGGGATATTAGTGGTAAAATGAGGATGAATTGATCACTGTACTATAACAGAACCAAAGAATATTGCTCTGAGATTGACTTCAGATAATTCTGACATAGAATATGTGAGAAGGTAACTTAAGCGAAGAGCAAATACTTCCGTGTATAATTTATATAAACTTGTATCTCTCTTTAGCCACAGTGAAAAGAACATCTTGTAACGGGGAAGATAGAAGAAGCAGAGCTGTGGGAATTCATGATGGCAGTGGAACAAGTATCTCACCAGGCTTGTACTCATTTCAGGATGTCCACTGCATCTGAAACTACTCAAATTAACTTCTTTACCTACCATTATTCTTCAATACTATTTTTTTTTTTATCTTTAAGAACGTGGACATCATTTGAGCATTTAATTCCATTAGCAAGTTATACATCTAAATGATCCATGCCTCTCCCAACCTATTCAGTTTGCAGCATTGGTAAGTATGCTTTGCCTTGAAAATTTAAATCATGCATATGTAAAGTATAAATATAGTTCATGTAAAAATTGAAGTATTTATATCATTAATATGGTTTTATAATTATATATAAATTTATACATGTATATATCTTTTTATATGATACCTCAATATTTTATTTTTACCCTCTTTTCCTACTTAAAAATTAAGAGGGAGTCAAGGCTCAGAAAAAAAAAAAATTGTGTCAGCCAACACTTGAAATCTCATCATCTTTTTATCCTTAGACTGGATTTAGTGAGTGAAGAGAGAAAAAAGGTTTGCAGGTAAGGGATGAAGAGTGGAGCATTCCAGCAAGGGGGAGGGAAGCACAAAAGTTGCAAACTGACCTTGTTCAGAGGAATGATTTCTGTCCTCCAAGTGCTTTGCTTACTAGACCAGAAATGTGCTATACATATGCAAATGAGAGGATTTCCAGCTGACTCCTTCTACCATTGTTTTCTCTGATCTTTTAAACAGGTCACATTACTGGACTGAGAAGTGAGGGAATAGAAATATAACATTGCTTTCCCCCTGGGACAAAGAGGAAGACATTTAGGATATACCAAATCTCTGAGGGTTTAATTTCTCTCCCCTGTATCCTCATTCCTGCTCCTGGGGCTCACACATATCCATGGTCTTTAAAAAGTCACCTTTAGAATTGATTATTTGATTCTTCCCAGTTGCACGGATGTTGGTGTGAAAAGCAAACAGATATTTCAAACAAGCTGAGAGTTGTGCTGATAGCTGGGTGCCTAGGGATTTATTACATTATTCTGACCATCTTTTAATATCGAAACCTCATGGTCAAAGCCCCTTTGTTTTTAATCCTGAAAGCATTTTAAAAATCATGCAGGCTGAAAGATATACACAATAGGCTTAGTTACAATTTTCCTGTCAGGTACAGCCTGATTACCTGGGATATTGCAATGGGAATTTCATCCACAAGTCCAAAAAGCCCCTGTTGGTAATTTTTGGTTACATAGTTATCTTTGAGGACAGATCCCTTTAGGATCTAATTTACGTAATAATGGAATGGCTACAGCATGCCTTTTCTAACTCAGTCTGAAGTGGACTATGAGAGGGCACTATATTCAGAGATAGCATAGAGAGCCAGGGTCACCTATTATAGGGAGGGTTAGGGAAATCATTTTCATTTAGTTTCTTGTTTCCCTACAAAGTTAGAAATGAGTGAGTTTTTCATATATCTGCTCTTAGATTTCTTATTCATGTATCCAGTAAGTATTTATTCAGCATCCACTATCCTGTATATTGTGAAAGCTAAGAATGGTCAGCCAATGAACAAAATAGACAATCCCATTGCCACTGGGGACTTCACCAACATCACACAGAAAAACTGCATGTGTAATTATGAGGTGCGATAATCTGCCTATGGAATGTAATTAGAGAAAATTAAGAGAATTTAGATCTTATTCTAGCTTTGATACTATTGACACTCAGTATCTAATAATGAAAAAGATATCTACTTGAGGAAGTGTATGTGCAAAATTGCTCGTGTGTGGCCTACAAGCTGCTGACTGCTGTCACTTCTGGGATTTTGTAGTGAAAAGGTACCTGATTTAGGGTATGGAATTCCATTGCAGAACACCAATTTTTAAAAAAGTATTTATTTACCTATATAAAAGAGTGGGAGATAAAAAGGCGGGGGCAGGGGAGGACGAGGGGTGGAGCAAGATTTCTGCAACTGAGGAGGCTGATCTAGGCTGAAGCCAGTGCTCCATGGACATGAGCCATCCTCTGCTGTTTCCCCAGGTGTATTATTAGGGAGCTGGATCTGAACCAGAACAACTAGGGCTCCAACAGGATCTGATACGGGATGCTGGTGTCCAAGGTGGAGGCTTAATCTCCTGCAGCACAATGCCAGCCTTTGGATACCAGTCTTTAAAAGGAAAGCATAGAAGTTAGGCACATCTCAAATAGTAGGTCAAAGAATAGAGATTTATGTGGGATTGACTATTTTATATAAAGGGATAAAAGCAGCTCTTCTTGAAGAAGCATTGTTTGCACAGAAACAGAAATAAATTCAGGAAGTCAATAAATTTCAAGGAGCACATCCCGAGCAGATGGAGTAACAAGCATAAAGGTCTTGAGGTTGGACCGAACTCAAGGTGTTAGAAAAACTTTATGACAGCCAGAGTGGCTGTATCCAAGTGAGTCAGAAAGGCTGAGAGAAGAAAAGTTTACAAGAGCAGGAAGAATGTAGAATGCACATGGCCCTCAAATCCATAGCAAGATTTTCCTTTTCCATTCTAAGTGTAACAGCGTCTGTGGAATGTTGATCTTTTTTCTTTTCTTTCTTTTTTTAAGATTTATTTATTTATTTGAAAGGCAGAGAGGTCTTCCATCCACTGGCTCACTCCCTAGATGGCTGCAAGGCTGGAGCTGCACGGATCTGAAGCCAAGAGCTTCCTCCAGGTCTCCCATGAGGGTGCATGGGCCCACTGCTTTCCCAGGCCATAGCAGAGAGCTGGATTGGAAGTAGAGCAGCCAGGACCGGAACTGGCACCCATATGGGATGACGACACTATAGACAGCGGCTTTACTCACTACGCCATAGCACCAGTCCCGAAAAGTTGATCCTTACAGAATGGTATTATGTCCTTTATGGAAAGTCGACTCTTACTCTGGTTGTTCCATGGCACAGCAATGGAAGCAGGAAGATCAGGTAAGAGAGTATTTTTTGAAAATTTTTTTTTTAACTTTTATTTAATGAATATAAATTTCCAAAGTACAGCTTATGGATTACAATGGCTTCCCCCCCATAACGTCCCTCCCACCTGCAACCCTCCCCTTTCCCATTCCCTCTCCCCTTCCATTCACATGAGGATTCATTTTCAATTCTCTTTATATACAGAAGATCAGTTTAGCAAACATTAAGTAAAGATTTCAACAGTTTGCTCCCACACAGATAATAGATGATTTTTTAAATGATGATGAAATCAGATCAGACCTATGGTTATGTTTAATCCCAGTGAGAGTCAAGTTGGGAATTGCTAATTTCTTCTTTTTTTTTTTTTAACAGAAGATCAGTTTAGTATACATTAAGTAAAGATTTCAACAGTTTGCACCCCCATAGAAACACAAAGTGAAATATACTGTTTGAGTACTCGTTATAGCACTAAGCCTCAATGTACAGCACATTAAGGACAGAGATCCTACATGAGGAGTAAGTGCACAGTGACTCCTATTGTTGACTTAACAATTTGACACTCTTGTTTATGGCATCAATAATCTCCCTATGCACCGGTCATGAGTTTCCAAGGCTATGGAAGCCCCTTGAGTTCTCTGACTCTTATCTTGTTTAGACAAGGTCATAGTCAAAGTGGAGGTTCTCTCCTCCCTTCAGAGAAAGGTACCTCCTTCTTTGAAGACCTGTTCTTTCCACTGGGCTCTCACTCACAGAGATCTTTCATTTAGGGTGTTTTTTTTTTTTTTTTTTTTTTTTTTTTTTTTTTTTTTTTGCCAGAGTGTCTTGGCTTTCCATGCCTGAAATACTCTCATGGGCTTTTCAGCCAGATCCAAATGCCTTTAGGGCTGATTCTGAGGCCAGAGTGCTGTTTAGGACATCCGCCATTCTTTGAGTCTGCTGAGTATCTCGCTTCCCATGTTGGATCACTCTCCCCTTTATTTATTCTATCGGTTAGTATTAGCAGGTACTAGACTTGTTTATGTGCTCCCTTTGACTCTTAGTCCTTTCATTATGATCCATTGTGAACTGAAATTGATCACTTGGACTAGTGAGATGGCATTGGTACATGCCACCTTGATGGGATTAAATTGGAGTCCCCTGGTATGTTTCTAACTCTACCATTTGGGGCAAGTCAGCTTGAGCATGTCCCAAATTGTACGTTTCTTCCCTCTCTTATCCCCGCTCTTATGTTTAACAGGGATCACATTTCAGTTAAATTTCAACACTTAAGAATACCTGTGTATTAATTACAGAATTAAACCAGTCATATTAAGTAGAACAGACAAAAAAAAAAAAAAACTACTAAGAAGGATAATGTATTAAGTTGTTCATTAACAGTCAGGGCTATGCTGATCAAGTCACCGTTTCCCATAGTGTCCATTTCACTTCAACAGGTTTCATTTTTGGTGTTCAGTCAGTTGTCACCAATCAGGGAGAACATATGGTATTTGTCCCTTTGGGATTGGCTTATTTCACTCAGCATGATGTGTTCCAGATTCCTCCATTTTGTTGCAAATGACTGGATTTTGTTGTTTCTTACTGCGGTATAGTATTCTAAAGAGTACATATCCCATAATTTCTTTATGCAGTCTACCGTTGATGGGCATTTAGGTTGGTTCCAGGTCTTGGCTATTGTGAATTGTGCTGCAATAAACATTAGGGTGCAGACCACTTTTTTGTTTGCCAATTTAAATTCCTTTGGGTAAATTCCAAGGAGTGGGATGGCTGGGTTGAACGGTAGGGTTATATTCAGGTTTCTGAGGAATCTCCAGACTGACTTCCATAGTGGCGTGACCAGTTTGCAATAGGGTACTATATGCTATTTCAATACATGTATGTATTATGTAATACACATTCAGGATAAATGTGTATCTCCTCATTCATATTTCTTAATGGAGAAAACATTCAAAATCCTATGTCCTGGCCGGCGCCGTAGCTCACTAGGCTAATCCTCCGCATTGTAGAGCCGGCACACCAGGTTCTAGTCCCTGTCGGGGCACCGGATTCTGTACCGGTTGCCCCTCTTCCAGGCCAGCTCTCTGCTGTGGCCCAGGAGTGCAGTGGAGGATGGCCCAAGTGCTTGGGCCCTGCACCCCATGGGAGACCAGGAGAAGCACCTGGCTCCTGCCATCGGATCAGCACGGTGCGCCGGCCACAGCAGCCACTGGAGGGTGAACCAACGGCAAAGGAAGACCTTTCTCTCTGTCTCTCTCTCTCACTGTCCACTCTGTCTGTGGGGAAAAAAAATCCTGTCTCCTAAATTTCATTTTTATTAGACAAATACAGTGTATTAACATTACTTACAGTCACCCTATTGTGTAATAAAAAGCCAGAACTTCTTACTCCTATCCAGTAATAACATAGTAGCCATTACTAAGTCAGCACAATCTTTCTCCATCCCGTCCTTACCCCTTCCTTCTCCAGGCTTGTTACTGCCAGTATACCTTTCATTTCTCTGAGATCACCAGAGTAAACTTTCTTAATAAACCAAGTGAGAGATGCTGCCAACTTCATGAGAAAGGGAAAGCTGTGTGTATAAAAACTATGGCCATACTTGTAATATTTTTTTTTTGGTAGAGCTCACCAGAACTGCTGATGGAGTAAGATACGGATAGATAAGAGTGACTCCTATGCTTTTAGCTTGAGCAATTGTTTAAATTGTTGTATTATTTACTAAAATGAGGGACACAAGGATTTTGTGGAAGTGCCACCTAGGGAATCATGAATTTTATTTTGCACCCTAACAGCTGTTTCTAGAGAATCACAAAATTCTATGCGCTGATTCCTTCTCAAATGTAAACCTCTTGTTCCAAATGCAAACAGGCGACTGCTTAGCAATCCTGTTACTCACAATCTTACATTTCCAGATGATGCTCCTTCTTCACTTTCTCAGGTCACTCTTTTATACCCCTTTTTCTCCTCAGCCTTCCAGCACCTTCTCCTACTTCTCAATCTCTCTTTTTAATTTATTTGAGAGGTAGAGTTATAGACAGTGAGAGACAGAGACAGAGAGAAAGGTCTTCCTTCCGTTGATTCACTCCCCAAATGGCCACTACGGCCGGCGCTGCACCAATCCGAAGCCAGGAGCCAGGTGCTTCTTCCTGGTCTCCCATGGGGTGCAGGGCCCAAGCACTTGGGCCATCCTCCACTGCCCTCCCAGGCCACAGCAGAGAGCTGGACTGGAAGAGGAGCAACTGGGATGAGAACCAGTGCCCATATGGGATGCTGGCACCACAGGCAGAGGATTAACCAAGTGATCCATGGAACTGGCCCGACTCCTACTTCTCATTCTCAATGATTATTGATATCACATGAAGTTCTTTTGTTTGAGAAATTTAAAGCTATCAAGGAAAGTCAGTCCCAGGTCTTTCAATTAGCAAAACTATAACCCACCCTGTTTAACACTTTGTGACTTTAAAAAAAAAAAAAAAAAAAAGTTTGCCTCTTTACAGAATGTGTAAACAACTTTCACTATCAGCTTTTTAAATAAAACAAAAGTAGAATATAGCTCAAATTTATGTTTTCTGCTGGTTGAAATCTCTTTAATACTCACCACAGTGTTTCCAACTGCTATCCCTATCACTTTGCCATTAACTTCTATCTACAACTCTATTGTTGACCCCACTCAATTGTTAGGACTATAGGACATTACCAACTCACCATACTGTATGTTCATTGATGTTTTCAAAGTTCTCACACATTTCCTTCAGGTCAACACTCAGTCTCCTGTAAACACTCAAGTTCTATCTTCCATGAAAGCATGAGAATCCTCATTTTTTTTTTTTTTTTGTTTACACTGGTTGCCTCTTTTCAGTGGCCGCTTTGCTAGATCACACAAATATTCCAAATCACAAAGCTCTAAAAGACTTTGAACTCAACCATGTTCCTTCCTTCTTTGTATCCCTAAGTATTCTTCAACAAACAGACTTTACTCTCCATCCTTATGAACCCAGATCCCAAATATTTATCTTTAGCCAGATATTCCCCTAAGTCTCTAGAATAACTCAGATTACTATCAGCATCTTTTCTTAAATGTACAATAGATATTTAAAAACTAACAGATACAGAAAGTTGGTAGGAGAATTCAGTTTTGTAGCTCCTTAGTTTCACCTCCATTCACATAGCTGTTTAAATTAAAAACCAAGAGGGCATCTATGCTTCAACTCCTTCCTAAACCTTCCATACCTAACTCCATAGAAAATTCTGTGATATTACCTCAGTCTTCCATTTTCACTATGTCCACTGCTAAACACCCAAGTAGAAGCCACCCTCATCTTTTTCTTGGATTATTGTTTCCAAATTACATTTCCATAATGCTGCCCTTAGTATGTTAGAAACTCTGTTCATGCAGTAAACTTTTTTCCAAAAAAAAAATCGAATCTCATATTAACATCTTTAGTTATCTTTATATCATATAATTATTTGTAGAACTAAATCTATATTCCTTGCAAATTGCCACAACAGATTATATTAGACATGAACACTGTGAATATGATGTTCACAGCAACATCGTACATTCTTGTGCACATTCTGCTTGGTCCTGTCCAGGTTGTTAACCTGCAGTATCTCAGCATGCGCTGGGACTTTACAAATTACACTTCTGTTTTATTGCTTGGCTCTCAGGTTTTTTTCAAGAGGGGGTAGAAAAATAACAGCAGTTTCTGTGTGGGTGCAAACTGATGAAATCTTTACTTAACCTATACTAAATCAATCTTCTGTATATAAAGATAATTGAAAATGAATCTTGATGTGAATGGAATGGGAGAGGGAGCGGGAGATGGGAGGGGTGCGAGTGGGAGGGAAATTATGGTGGGGGGAAGCCATTGTATTCCATAAACTGTACTTTGGAAATTTATATTTACTAAATAAAAAAAAAAAAGAAAAGAAAACTACATCCTTTCTGTTTGCTTACAACTCTGATTACCACAGCAACACTTCTCCACCCCGTGCCTGCACCTAGTACTAATTTCCAGAAATTGTAAACACTCTCAGACTCCAGATTCATTAATATTATGCCCTGCCTCACTAAGGATTCGAGTACCAGAGACCCAGTATTTTTCTTCTCCTAAAATATCTCAGCCACTTGAACTTGGTTGAATTGTACTCCTTTGATGCCTGCTGTCCTAGGAGTAGAAGCTGCATCCTATGATAACTATCTCAGTGTTAACACAGCCATACAGTTTGCCTGTTTAGTCATCTACCACATGACTAACCAATTTCTAAATTAATTTTTTAAAGATTTTATTTATTTGCAAAGCACAGTGACACAGAGAATGAGAGCAAGAGAGTGAGAATCTTCCATCTGCTGGTTCACTCCCCAAAGGGCCATGGCAGTGGAGACTGGACCAGGGCAAAATCGGGAGCCAGGAACTTCATCCCGGTTCCTCATGTGGGTGGCAGAGGTCTAAGTACATTTACTGCCTTCCCTGGCATGTTAGTCAGGATCTGGATCAAAAATACAGAAGCCGGCACTTGATCCAGTACTCTGCTATGGGATCCAGCTACTCAGGCAGTGGCTTCGCCCACTGTGCCACAGTGGCAGCACAATGCTTAACTGTTAAGCTAACTGGAATACATCCCATTGTTCTGACTGGATTCTGACTGATAAGAGAAATATGTCCAATTGGTCTTTATTTAGTTATCATGAAATAACTTTACTCCTTAATTGAGGCTTGTTTACCCCAGATCTTCATATACTAGATTTTCATTCAGGTCTCCACTGTAATATCAAACTCTAAGAGCAGACTTGGTGATAACCCAAGTTATTTATTCCTCATCACTCCCTGCTAGTCTAAAGCATGTCTCCTTATTTTTTTTGCTCTTTTTCTTAAAATTGCTATATATATATATGTCTCCCACTCAGTAAAATGTAAGTAAATTGCATAAGAGCATTTCTAGTTCTTAACAATATGACTTCTAGTTATAAATAATCAATCAACTTTTGCTGAATGAATCAAAAAGTTTTTTTTGATAAATTAACATGAAGAAACCCATGTAACAAAGGAAGTGGGCCAAGTCAAAAACATACTTACACTTAATAAGTGCAAGTACTGGTTCTGATTTTTTTAATGTGTGGAAGAAAAAAGATTATTTTTTATTTAACATGTTGGTGTTGTTAATGTTAATTTGTCTTCATATTGTATTATTTTTCATATTGTATTATTTTTCAATAATTTCCTGCTGTCTGCCTAGTTTTTCCATCTCCTCGTTCATCATTCAATTTCTTTGTTTCTAAATCTTTAAAATTACCCAAACTAGCTGAGTTAACATCTTGGTCCATGAATTCTGTCATCCACATTACCTGGCTATGTTTATATTGTGTTTATATTGACTATCTTCTTCTGATTCATATTGTTCTTTTGTACTTTTTGGATGTAATCTGGGCTTTTTTTTTTTTTTTAGATTTTATTTATTTACTTCAGAGGTAGAGTTACAGACAGTGAAAGGGAGAGACAGAGAGAAAGGTCTTCCTTCCGTTGGTTCACTCCCCCAGATGGCTGGCCGATCCGAAGACAGGATCCAGGTGCTCCCTCCCGATTTCCCACACGGGTGCAGGAGCCCAACCACTTGGGCCATCTTTCACTGGCTTCCCAGGCCATATCAGAGAGCTGTATCAGAAGAGGTGCAGCCGGGACATGAACCAGCACCTATATGGGATGCTGGCACCGCAGGTGGAGGATTAACCCACGGTGTCATAGTGCCAGCTCCAATTTTGTTGTCTTCCAATAAAGTAGATTAATCTTCGTGTTGAGAAGTTTTAAGTTACCTGGGCATTTGCTCGATCTTCTTAAGAGTTATTGTCAGTCTTCATTAAGGTGGTCTTAGGAGGTGTTCCTTAGTTTGAAGACATTCTTGAGAATTTACCACATTCATTTTTAGGTATAAACAGATGAGAATGAAGGTGTAGCACACAGTGGTGGATATTTTACTAAATTTGGTGAAGTTTCTTTGCAATATAAGCAGTATTGTGGGGGCTGCTGTTGTGGCACATGGGTTTAGGCCACCACCTGCCATCCCATAAGGATGCTGACTCGAATCTTTGCTGCCCCACTTCAGGTCCAGCCTCTGCTATGCACCTGGGAAAGCAGGAGAAGGTGGCACAACTGCTTGGGCCCCTGCCAATCACATGAGAGACCTTGGTGGAGTTTCAGACTGGTCCTGTCAATTGCAGCCATCTGGAGAGTGAACCAGCAGCTGGAAGATCTCTCTCTCCATAGAATTCTGCCTTTTAAATAAAGAAATCTTTTTTAAAAAGAACTATTGTGAGTTCCCTGTGGCATAGAGGGAAAAACTGCTGCCTGCCGTGCCAAAATCCCAAATGGGTGCTGGTTCGAGTCCCAGCAGCTCCATTTCTGATCCAGCGCTCTCCTTTAGCCTGGAAAGGCAGTAGAAGATGACCCAAGTCCTTGGCCCCTGTGTCCGTGTGGGAGACCTGGCAGAAGTTCCAGGCTCCTGGCTTCAGATTAGCCCAGATCCGGCCATTGCAGCCATCTGGGGAGTGAACCAGCGGATGAGAGACTCTCTTTCTCTGCCTCTCTATAACTCTGCCTTTCAAATAAATAAATAAATCTTTAAAAAACTTATCAGAGACCATTTCAATTCAGAGAATGAAGAGGCTCATCATGCTCCTTCCCTTCACTTTTCCAATATCTGAAAAGTATATGAGAAGCAATGTACTTGGTACAGTATTATTTTCCATAGAATCTTTGTTAAGAAGGATGCAATAATTTATACTGCCTGGCAATTTAAAATCAATGCCTCATTAACCAAAAAAAGCAGTTTAATTTCTTGCTTCCATAATGGCTCCAAGACAACTTCGTAGGGTCTACCTAGGAAGAACAATGCCCTGTAGAGTGACTGAGGAATCCAAGCTGACATAGATTCCTCTACCTTCTATAGACTGATTTCCTTTTTAAATCAAGATACAGTAACAGAAATCATATTGGCTCTATTGCCTGAAATAAAAGGACAAAATACATGAAACAAAAGTTTTCCAGCTATTTGACACTAGGCAGTACCAGACAGTGATTTCTGAGATATAGAAAATGAAGTAAGGCTATGCATTGCTCCTGAATTTTTGCCTAAAATGAGTTTAAAACTTACCTGATGGTCTCACAGTTGAGCAAAAGGGGCTAGGAGTCTGGGGGAAGTAAAGGTAGCCGAGGTTTTCAGAGAATACCAGAGAGGAGACAGCAACATAGGAGGGAGTAGGATATCTTCCTCTTGAAATCTTTGAGTACTAATTAGCATATGGATACAGAGATAGTAACCCAGCCCGAAGAACCAACTGAAACAGACAGAAGACACAATTGTACACAGTCATTATTTTCCCACTGTAAGTCTTTGAGTAAAAAACTCACATTTTAAAGAACCTATTTTAAATTGTATTAGAAATAACCAAATAACTGTGATATATGAAGCAAGAAGTCTTTTTTTTTATGTGTAGAAAATAAAGAGTTTATTTCCTGTAATTCACAATAAAACATGAAAGAAATTTATATTCATCAGGACAAACTTTGAAAAGTCAATTTTGTATAAGTGATTGAATGACAACAGAGTTTCAATTAAGAAAGCATGGTTTTGTGTCCTAGTTCACTCAGTTGAGATAACTTCAGAGAAATGGCTATCTTTCTGGGTCTTATTCCTATCTGGAAAGTGAGGATTTCAATGAAGTTTGTTAAAAATTTAATTAGACAACTTACATTATACAAGATTCTCATTGCAATTAATAGAAAACCTATTCAAATTGGCTTAAAAACGAAATGTATAGTTTCAAGTCACTGGAAAGTAGATGAGGGCAAAATTATTCACATGGATTCATGAATTCAGTTGATATGATTAACAATCTGTCTTTAATCTGATTCTTATTTCTATTTTTTTTTTCTGTTTTAACTTCATCCCCTGTTAGTCTCCCTCCATGAGGTGGCTAAAGAAGATAGCCTTAAAAGGATTTTTATAGTTAACAGTGCTAAAAGCATTTTTAAAGCCAACTGTTGAAATCTTTACTTAATGTATGCTAAACTGATCTTCTGTATATAAAGAGAATCGAAAATGAATCTTGATGTAAATGGAAGGGGAGAGGGAGTGGGAGAGGGGAGGGTTGCGGGTTGGAGGGACGTTATGGGGGGGAAGCCATTGTAATCCATAAGCTGTACTTTGGAAATTTATATTCATTAAATAAAACTTAAAAAAAAATTACATTCCCTAAAGGAGACCACCCCCATTGATTCTTAGAAAATATATTTATTTATTTAGCCAATCACAGGAGTCCCTGCCTGACGTCTGGTGCCAGCCTGGATAAGCAACTTAGCTCTAGGAACAGGCTGAAATTATTGGAATAAGACAGCATTTTATTTTCATTAGCATTGTTGGCAAGAAGTCTTTTACAATCTGTCTTTGTTCTTTCAGTCATTCCTGGTAGCTAGAAATATCCCAACTTAGAGAATGCATATGTAGGACTCAGGATTATCAATTTTCCCAAAAGCCATACAATTAGAAAGTTTGCAATAATGGGCCTTTACTCAAGGTTTTCAAGTCTGGCGTCTATTGTTAGGGAACCACATGTTTGCTTTATATAATTTTGCCAATTATTTTCTGGATTTCAAGTAAGAAAATCCAAGTGCCGATGAGAAATAGCTTTCTCCCTATTGATCTGTCTTCTTTTAAATTTTAATGTCAAATTTTAGCTGAATTTTTCCATATTACATGAAACAACAAAGAATGTTCATAGAGCAAGGAAACCAAATATATTTTAAATGAAAGTCTCTGTCTCTTGCAATTCATAGGACATGTGACTGTATTGAATATATAATTACAGACTGAGAGGCACAAACAATCAATGAGAAGCATTAAGTTGTAATTACAGCACTTTGTATTACCAAACAGGAATTGTGTTGGTAATTTTCCTAAAAGTATTATATACAATGAGTTTTTTGGTATTCAGAGTAGAAAGATCACTATCAGAGATAATAGCTTTGAGTCAATATGCCAAAAAACACCCATATTCAACATTATATGGATGTAATTTAATAATTGAGTATCTTGTATATTGAATCTGTCTCTTTTTTTTTTTTGCTAAAACTCTATTTAAAATAATATAATTTTACTGAAAAAGTTCCTCCCATAAATTGAGGAAATATTATTGACTCCCTTATCGGATAATGTTTACCTGACTACCCTAAAGTGAACAAAGGATGGCAAAATCCAAAATATCTTTTATTATTTTGAATCATAACTCTCATATTATTTTAAACTAAACATGTTTTCATTTTCTCATCAGCAACCATTTATTTAGTGCCTAAACTGTGAAGGGAATAATGTAAAACCTTGGGGATACCTAAATAAGGCTTATTTCTGGTCTTTGAGGGTTTTATAGAGTGTTTGCTTAGGCAGATAGTCAAATCATGAGAGATATACAACACACTTAATGAACACTGCATGTTCAACCGTGCCATGGTAGATATAATCTATTGCCCTAAAGACTCATGTGCTATGCTTCTGTGCTCTGCACTTTTTCTGACAGGCTGAACCTCATGGATTACATCAATGGGAGTAACTAGCAGGAGACACAAGGGTTCAAAGGCAGCCAGAATCAATGTATTTATTCTGCCAGTCTCTTTGCTGCTGTTTTGCTACAGATTGGCTGTGATTGGCTACCATTGTAGTTTCTCCAATCTTATCTTCACCATTGTCAACACCTGCTTTATTAAAATCTGGTATTATTGAGTATCAGTGTGCTGTTTCCTGCTGGGTCTCTGTGACTGTAGGCATGAACAAAGTCAGGGCTGATAAATGAGGCACATCCGTGAGTGAGGACCTATTGCTTTCTGGGCTATCCAAGACATCTAACTGCTACCCAAGTCTATAAAAGAAGAATCGCAAGAACAACAGTAGCCTACCTTTGTAAAAAGTCGAAATGCATCAAACTGTATAATTTTTTGAGAAGAGATAATTGGTAAAAATTTAAAATATTGAAAGGTTTATTACCAATTACTAATAGTGTATTTGCAACATAATGAACCATCCTTCTACCAGCATAAGAAATATTGTGTAAATTGCAGAAAACTCCGCTACAGATGTTCATGAGCACCATCTTCCACAAGCTTTTGTAAAACAAAATCAATGCTGAAATGAGCATTTGATTGTTTTACCCACATTTCAGGTGGACATGAGGTTATTTTTTATTATTCTAACAAGAAAATTATGTCCATATTTAAGCTTTTTCTCTAGGTTTTTTTTTTTATTATTATTTGACAGAGATATAGACAGTGAGAGAGAGAGAGACAGAGAGAAAGGTCTTCCTTCCGTTGATTTACTGCCCAAATGGCTGCTATGGCCGGCGCTACGCCAATCCGAAGCCAGGAGCCAGGTGCTTCTTCCTGGTCTCCCATGTGGGAGCAGGGGCCCAAGCACTTGGGCCATCCTCCACTGCCCTCCCAGGCCACAGCAGAGAGCTGGACTGGAAGAGGAGCAACTGGGATGAGAACCGGTGCCCATATGGGATGCCGGCACCGCAAGCAGAGGATTAACCAAGTGAGCCATGATACCGGCCCTTTCTTTAGTTTTTTTATGAACAAATTATTTGGTATCACTTTCATGACATAAAGCCTTCAAATGACTTATAGTAATCATTTCAAATATACTTTTTCATATTTTAAAGTTCAGGAAAGAAATCTTAAATAAAATTAATAGTATAGAAAAATCTTTTAGTAAGTTATATATTTGTACATAGGGATTAACATCAAAAGTAAGTGATAAGGGAGTTATTGTGGCTGCACCATGTGACTATGGTCCCTAAGGCTGGTCAGAGATTCAGAGAATTAGCCACCACAGTCAGCTCCAGAAGAGCATTCGTTCAGAGCGGGATAGAGTGAAAATATGTCCATGCAAATTCTGGAAATGGTCTTAATTGACAAAGCCAGCCACAGAGGGCACTCTGGGAGGCAGCTATTAAGGGATGACAGATAGGGAAACATTGGCTAGAAGTCATAGGTGCTGGGTCCAATCCAGTACGGAAGATTATCCTCTCAGATGGTAAGCAGTCGGTGACGCTCATGGCCAATAGACTGGAACTCCCAAAAAGACATGACTCCTGTTAAGAGATACAGGTGCAGTAGGGAGCGTGGTATGGACTCTGGACTAATGTAGATAAGGAAAACTACTCAGGTCCAAGAACAAAGCAAGGAAAAACTCAATGTGTGCTTGGGCTAATATTTAGGAGAAGTAGCACAGAGTAGAGAAGGATTAAATAGTAGTTCAGTTAAGATTACTTTGTTCTAAAGGATGAAGTGTTGAATATCTAGAACTTGAATTTGGATCTCTGTAAAGGAGGAGGTAGAAAAACAATCTGTGTATGTTAGAGGCAAGAACATCCAACACTGTAAAATGGGGCAGAGATTACAAGAGATTGCCATGGGAATACCCTGTCCTTCTGTTGTAAGGGGGCTACCAGCTAAACCCAATCTCCTAAGTAGGACAGGAGCTATGGTACAGGGCAGTGAACACCAATGGTGAAGAGATAAGCTCATGCATTGGCCGAGAAGTATACCTCACACTCTGGTGGATGTGTCTTTTTAGTGTTTGGCATAACTGGAGGGCAGTGCATTTGGCTTAATTAGTATTCCAAATGGCAATGATTTAGAGTTCTCCAAAATGGGTGGGAGATGAACAAAAATGTCCAATGAGTGAATCAACACTGTTGACAAAGAATTGCCTTCCCAAGGATTATTCCCAATGATCTTTTGTGTAGATGTTTTGGCCATGCAATTTGGCCTTCTTGTTCTGGCACAGTGTCATCTCTACAAATTACTTCTAGAATAATCCCATCTATAATTAAAGACTTCAACAAAGAGAATTAGATGAAATGGCTGACCCTGAAGTAAATTATGGAGTGTGTGTGTGTGTATGAGTGTGTGTATGTGTATATTTATATATGTAAGTGTAAACAGTGATGGTTATTGAACAGAGCAGCTAAGACCCCAATTTGATCCCTACCTTCTATATCAGAGTGCCTGGTTTTGAGTCCTTGCTCCACTCTCCATCCCTGGTACCTTCTTCTGTACACTCTGGAAGGCAGCATGGGATGTCCCTGCAACCCATGTGATAGACCCAGCTTGAGTTCTGGGCTCCTGGCATTGGCCTGGCCCAGCCACAGCAGTGGGGAAGTGAATGAGCAGATGGACAATCTTTCTCCCTCTCCCTCTCTCCCTCACCACTGTCTCTCTCTTGAAATGAATTTGAAGTAAAAAAATTAAACATAAATGAAATTCAAAACCATAAATGATATCTATTATATTATGTTGTATATGGTACACTGAATTTACTATCACCATATCAAGTGCTTTTGAGACTGTCCTGAGGGAAATATATTACTTCTGGTAGTTCAGATACTCAGCTTCCTTTCAGCTGTCTTCTTTCTTTTTCTCAGATTGTGACTAGTGGAATATTCTCCTGGACTGTTTGCAATGAGGAAAGCCAGGTGTGTTTTTGTAAGGTGGTTCTGTGGAGAGAGCCACAGGAAGAAGGACTAAGATCTCCTGACAACAATATGAGCCTGGAAGTGATTTTCTTGCCAAACTGCATATGAGACCTCATTAGAGACTTTGGGCTGGGGACAACCAACATCACCCAGACACCTGATCCACAGAAGCTGTTGTTTAAATCTTCTATGACTCAGAGCACTGTGTTACTCAGTGACAAATAACAACAATGAAGATGTTTCAAAGAGCAATGTCATTACATTCTGTTTTTCACAACAGCTCAGTTATAAACAACCTCTTGGTCAAAACTCCATTTTTGTATTTTAAGCAGAGTTTGTGAAGTAGCCTCTTAAAACCAGAAGACATGGCATTAAAAACTCAAAACTGACTCACAGCTCTTGAATCTGCCTTAAATAACATTGGACAAGTTAATTTACTTCTTCAACTTTGGTTTATTCATCCATGAAGTAATGAGTTTTGACTGTATGTTTAAGAATGCTCATATTCCTTTGCAAATTTTGTTTTAATATCCATTGAGCTCATTATCTTATCTCCTGAAATATCAATAAAATAAAGAGTCTCCACTGCTGATGATTTTATGGTGTGAGGAACTAGAATAATAATATGACATTCAATCAAAATACCTGACAATCTAAGAGTTCTCCAAATGTATATGGAAAATGCCTATTATGAAAAAACTATACTTGAATTTCAAAATTTTTTTGTACAAAATAAACTTATCTTTTAAATACTTATTTTGATAAACTTTTTGAAGCATGCCATTTCTAGATTGTAATTTTAGAAGACACACATTATTGAAAGATTATGAAAATGGCTGAGGAAGCAGGGAAGGTAGCAATGAAGAAGGGAGTAGAAGAATTTGTGTAAGCTGTGCTGGGCAAATATAGACATGGCCATTATGCTGAAGGAAATGGAAAGAGACTTCCTAGCTGGCCTCCTGCGTAGTGTGAGTTTGTGACTGGATTTTGAAAACACAGGGAGAATTTCAAGAGCTAGAAGGAAAGCAAAAGGCAAGTCGATTGAATTGAATAGTAATAGTGAATGCACAGAAATAAGATGTTTAAAGAGGAGTGAGATGATGTGGTGCACCAATGTGTAGGGGTGACTATTTGTGACTAATGAGAAACAAGGACAGAATTCTGAAGACAAATAAGTTGTTCATCTTGGTCAAAAATTTTACTGGCTATGGCACTGCCCATCCATATTCATAAGTCTGAAGGTAACCCATTAGCCACTGGATCGGATGGGACAAAGTAAAAGGAAATATGAGTAGACACTGGGAAAATACTCAACAAAATATAATAATTGACCATGTCAAAATCTATATAGCTGATGGCTGAAAACACAAAGCTATCAGAGTAATATCATAATTTTGCTGTACTGAATTATTTTACAAGTTTTTTAAAATAATACTTATAACTGGGTAGATGTAAGTCTTGCTGAGATGAATTTTTATAAAACAGCCTCTATTCCTGCAGAACATTCTGTTACATATTTAGAAACCATATACTTTATTGAAACTCTATAGAGGGGCCGGCACTGTGGCACAGTGGGTTAATTCTCTGCCTGCAGTGCTGGCATCCCATATGGGCGATGGTTCTAGTCCTGGCTACTCCTCTTCCAATCCAGCTCTCTGCTATGGCCTGGGAAAGCAGTAGAAGATGGCCCAAGTCCTTGGACCCCTGCACCAGCATGGGAGACCCGGAATAAGCTCCTGGCTCCTGGCTTCAGATTGGCACAGCTCCGGCCATTTCGGCTATTTGGAGAGTGAACCAACGGAAGGAAGACCTTTCTCTCTGTCTCTCCCTCTCACTGTAACTCTACCTCTCAAACGAATAAATAAAATCTTTAAAAAGAAAAACATCAGTAGAAACCCCCACAGGAGTTATTTAGTTTAGAATTTTTAAGAACAAGAGGATGAGCTGATGGTAATAGATCTGATATTATAGAATTAAGAATGCATGCCTTATTGTCCACATACATACAGGTATATACAAATGTAGAGGGTGGAAATTACATTTTTGTCTTCACTATGCAACAGCCGAGAAATTATACCAAGTCCATCTAAAAATTTTCACTTAAGTTTGGATTTTTCTTTTGTGTATATTTAATCCTCTGTGTGTTTTCATATCATTCATATTCATACCCCTACAGAGCTGGCTGGAACTTAAGTCCAATATCCGCTTAACCAATTACTCAGAGTGAGTCTTGAGCACTGGCTTTGTCAATTTGACATCAAGTTTTGCCTGGTAGTTTGCTTATTATTTCAGGAACTGATCCTGTATACTCTCCCCAGGTAGCGCCACTGCCCTATAAACTTAGTTTTCTAACCATGTCAAATCTTTTCTGTAGTAGAAAATGGTTACCTAAAAGCAGATTGTTTCTTTAAACTGCTGAAAGAGTGAAATTAAGATCTTTATGCAAATTTGAAGTAAAGGATTTCAACTCATTAGTAAGAACACTGTGTTACAATACATTCAAAAGAAAATTCAAATACCCTCTCCACACATATACCCCCATGAACATTGAAATGAATGCACAAATATGGTTGAAACTTGTCAGAACGTACAGGAAAATAATTACTTGTATGTTAACCAGAAAATAATTATTTGCATTCAGATAGAGAAGGATCATTCTAACTATAATTTGTTTTCTAGAACTTAGAGGTATGAGGTAGGTTCAAAAACTGTTAGATTCAGATAACCAAAAAAAAAAAAAATCCATGAAATGTTTCTAGTAATACTTCTTGCCAATTTCAAACATTTTCACCAACTTTCCTTACAGAACCATTTCATTACAGTGCCATGATACTTTTATTTAGCGCTGTCCAATATTATTCTGGCAACAGTGATACAGAAATATTCATTGTTAAGCATTTCATGTACAATGCAGTGTATGCTGCATGGTATTTGTACTTTAAGAACAAGTATATTCTGTTACTGTATATGCATGTATTTCATTTGCCTCTTTGGTAGTCACCATTGCAAAGTATTCAAGGGGTTATTCATTATGCAGGATATTGGTTTGGTTCTCCTTGCTCTGAAGGTAAACAGATCCACTGCCTGGACCAGGTTCATACCAAGGGTGACCTAGATCAACATATAGAAAATTATACCATCATTGTAATACAATGCCATGCCAAATGACACACCTCCCAGCCACCATGAGAGGAAACATCAGAGCAAAAAGGGGTGGTGGATAGTCTCCAGGAAATCTTCACCCACTCCCTCCCTCAGAATGAATACCCTCCCCCTTATAAGAATGTGCTTCATGTTTAATTGGCTGTACCTCCACTTTTGTTAAATGACCGTCCACTGTTAAACACAATTCAGATACAGAGCTATTTCCTGCTGGATAGGCACCACTCTGTGGAGTAGGCATTTTTGATTTTTCAAAAAACATTGTGCTGCTCATTATTTGCTGTTCACCAACTTCCTCCTGAATTCTTTCTTGAAGTAAAGTAAGGGGCCTTAGTACCAAACAATTCTTACTGTCCATAGCCATCTTTCTTGGTGAGCCAGCCCAGAGACATCCAGCAGAGCCAACTCCAGACCACATCAAGACATACACATCTCATTCAATCCTTCTTCTGGTGAGTCCACCTATCTGTTGATGACCACTAGCCTTCCTTTCTCTCTCTTTTCAATCTCCAGGGGCCCCCAATCTTTCATGTTGGCCACCAGATAATGGGCACCATTCTCTGTTGCTAGAGGTGAGGAATGGCACTCTAGACAGATACCCTGGGATTCCTGAGTAGTCTATGTTTATCATTAACTTCTTATGTGTCACAATGTCATCCCTGCCAACCACCACAGCTGTCCCAGATTCTGGAGAGAGTAAGGCTTCGTAATCTATGCTAAACAGATTCAAGCAGTCCTAGACACTGTATAACAGCAGTCCTAGCGGGCTGGCTGGTCACAAATTCATGCTAAGCAGGAAACCAACTAACAAATCTCTCCATTTCTTTTTTATTTTTTTTTTATTTTTTTTTTATTTTTGACAGGCAGAGTGGACAGTGAGAGAGAGAGACAGAGAGAAAGGTCTTCCTTTGCCGTTGGTTCACCCTCCAATGGCCGCCGCTGCAGCCGGCGCACCGCGTTGATCCGATGGCAGGAGCCAGGATCCAGGTGCTTTTCCTGGTCTCCCATGGGGTGCAGGGCCCAAGCACCTGGGCCATCCTCCACTGCACTCCCTGGCCATAGCAGAGAGCTGGCCTAGAAGAGGGGCAACCGGGACAGAATCCGGCGCCCTGACCGGGACTAGAACCCGGTGTGCCGGCGCCGCAAGGTGGAGGATTAGCCTATTGAGCCACGGCGCCGGCCCAAATCTCTCCATTTCTTTCAGAACAATGGCCATGTCTATACTGGCCAGCATGCCTTACACAAATTCTTCTACTTCCTTCTTCATTTTTATCTCCCCTGCTTCCTGAGCCATTGTTGCCTCTACAGGGATGATCACATGGCTCTACGAATATGATAGCCTCAGGCAAGACCTTCTTCCTCACTCCTCCTTACCGGCTCTTGGATGCCTTCTCTATCTCATTGAGAGGTGGGGGCACCAAAAGCCCTTCAATTTTTCAGGCTGTTTCTATTCATATATTTTCTCTAACACTGGCCCCTGCTAATACTGTCATATCATCCGCTATCCCTTTAAACTGTGTTGCAGCTCTGCACTTTCCAGTGTCCTTATCTTGTACTTATCAAGGCTTTGCAAAGAAGCGTCACACTCTTCTTTGCATCCATTTTAGCAACTGGCAGCTCCTACTCTTTCAGACCTTTGAAGACAGAGGGGCCCTGGAGAATGGATGTGAAACAACTACAACCTTGGCAAACTGAGTAAGATACTCAACTAAGAATTAGGAACTTTATTTCCTAAGAGCTCCCTCATCAGTGTGAATTTTGGACTTTTGGAACAAATTGAAAATAGAAAAAGTCTCACTGTTTTCTCTAATTCTGCCAGCCGGACGACCAGGGACATGACTGCTAAATGGCTCCACTAACTATGATACTATCTCCAGTTAGATCTGTTAGGTAAGAAGAAAGGAAAATGAGATGAGGTTCTGTATGTTCAGGCTTTATGGTGCTGTAACAGAACCATGACATGAGCAAGCAATGTAGTATATGTCTGGCTAACATCAAACCCATCCCTTCTAAACAGGAACTTGTTATCTTAGATGATTCCTTATGGGGTACCCAATGCTCTTGTTTCTTCTCCTTGACTCTCTACTATCTTGGGAAGGTTGGGGAAAGATGATGCTTCCCCTTCCTGGATTCCACATCCTACCATCAGATACCTCCTGTAAACAGAAACCCTGTCTGGACTGGCATTGTGATGTAGTGGGTTAAGGTGCTAGTATCCATATCAGAGTGCTGGTTTGAGTCCCAGCTGCTCTGCCCAGACCCATCTCCATGCTAATGCACCAGGGAAAGCTTTGGAGGGGGCCCAAATATCTGCTCCTCTGCCCAGATACTGATGGAGTTCGATGCTCTTGGATTTGGCCTGACCCAACCCTGGCCATTGTAACCATTTAGGGAGTGAGCCATGGATGGAAGACATCTCTCTGTCTCTCCCTCCCTGTCATTCTTTCAAGTAAAGAAAATAAAAATTCATGAAAACATGATCCTATTTTTTCCTCTACCCCCAATATCTAAGGCGGGGGGATACTATGTTTATTCCTCCTCAGGTTCCACCCTAGCCAACTGGACATTCTAATTCCCAACAACCTTGTGTTGTCCCCTTCCTCTTTTGGACATCTTTAGCCCTCAGTAACTCAGGATCTTCCAGCTGGTATGATGAGGGCCCCAAATCAGTAACTATTCAAAGTGGGGCACAATAACAAAAATCTAAAGGAAACCCCCTCCCTTTCAGAGAGGCTCCCAGTGGAGATAAGGAGGCAACCAGGGTTCCTGTGTCTTTATCTGTCTTTATGCAAAATGAAGTGTGGGTGATTTTCCAAGGACCTAATTTACAGAGGAATTTATTAAAGTGAATATGACTTTTAATCTGACTTGGCAGGACCTAGAATTCCTGCTGTTTACGTATTGCTTAGTGGAGGAAAAGCAGTGGGTACCTGGGGATTCTCAAGTTAATGCAGACAAAATGGCAGGACAAAACCCAGGCCACGAAATACTGCAGGTGGAACTCAAGGCTTTGCCCATAACTTATCCCCATTCTAAGTGTCAGATAGGATATCTTAACCTAGAAAATAGGAATTACCTCATTACTGGCTTCTGAGAGGGATTGAAAACATATATAGCAAACCCAGTAAGCCATGATAAACTCAGGGTGCTAACTCAGGGCCCGAATGAAAATTGAGCCATCTCCCAGGAGCAATTGATTGAATCCTTTAGAAAAATATCCCAATATATACCCCGTCTCAGATTCCATTAGTGTTATTGAGCACTCACTTCATTAGCCAGTCTATACCTAACATTGAGAGGCAATACAAACCTGTTTAATAGGCCTAAGACACATACAGCCTTTTCATTATTTAAAAACACAGATAGGATTGAGGAGGGAAATAGAGCTCAGAGGAGAGACCCAAGGCCAGGTCTCTTGAAGTGGCCACACCTTCATTGCCACCTGTGGGACACCCAAGCAAAAAGGGCTGCAGGAATGGTATTTGGAAAACCCAGATCAGTGCCAAAATCCTCAGATGCCAAGTGTTAACACTGCAAACTTCAGAGCTATTGGAAAAAAGAACACTCCTTGCCTATGGGAAGAGGGATGTGCCCTGGACCTTGCCCTTTCTGCTGACCGGAAGACCACTGGAAGAGAGATTACCTGGAGTCCTAAAGGGGCCCCAGAGCAGCTCATATCATGGTGGTCAAAGCTTATGAGCACTGAAGGGTCACAAGACCACCCAAGTGTTCCTATGGAACATTTGACCATTTCTGCTGGGGAGCCTTCTGCGACTGTTGATGTGAGGTGAGACAAGTGAATTTTGATTAGACATGGGAGCCACTTACCCTGTCCTAGTTGACCTCCCTGGACACTTGACCTCTAATTCCTACACCATCACTCAAGGAGATATGAAGCCAAGGCCTAAAATATTTACCACTCCTTTATGTCGTACCATGGGAGACTTGACATTTGCTCAGTTTCCTTATACTACCAGAATGTATGGCACCTCTCCTGGGGAGAGAGCATTTAAATAAACTAGCTTCCGTATTTCAGAAAACAAAATTATATAGAAGCCAGTGCCTTTCTTCTCCTGACTCTTAGAATATAAAGAGGAGTCACTTATTCCAATATACAACCTTGCCTGCGTCTCTTATATCATCTGTAACACTGAGAAACACCGAGAAGGGCAAGTAATATCAATACCGTACAAATAGTACTCAAAGACCCCACCTCAAACCCTTGTAAAAGACAACATCTCATTGGAGATCAAATGTGAACTAAAACCTATAATCCAAAAATTTCTTAAGTATGGGCAAAAAGGCCATTTAAGTCTTCTTGGAGATCATCTAGTCTACCTTAAAGAAGCAAAGTGAGGAATACAGACTCAACCAGGATCTAAGAATGATAAACAAGTTAGTGGTCTCCATATAAATCCTTAAACTATCCTCACCAGGATATCTGAGATTAACAGTTATGTTAGGTAGGAAGGCAGATGTTTACCTTTGTACACAAAAGCAGCAAAGGGAAAAGACTAGAAGTTTATGAGGAAGGAATGCAGGAGGCTTAGAAGCATGCATTGAAAGCAGCTCGGTATTTACACATAGAAGTCCTGCCCATGCCCAGTAACTTGTAGAGGGGTTTCAATCTGCCTCACTCCTGCAAACATCCCAGCCTGGGGCCTGTGATCCAATAAAACAGTGTAATAAAACCTTGGGAGGAAGTTCACTCCCCAAATCCCTTTGATCAGCAATATCCCAGAAGAGAGAAGGGGAAGGAGAATAACTGTGAAGAAGTAGACTCTATATCCATATAAACCCCACCTAAATGTAGACTGAGTGCTCAATTATTTGCTGAGTTTTCCAACTGGTGTGTCAGATGCACTACTTCACTACGTGTTGCTAGCCTGTATAATGCCCTTCTCTGTCTTACATCTGCAATTATTTTCTTACAGTAAACAAGAACCTCTGCTCCAATCTTCTTCGGTAACAGTTCTAGATCTAAACAATACATTCTTCTGTGTGCCACTGCATCTAGAATTCCAATATTTATTTCCATTTGAATGGAGTGATCCTGACATACAATTTCTGCAGTGGTATATTTGGAGAACCTGAACTCAGTGCTTCCAAGGCAGTCCTCATTAGTTCAGAAATGTCCTGGCTAAGGAAATAAGAGAGTTACATTTAGAGCAAGGAATTCTCTTACACACATGGATGACCTCCCTATTTGTAGTCCTACTCAAGAGGACCCTGATAGTAACTGTAGAGGCTTTAATTTTCCTTTGAGAATGGAGATATAGGAATTTCCTCTACTAGAACCCAGATATCATGCCAGGGGTAAAGTAGTAGAAATGGACAAGTAGCCTTGGAAAACGGGCCTTGATAATTGACTGCAGGAAAGCGATTCCCTCATTTTGATCATCCCAAACTAAAAGACAACAAAGAACATTCCTAGGAATTGTGAGATTTTGCAAAATCTGGATTCTCGGATTTGGACTCACAGCAAAGCTCTTATATTAGGCCCTTAAAGAGCTAAATCAGAAGCCCTAGATTGGACTGGGAAACTCCATAGTACATTCCAGGAACTTAATGAAAAACTAAAAACAGCTCCTGCCCTAGGTCTTCCCAGCTTAGAAAAGCCATTCACTCCATGTGATAGGAAGGAAGAGAAAAGCCCTAGGGGTCCTTATTCAAAAACTGGGCTGGCCACTTAGTCAGTGGCCTACTTCTTTAAACAACTGAGTTCAGGCAGCAAGGCATCCCAAGAAAAGTAATGATTGCAGCAGCTATGGCTATGATTGGAAAAGAATCCAAGCTAATTCTAGGTAAATCTGAAGTACTAACTCCTCATCAAATACAGGGGGTTCCTTAAGGCTAAAGGCTACTACCAGTGATTTACTGGATATTGACATTTATCAGGCCTTGTTGTTGCACTTCCCTGAGGTAATCCTCAAACCTGCCATACCTTAGATCCAGCCACATTTTTGAGCAGATGGTAGGGGATTAATATACTCTTACATGAAACTATGAAATAGACATACTATAGCAGACCAGGCTTAAAGGATGTGCCATTAGTTCATTCTGATGCTGAATGGTGTACTGATGGAGTCAGTTATATGTATGAAGGAACTAGAAGGGCAGGATACACAGTGGCTAACCTACAGGAGGTTATAGAGGGAAAAGCTTTGCCATCCCGTACCTCTGCTGAACTCCTCATCCTTCTTAGTGCCTTCCACTTGGGGAAGTGATTGAGAGTATGTGTGTGTGTGTGCTTTCTCAATTTTACATGCCCACATGGACATCTGGAAGAAAGAGGGCTACTTAATACAAAGAGTTCCCTGATTAAATATCAATATCCCTGATTAAATATCAAGAGGAAATGTTAAAATTATTACAAGCAGAATTGATGTTCAAGGAAATCACTAAAAGAAATAACTTTGCTAATACAGCTGCAAAAATTACACACTTATAGGCCATAGCAACTCACGCTGCCTTGATCCTGACCCTGGGAGACTTACCTATAAATCTTTGATACTCCCCTGAAGAAGAGACATGAGTGTTAGTGGATGGTTAAGGCAGGATGACAATGTCTTTCTTCCCTAGACAGATCAATGGAAAGCCATTAAGTACTTATACTGTGGCCTTCACTTTGGAAGAGATCCTATGATTAGACTAGTGACATGGCTGTTTGTAAGAAAGGGTCTTACCAAGGTTGTAAAATAACTGAAAAGGGGGTCTGGCACTGTGGCACAACAGGTAAAAGCCACCACCTGCAGTGCCGACATCCCATATGGGCCCCTGTTCAAGTCCTGGTAGGAAAATACAAAGCTCTCTGCTATGGCCTGGGAAAGCAGTAGAAGATGGCCCAAGTCCATGGGCCACTGCACCCGTGTGGGAGACCTGGAAGAAGCTCCTGGCTCCTGGCTTTGGATCAGCACAGCTCCAGCCATTGCAGCCATCTGGGGAGTGAATCAGCATATGGAAGACCTCCCTCTCTCCTTCTCTCTCTGCCTCTGCCTCTCTGTAACTTTACCTCTCAAATAAATAAATAAATCTTTACAAAAAAAGAACTAAAAAGGCTTGTAGACTACACTTCAAAATGATCCAGGTCATCACCCGATCCTCCAGCTTTCAAGTGACCCACAAACATTGGGTACTTACCTGGGGGAGATGAGCAAGTAGACTACTCACGTGCCCTCTGATGCAGGACGTAAGTACCTCTTAGTTTTTATAGGTACCTTTTCTTGTTGGATAGAAGCCTTCCCAATTCAAACAGAAAAGGCAACAGAAGTGGCTAAGTTCTTATGAAAAGACACTAACCAGAGAGAAAATGGCCCTTTCTTCACTTCTAAGATACTCAACAAACATCTCAGGCTTTAAGAATTACTACAGGGGCTGGCGCTGTGGTGCAGTGAGTTAACACCCTGGCCTGAAGCGCCGGCATCCCATAAGGGCGCCGGTTTGAGACCTGGCTGATCTACTTCTGATCCAGCTCTCTGCTATGGCTTAGGAAGCCAGTAGAAGATGGCCCAATTCCTTGGGCCCCTGCACTCATGTGGGAGACCCAGAGGAAGTTCCTAGCTCCTGGCTTCGGATCGGCGCAGCTCCGGCCATTGCAGCCAATTGGGGAGTGAATCACTGGATGGAAGACCTCTCTCTTTCTTTCTCTGCCTCTCCTTCTCTCTCTGTGTAACTCTTTCATATAAAAATAAATAAATCTTTAAAAAAAAAGAATTACTACAAGCTACAGTCTTCCTAGAGGCCACAAACTTCAGGAACAGTAAAAAAGGTAAATCAGGGCTTAAGGTCAACCCTAGGGAAACTCTACCAAGAAAACTCTGAGAATTGGTCAAGCCTATTACCTGTTTAGTGCTTGAGACCAAGAACAGCTCCCAAAGCCAATCATAAACTCAACCCTTTTGAAATGCCCTATGGAAGACTTTTTTCTTGCTACTGACTTCCTATGCGATTCAGACACCAACCAGCTAGCTAGCCATATTATCAGAGTGAGCCAGACAAAACAGGCATTAGAGGAATATGGTAACAACATACTACTTTTTCTGATACAGGGTCCTGTAAATATCCAATCTATCTAGAGGACCCAGTCATGCAAAATACTTGGAAGGCAGGATACTCATAAGAGCAATTAAATTGAAGGGGTTCAGGGCCGGCAGTTCCGGCATCCCATATGGGCTCCGGTTCGAGTCCCAGCTGCTCCACATCCGATCCAGCTCTCTGCTATGGCCTGGGAAAGCAGTAGATGATGGCCCAAGTCCTTGGGCCCCTGCACCCACATGGGAGACCTGGAAGAAGCTCCTGGATCCTGGCTTCGGATTGGTGCAGCTCTGGCCATTGCAGCCAATTGGGGAGTGAACCAGCAGATGGAAGATTTCTCTCTCTCTCTCTCCCCTCCTTCTCCCTCTCCCTCTCCATCCCCCTCTCTGCCTTTCCTTCTCTCTCTGTGTAACTCTTACTTTCAAATAAATAATTAAATCTTAAAAAATTTGAAGAGATTCTATCATGTGCTATTTTTAGCACCCCTCCTGATACAAAACTTCAAGGAAGATCTAGTTGGGTCCACTTCTTTCAAGTCAAGCCTGTTTCTGATCTAGTATTCACAGAATTCAGTGACAGAGGCCTCATACATCTCTGAAGCTATAGAGGAGCTAAGGCTATCTTTTTTTCCTGATGAATAAGTAGCTGACTTAATGTCATCCTCAATCCAACATCAAGGGACTCGATATTAAGTCTACGTTTTCTTATTGCTGCAATTATTATACTGATTCTTGCCTTTACCTGTGTCCCACCCAAAACCCCATATTGTTTATGGTTTCTTAAAGATTAATACACAAAATCTCCCCAGACTCAGAGTCCTTGCCCTAATATACATTCAGTTAAACAAACACTTCATTCACATTAAAGATAATGCTACACAGGCATCTAGCAACCCTGTACCACAATTCTCATCTCTCAAAAACTAACTGGACTTGTGTCCACATAATGCAGGTCCAACATAAATTCTGCTTTCCTCCATCACTCCATTTCTGTTTTTCAAGTGCAGTAGCTCTTGTACCCTGTGCATACCCTCAAGCAAAGTAATCACAATAAGACCACACAACACTACTGTTGAAAAGATTCCCTTAGATATCACACTAAAGCAAAATCCTGCTTCTATTGTGTTCCAGACAACATTCACTGGTACCCTGTGGGTCGAAAAAGTCAGTCACATGACTTCTCCCCACCCTTAGTTTTCCCACTGTTATATAGCTTATCCAGTCCTACTTAAGCCCAAAAGTTGCAAAAAAATAATTTATGGATGCTACTCTTCCCCCACTGCATATTGAAGAACTCTTTCATCTGAGTAAAGTACATGATGAAATTTGGAATTTCAACCACACCAATTGGGATCTCTGCCTCACAGGGATGCCACAAAATCTGTGGAAATAACTAGTCTGATCTTAACCATCCATGTTATCCTCAAACATTTATTGAAACTTCCTACAAGTTCATTGAGAACTACCTACACAGGAGTGAATATTCATTGGTAAGTATGGCTTCAAACAGCATCTCTGTTCACCAAGTATCAAACCTGATCTGGAAAAAAAATGGATCCATCTGATCTTGGTGCACATGAAGGCATCCTTTGAGTTAGTTGTTCTTTGGAGTAACTTTCTTACCTGGAAACAAATATTTAAAAGTTTTGTCCTGGCTACAAGGGATCTGACCTAAACCACAGGTGATGCTTTTAGTCTTAAACAGACATCTCTTGGCTACCTGGCTGGAGTATTCTTGACAGCAGACTTGCTCTTGACTATTTGCCAGCTGACAACATGGAGTATATGCTCTAATTATCAAAACATGCTGTGCCTCTATTAACCACTCAGCACAGTGGAATTAGATATTAAAAACATTTATGACCAAGTTAAATGATTACATCAACAGCATCAACAGCTAACTCCATCTGGCAAGCAGTAAGGATGCTCTTCAAGGCATCAAACTGGTTTGTCTCTTAGGACTCCTTACAGGTATAATCTTGTTATTGAGTTTTAGACCATATCTGTTTAACCTGCTTGTCCAGTTTGTCTCCTCTAGAATACAACAACTTCACATCCAGGTGATATTCGTGCAAGGATTGCAACTGCTGGTGACTGAAACAAACCAAACTGTTCCACTGCAGGGAACCCTAGATCAGATATCCAGATAATTTCATGTCATGAGTAGGCAGGAGTGACATGTCCATGTACAGTACTGAGTAAGATACAGAAGATAGAACCTTATCCCTCATCAACCCCTTAAAATTAAAGTATGGAATGTTCTAAGTTAGGAATGAGGAAGCAGGAAGAAATGTTAATCCACCTGAGGGTAGTTACTATTCTCTTAAGATGTCCAGGGCATGAGGTTGGTCCCCCTTTCTCTGAAGGTAAACAGACTCCCTGACTGGACTAGACACATACCAATTTTAGGGGTTAAGAATGACCTATGTTGACCTACAGCTCATCATACCTTATTCTAATATATTATATTAGAATATTATTAATATAATAATATATTATATTGTATGCTAAATGACACAGCACCAGCTGCCATGACAGGAAACGTTAGACCACATAAGGAATTCAAAATGGATGGTTCCTAGATTCTGGGAAATTTCCACTTATTTCCTGGAAAAAAAACACGAATATTTCTTTTCTTTATTACAATCTAACACTCTTTTGTTAGAAAGTACCTTACCTTTCATGAAGTGACACAAAGAGTGTTAAACACAGTTCAAAGACAGGACCACTCACCTCTGAGAATGTCCCACTCCAGTGAGTGTATCTTTGCTTTCTCAATAAACTGCTTGCTTCTTGGTATTCACTATTCTCCAATGTGCCCCTGAGTTTTCCCTTCAACTGAACTCAAAGACCAGGGTACCAGGCAGCCTGTGCTGTATCATAGTTTACATGCTGCATCATAGCATCATATTTTAAGTGCTGTTTGGAAATCTTGACATCCTCAGACTATTCTGTAACTTTGGGGCTCCCCTAAAGGACACCAAGATTGGAGAAAACCTCTCAGTCATATTGTTCCTGCTTGTCACTCCATTATTTTTTGCCTCACTCTTCTGTTTCTCCATGCCATTATCCCTTTTCTTCTAGTCTAAGTTTGACAGGTCTTCTACACTTCCTGATCACTGGCAAGCTGCTCTGGATTATTGCCAGTTTCTTTTTACCAGTTACGTAGTGATGCCCTACTATAGGAACTCCATTCTCTGTGTTTCTCTCATTGTGTATTCCCACCCATTGTAACCAGTGTCAGGGGTTTAAACTGTATGTGAATATCCCTAGTGCTTTTTTTTTGCATATCACTGTTTCTTTTTCATGCAGAAATACAGGCATTTCATTTCCTTTTAAGTAAAAGGATTAAAAATAAGCAATGAATAAGTATCTCCACAACCCCCACTTGGATACAGAAACCACCGGGCCAGAACTGATAAATAACTTATCATGTTAGTTTTTGGCTTGGTCTCTGTAATGCTAGGCAAATTTCCCTAGCTTGCCAGATGGAAATAATTCAACATTGTGTTAATGAGATAAACACCAGAGGACGAAAGCTTAAAAAAAAAAAAAAAAAACCACAAATGAAATAAAGAAAATAAAAGTTATTATAGCCATGTATTTCTTTGAAATGAGTGATAAATGTTTTTATTGCTTCCCATGACATTGGACACATGTGGGAATCACTGCCAATTAGCCCGAAGTGAAGTGAGATTTAAGATATCAGCACACATCAGAAAGGCGTGCACAGAGCTGGCATTATGTTGAACAGGGCTGTTTGTGAATGATTTTCTTCCTTTGGGGAATCTGCTTTGCCCAAATCAGGTTTGCTTGGTTGCTGGATTGAATACATGCAGCTAGATTGCTATGACAATCATGTCTAGGTTTAAATACTCTTTCTTCAGCAGCTGGGACATTCAAAGTTTTTACAAGAGCAGTGTGATAAAACCTGCTCAATTAAAATGCTCTCCATATTCAGATCAACACCTCTTGTTAAAGAGGATTTCTCCGATCCTTCTCCTCCCTATGGAAATGACAAAGGAGGCAATCAAAATGTGTATCAACTACATCAGGAAGAGCTGGAATGAGTGCTGAAAGGCAAATCACCCTTTTTCTAGGGTATCCTAGAATATTTTAAAATAATACCTAATCCCTCACCTGCACAAACTGGAGGAGTTCTAAGGAGTACAATGACAAAAGAATACCATAAATCACTATGTTTTGGAGCAAAAGAGAATGGTATAGTGGCTACGAGGGTGCGTTAAACATTTGTGGGTGGTAGGCATTCAGCCAACTTAAGATGCATGCATCCAACACCAGAGTTTCTTGGTTTGATCCTCATCTCCACCTCCTAACTCTAGCTTCCTGCCAGTGAGGACTCTGGGAAGCAGTAGGTAATGGCTCAAATGATTGGGTTCCTGGCACCCAATGTACCCAATGTGGGAGAGCTGGATTCAGTTCCTGGGTCCTGGCTTCAGCCCTGTTGGTAGCACACATTTGGGAAATGAACCAGAAGCTGAGATTGCTCTCTCTTTACCTCACAAATAAATACATTTTTGAAATTATTTTTGAAGGTTTTGGAAAAAGAACATTCAAAGAAATGTTTATTTTAGTGAAAACACTTTGAGTTACATGCATAGTTTTTTTTGTAAAATGTATTTTTTGTGTGATTTTTTTTAAGACACTTGAATTTCCCCACAGCCTAACATTCAGCTCACATTTAGAATGTGGGTAAAACAAATCTTTAATTGCCTCATGTAGACACACATATGTAGCTCACATTTCAAGAGAATTGAGAAAAATATTTCCTCATGAGAGCCCTTGGAGTCATGTGGGACAAGTCAGGGTGTTGAGTCCGAATTTCCCAATCAATGCACAAGGCACAGCCGTGGATGCAAAAGCAGAGGTTTATTTGTTACCAGCAGGCTGGGAACCCCTACCCCCACACAGCCCTTTAGCCATGCACAGGCAAAAGGCCCTCTCATTTGCATAAGAGAGGTTTTTATAGCCTCACACTTACAAGGGTGCAGGTCATCTCCTATGTAGGTTACCTTCTTATTCTCTATATGGCAAGGTATTGGGACCTAACATGTTCATTGGTTCATTTAAACAAAGACTATATACGTTATGTGGCAGGAAGGCCACACAAAGGAGATGGCACGGGGAGGCACTGGCGGGAAGCATTGGGCCATAAATTCCAGGGGAGCTGATGGGGAAGCAGAAGGTCATAAATCCCAGGGAGCTTACTTTCTTTGTTCTCAAGGACCCGGCCTGCCTCCTTGGCTGGTCCAGGATGAGCCCTATCATGGCATTACAGCAGGCAAGCAAGCAAGCCGGAGTACAGAAGTGAAACCGGCATTTAGCAAGCTAGGGACTCCAACTCCTACAAGGGAGATAGTTTAAGTCCATGAGTTAGAACCCACAACTTCCCCTTTCCGTGTTACCGTATCAACTCACCTGTCAATTAGATGACCCCTTCCCCAGGATGTACCTCTCCTTACCTGGGACCTGGGACCTGAACTAGGTAACCACTACTCTTCGCTAAGCTCATAAGAAGCCTGGTAAAGGGGAGGGGATGCTCTCTCTCTCGCTCGTTCTCTCTCTCTCTCTCTGTCTCTCTCTCTCTTCTCCTGGACCTAGGGCGAACAGGTAATGAAAGTCCTTCTTGGGACAACTCTCCCTAAATAAAGCTCTCATGTGCCTGTGTATTCTTCCCACTCTGTAAATAAACATTATCATGCTGCACATCATATTTATGCTGGTACTTGGAATTCTCTCAGAAAGAGGCAAGAGTGTGGGGAAAAAAACTTAGGCCCAAACTACCCTACAACAGAAGGAGAGAAAAAGACCATGGATATGACTGGCAAAGGAGGATATTAGCTGTAATAGGAAAGGTTTGATATGATTTCAGCCTCCTTTCCTCTCTATTCTTTTCTACTTTAGTGAGAACAGTGAACTAATTTGATTACAGTGTGGTTTACGTTTTTCTGTTTGCAGCATGAAAGGTTTGATGAAACAAAATTTTCCTAACCATCAGTTTTGGAAAGTTCTGATGATAAAATAGAATGCTATAGAAGTTACTGAAATTCAATTGCATATGAAATATTGCCAAGGATGAAGACATACTATATGTTAATGGGGAGGAAGATAAAGGGGGAAGCAGAGAAAAATAGGTTTCTGCGACTAGGGAGGATATAGTTCCCCATGCCCAGTGAAGTTCTTAAATATGGAGATGGGTGCAGAAGGAAATACAGGCTGATGTTCATCAGATATGTAACTAACCCGAGAGCGTGTGTTACTGAGCTAAGTAGTGGAAACTCCAATAAAGGCTTCTCCTGTATAGAAACCAGCCTTCTTTACATAGTGATTTCATGTTGGACAGTGGTAACAAGAAAACTGATGCAAATTTTAGCTCGAAATACGTTACATTGTCATTGAATGAAGCACCACTAGATTCATCCACCCAGTAGTAAAGAGCAAAGTAAATCACTTGCCATCGTGATTTGATATTTTTCTCTTGAAAGTTAGCTTCCATTTGCTTTCCATTTTCTTTAGCTTCCTCCAGTATAGAGGCTCACAGTGCCTGCAAATCAGTTTGCATTAGAACTTGTAAACCTGTGGTTGGTAACCCTAGATCACAAAGACAAGACAGATTCTTTGGATAGGGTTTCCCACTGTGAGTTTTTATTAACTTACAGGAGATGCTGGTTTTGATTGTCTCCTCTTCAGGAAACAATCCTAACAACCTGACACAAAGCTTTTTTTTTTTTTTTTTAATTCATTGCCTGAATGTACCCTAGCTGACAGGGCCTATCAGTCAAGCCAATGTGAATGTAGAATACTGTAGCCATGACAAAGCTCTTCAACTTAAACAAGGCTTTGGCTTCCTCTTAGTAACTTGGGTCTCATGATTTGTCAAAGTGTTTGGGATTTTTAAAAAAATTTTTTGTATTCATTTGAAAGGCAGGTAGAATGAAAAGAGAAATAAGATTTTCCATCCACTGGTTCATTCTCCAAAGGTCTGCAACAGCCAAGACCAGGCAAGGCTGAAATGAGTAGTTAGAAATTCAATTTGGGTCTCCTACATTGGCGGCAGAGATCTAAATACTTGAGCCATCACTCATTTGCTACCTCCTAAGGTGTGATCACAGGAAGTTGGATCAGAAGGCAAGCCAGGCTTCAAATTCCAGCACTCCATATGGCATGTGGAGCATCCCACAGCATTTTTATTGCTGTGCCAGTCAACCACTTACAAACAGGGTCTTTACAGTGGAGGATTGGAAGGAAAATCAACTTTTGTTTTGCTATAGTTTTGTGTAATATACATTGTATAGACATTCTTTGATGGTTTATTTTTTGGATTTATTTGTTTTCATTTTATTTAAAATTAATGAAAGAATCAGGGAGAGAAAGAAAAAGGGAGACGGGGAAGGAGAGTAGAGGAGCCGAAGAGTGAGAAACAGATATTCTCTTCCATTCATCAGTTCACTTCCCAAATGTCTACAACAGCTAGAGTGATGCCAAGAGCCCATGACTCCACCTCAGCCTCCCACAGGGTTGGCAGGAACCTAAGTCTAAGTACTGAAGACATCACTGGCTGCTTCCTAGAGTGCACATTAGCAGGAAGCTGGAATCGGAAGTGGAGACCAGACTTGAAACCTGTTACTCAGAAATGGGATGTAGGTGTCAAAGTGGCACTTAACTTCTATGCCAAACACTAGTGCAAATGATAATTTTGAAGTTATACATAATTCTATGAACCTTACTAGTCCTTTTCATATTTCTCATTTTTATTCATTTTCAATTTTCTAGTGTTGACGCTATTCTAATAGAGATAAAATGCTTTACTTAACTCATTTCACGTCAACTTATATCTTTATTGTTTGCTATAATTTGCTAAAAGTCTTTCATGAAATAGCAATTGCATTGTCTCTAATCTTTTACTATTAATAAATATTGCATATGAACACCTGATTATTAATCTACTTATTTTCTAAAGTTAAATCCAAGTGAATATATAACCTTGACAAAGTGGAGAAATAAATCCTAAAAAATGTATTCTGGCTACTGGTGATATATGATCTTATTAATTTCAACATAAATACAAAATTTCCTAAATCCAGAAATTCTCATAGGCCACTTCCAAAGACACAAGGATATATTTAAAACTTCATTGAAAAAAAGTTACTGAAATTAGTGCTTATTTTGATGTGAATTTATAGTTTTTTCATATTTTCCACATATAATAATTCTTTCCACCAAAAGGTTTTTTTGTAGCAAAATAAACTCATAGCTTTAATTCTATTTTCACAAAAATTTGGTATGTTATTGTATTATTTCCTGATGGTTAAATGTCAGCTATCAAATTGCTACATTATAGCCTACTAGGAAATTGTGCAATAATGGCATATAGTAGGAACTCAATTATTATTTTAAAATAAACCTATTTATGTCATAATGGTAGTATCATAAAATTGTATCTCCTATACCACCTACCATAGTTTTATTTTAACTTAAAAGTAAAAAAAAGCTCAATTACCTCCTATCACTGAGGTTAACATTTATATATTTCAAATCTCAGGAATAGGACCAACTGCCCTCCAGCTCCTAGTTCCTAATACTGAATATGCTACAGTTCTTGCTATTGTTGATGAGGGGCAGACAAGGGAAGTCTAAGCAGCACTAATGCTGGAAATAGCAAGCAGAAAAGCCACAAGGGGATAATGGGTCTATGTGTGCATTATCAACTGCCTATGCAACTACAGAGAAGGCTGAAAGTTATCCATGTTACAGAAGGAATATGACCCATTTATGCAGATGATATGGATCACACACCTCTGCTCTGGCTTTAAAGTTTATGACTATTTACAGGATAAGCTACTCAAATATATTGAAAGGCACCTATATCCTAAGCACTATCTATTATAAGGAAAAATCAGAACAATTAGTGAGTGATTCTGAGGGAGAAATCCATCCAGTTGTAGCCAGTCAAAAAACCTTTGACTGAATAGTCCACTCTATGACTTACTGTTCATCTGTCTGCTTTGGCAACAAGCTAATGTAGTGCTGCATGTGATTCACAGTGGTCTTCATCATAAGCCATAAGAGCTTGAATGTGTGTGACAAAGCCACACTCAACATCCTAATTTATTGAGAAATGGTAAAGGTAGAATTTGTTTCTATTTATTTTTCTAGCATGAATATTTTTATTAACTACATGTAAGTATATGTAATAATAAGATAGATATTTAGATACAGACATAATATTTATAGCTCTGTATTGTTGCTTGATACTATTTCATTAGGGTCCCCTACTTCTATGACAGGCATGTAGCATTGTGGTTCTTCTTTGACCAAATGGTTCAGGGAGTAATTTTCCATCACCTGAAGGTGTTCAAAGCCAATAAGCGATGTTTTTAGCCATGTAGGTAATTATAACCAGCTCTGCTGGGCTCTCCAAACTGGAGGCTGATCTTGCAGTACAAAGAAATATTTTCAGCTGTGAACAATTAACAAACTCAGTAGACCAGGCACAAGCGTGGCCCCCGTTTGCACAATTCAGCTGCCAGCACTGCTTTGACAGCTATATAATTACATGGACCATAAATTATGCTCAGTAATCACCTTGTTTATAATTTCATTCCCTGTAAATTAGTAGTGTAATGAAATGAGATTTCATAACCACCAGATGCATAGTGAGCTGCTCACCAGAGACTGGCAGTGGCTGAGACGCAATCCTCCTTAGGGAGTGAGATTTTGGTGGGCTGCTCTTTGCTGGTCATGCCATTGGCAAATGATCTGATGCTCCAAGATGGAGTCTGCCAGTGACATTCGAGCAGCTCCAGTTTGGAAGCCAAATGATATACCAACAGCTGTGAGAAATATGCATCCTGTTACTAAGAAAACTTTGGCTTTTTTTTTTCTTAATTCATGTACAGCAGCTCAGCTCATCCACATGTGTATGTCATTTAGTGTGTACACACAGAATTTACTCAGGAGTTGATCAAAAAATTACCAAGAATTGGAAAGTTTCCATAGAAAAGATACTTACTTCACTGTGGGCAAGTAGGTGGTCTATTTTTACAGCAAGAGCAATTAGAGAAAAATGTACATAAAAAGATGGTAACTAAATTTCACAAGTTTATTTTTTTCCTTCCGCATGGAAAATATTTTGGGAAAACTCTTTGTATGATGCTCAGTTGCTTTGAAATAGGTAAGAATGGAAATATAAAAATGCTGTCTTTCCTCTAGGGTTCTCTACTAACCTGACTTATGAATTACAACTCTACTATTTCATAATAAAACAATGAGAAATTATTCCTTTTAGAATCAATAGCATGAAATTTAGAATGATGCATTTTTAAGGAAAAGAACAAATGAAAATTTGATTTCTGTTTTATATCTAAAGCTCAGATCAGTTATTTGCAAGAGATTTATTAGAACCTAAGTCATTACTGCAACACGAATTGCTCTGAAAGGAAAAATACAAATTATCTGCCACTGCTTCTAACAGTGCTGGGAGGGGAAAAATGCATGAATCTAGGAGCTTTAATTACCTGCAGAAGTGTGAATTGGTTATGCAGTGCCTATTTTAATTACCATCTGATTAAAATTAATCCTAGCTAGGAAAGGATAAAGGGAAATGAGGAAACTGCAGTCTGAAGGTTAATGTTCTAAGTACCTCAAAAACAGGTAAAGGAGAGAAATCTGGAAGAAGGGTGTGTACTGTGAGTGACCAGCTGAAATGTGAAATGTTTTACATGTTTCTTGTTTTGATACAAGTTTCTGTATGTTTAGAATTTTTGTAAATGTTGCTTTCATCATCTTCCCACCAGAGGCATCTGGGCATGGCAACATCGCCAGAGGTAGAGGCATAGCAGATAAAATAAAACCATCCCAAGGTATTCGAGATGTTCCTGGGACTTGGTCCCAATTCTCAGAGACTGCTTTTCCTTCTATCACAAGCCTAGAGAGTAAGTATGCAACAGCTGATTTATTTTACAATCACTCCGTAGCATAATATTTGCAAGAGTTTTTTTATTACTCACTGATGAAGAGCACTGAAGAGTCTTTTTATGTTCTGGATGTTGACCATTATTTACATCTTTGAAAGTCATGACAAAATCCCCAAAAGCTGAGGTGTGGGGGAATAGCAGTGGTGGTGGTGGTGGTGGTGGTGGTGGTGGTAGTGGCAGGAGTAGTGCTGTGTACTTCATCATACCACCTATTTTGATGGCTGGCATCAAGCAAACCTGGGGATTTCTGCCAGTTGGTTCTTGTCAACACTGAAAATCTGAAGAGTATGTTTTCTATATACACAGGTAATTTACAGCTGCTTTGCCATTAATAGAACTCAAGCCTTGGGTTGGTTTTACAGTTGACATAATATCTTTACACTCAAAAAACTCAGCCACTCTTTTGATGAAAGGTGAGCATTTCCATTAATGCAGTTAAGAATTAGAGTATTTCTTGATAGAACAAAGCAACTATTTAACACGGGGCTTGAAGCTGTAACTTTGGTTACCATGGTAGTGATTTAATTTGTTAAACCGAAATGAGAAATACAAATTTGATTGCTACCATATTAGTAGCCAAAACCATAACTAAGTTACTAACTTAGGGTGGCTGAAAGATCAAAGTGTTAATAAAAATTCAGAGAACACACCATCCTATGTAATTAAAAATAGCAAAAATAGATGCAGTATTCAGCCTTGTGAAATGACCCAACTTTGTATTACCCATCTTGAAAAATATTGTCTAAATGCTAAAGCAGATACAAATAAAAAGTAGACAATGAAAGTCAGAGATTTCTTCATCTATTGATCCAGAACCAATTCGTCAATCAGGACACCCACCAGCCACCACCAGACTTCAGCATTGTGAAGAGAAGACGAATTATAAGGAATTTTACTAATTTGGGAAGTATTCAGGTTGGTTGGTCTAAGAAGGCGGTGGTTGAACTGGGAAATGAGGAATGAGGAAATGAGGAAAAGGAGTAGAATATACTTCTTTGCTAAAAGTGACTTACTAGAAACTGTCATCATTAATAAAATTGTCATTCTGTTAATTATCATCTGAGAGGAATAAGGGTGACAATAATACTAATGACTAATTATCCCTAACAATTTTATAACTCAGAATTATACATTAAATTTAAAAATAATAAAATGAAAAATAAATTTAAACTTTAGAGGTATGAAACACTAGTTGGCAGTGTCCTGAGTGAAGTTCATCTCTGCACTGGAAATGAGAAATGACACAGCATGGGAGGGCCTGGGTCTTCTCTGTTTCCTAACGTATGGCAGGAAAAGGAACAGGGATAGTTGGAACTTAGACTCAAGTGTTGGAATCATATTAAGCCAGGGGAACTATACAGATCAAAGCTCTTCCATCCCCACTGCACACATGCATTAATTTGGTTTTTGCTGCCAATTACACAATACCATAGACTGCACAAATTATCAAGAAGAGGTGTGCTCTGGCTCATGACACTGGCCTAGGGTTGAGGGGCTACGTCTGGCAATGGTGTTCTTGTGGGCAGAATCCACAAGATTCTTGCATGGCAAGAGATGGGGAGTGTATCGGGTGGGTGCTGTGGGCATGGGGATTACATGGTGAGACAGAAAGCCAGAGAGATTGAGGGATCAGACTCCACGTTTTACCGCAACCCACTCTCCTGAAAGCCAACTTGGAGGTTTCACATGACCCATCTGAGGAAAATGCCTCCCTCCATGCCCCTCTCCCTGCCAAAACTCAGAACCTCCCACTAACCTTCACCCACATTCTGAGGACCAAGTCTCCAACTCATGACCCCTTGGAGAAAAAGCCCATTCAAAACAGCACCTAATATGACTCCAACAAGGCAGAATGAGAACAGTGAAAACAATCCATTGCATATAAAACCCTTTACTGGCCCCAGCTCACCACTTAGAATTGATAGAAAGTAAGAACAAGGAATACAAAATAGAACCTATATTCTTCAGTTTCCATTCAGGAAGAGCTCATCAAAAATAACAGTTTCACAAAATATTTAGACAAATGCAAGTACCAGATGAAGCTACCTACTTGACAAAAATCTAGATAAATGCGAAAGAGAAAAACTCAAAATTACTAGACCAATAATAGTAGAAGGAAATAAGATGAAGTGGGTAAATAAAAGTGAAAGAAAGGCAATAAAAATCAGTTCTGGAAAAAATTATTCCAGATAATATAAGAAGAAAATTTTCTACAATTACTTTGGACTTTACAAGAACTTAGGAAAATACAAAATGACAGAAATAATGTAATAATGAAATATTAAAGTATAATAAGATAACAAATGATAATAGAATGCTAGTGAAGCAACTTGTTCACAATAAACCATTTCAGTGCAAATTAGTACATTAGAAATAAGGCAGAAATCATACTACATAAGGCCACACCAATGAAAGAGAAGACAGGTGTAAGAAGGAGACGTGATGAACTGTAAGACAGGCTACAGTATGAAATTATTTTTTGAACACATTTTTTTTTGTATATCGAGACACTTTCATAAAGAATTGTTAAAACCTGAAGAGGTCAAAGAAATAAAAAGAAACTAAAAGGACTCTTATGAGAATCTAGGAAGTATTAAACAAAGCAAAAATAACACCTTGTTTGTTATAAGATGACAAAACTAAGCTGGCATCTGAATTCTCTGAAGGAACTTTTGATAGAATTAAACAACAAAGAAATTCTTTTAGATTTCTGTGGGGTAGAACTATGGGATTTATAATTAGCATCCAGAATGGTGGCAAGAATGAAAAACTGCAACTGAAGTTCTTAGATGTGAGTCAAGGTAAAATGTTTGGAAAGTGACAATTTGAAATGAATGTTAGCCAAGCTATACATAACACCCCCCCACAAAAAGCAGAAAAATGAAGACATTGAGTTGACAGTGAACAATAAATTCATTTAAATATGAAATTAGTATTCAAAATAATGCCATTGTGATTACAACTGAGAAATTAAATATCCTAATACTTTAATGTTTCAGTTAGCTGATAAGATAAGAGGATGAAAGTTTTTGGTGATAATCTCTCTTGAACTTCATATTGTAAGCCTAGAGCTACCATTGAACTCTAATAAATAAAGAAGAAAGAGATTTATCACAGGAAGTAATATAATATAGGCAATAGGCCTTTCTAAAACAAACAAAAAAATGCATCTACAGAAATTGGTAGTATTGACGGAACTCAGTTTACAAGCTAGAAAACAAGTAAATTGCATTTTTGATAACATTTTACATCACTGGTAATAAATAAAAGTTTGGAAAAATTGAATATTCACTCAAAACTTTACATTTTTATATTATATCACAGTCAATTATAAACTATAAATATATTGAAAACTCTTACATTTCTTCAAAAGAGTAATAAATATTTTCTAAAAATGCAAAGGATATGATGTTGAATTAAGAATTCTTTTTAAGCAGAATTAAACCAAGAAGCTAAAAAATTAAAGGTATAGAAATAAGAAAAATGAAAATATCAAATGAAAATATTATCTAAAAAGCTTAACAAACTAGGATGAATGTTGGAAAATTTTATAATAAAATATAAGATATTTTTAAAGAACAACAACAAATTAATAGCAAAGTAAATAACAAATAGAAAATAAAAAGGAAAACTTCAGTGTATTCATATTTGGGTGGGTAAAAGTACTATGACATTTCTAATTATGTACTACTAATATTCTCTTTGTATACTTTATAAAATAATGAATTATTTCTATATTTCAGTTGATATATATTTAACTTGACGCTATTATAAAGATAATACATTTTCTAATAGTTAAAGATGTGCAATGTCTTATGAAACATAATTACAATGGATATACAATATACTGAATAGAATGGTATAGTTTTGAGAGTTACACTCATAGCATTACTAACTATACTAGACTAACTAATATTCACTAAGATTTTCCCAGGCCAAACAAGGTGCATGGTTAACATATTTCAAAGATGCTGGTTAGGAAATAATTTTGACTGTGTATCTCAGTAGATACTGGGATAACTAAGCAGAAATAAATTTGACTAAAATTAAAATCCGATTCTGAGAAAATCACATGTGTAGGCAGCCTTTGGACAAGTCAAGGCTAATCTAGGCCTGTGGAATTCCTGGGATAAGAAAGTCACATTCTCCTATCCTGAAGGAGGATGACATCTGAAGGAGGATGATATTAAGAACACTCTGTTAAAATTATCTGTGCCACCGGAGGCCCTGAAAAGTTGCTTACGTATGTTGTTATCTTTTGTGCTTCTTTGTTCTGCAGTTGGTTATGTATAAATACTGCTGGGACTTTAGAATAAACGAGCCTTGATCAGCCTTGTTGTCTTGGCTCCATTCTCTGTGCCCTTGTCTCTTTTTTAGGTCCCTCTCTCTCCCTTAGGTTCCGTTCGACTGGTGCAGCTGGCCCACACATGCATGATTTAGGCAGAAATATTTTATAAGCTACTGAAATTAAAGCCCTGTTATTGGTTATAAGATAGTGAATTAGAATATTTCACAGAAGCATGAAGAGGAGATAACAAATATATTATGAGCCGCATAACCAACCATATTCAGAGTCCTGTTTCACATTTCCTTTTTACTTTAAGAACACCTAAGATATCATCATTCTAGTCTTAGAGTTTCCCTGATTTTCTTAGCTTTATACTGACACATATCTTATCTGTGGAATTTAGTTTCCTAAAATCAAAATGTATTTTAGAGAGAGGGAGCAGGAAAATTAGGTTGCAATTCCATAAAAATAAAAAATAATGTTTTCCTCTCTTTTGGATTTCTAGGTTTTGACTAAAGGTCATAATATCAAATCAGATATTACTCCTTTTAAGCCTGAGTCCTATAAATTAATATAAAAAGTTGTACACATCCACATTCCCAACATGTAACAGTGGAAGAGGAATAGACCTACTGCAATGAACACACATTCTTAACAACAACAAAAAAAAATAGCAAGAAAAGGAGTAATATAGCAGAAAATAGGCAATAGCAGTCCTGACACATTTTGTATTTTTAATTCCCTTCCTTCACAGTTTGGAAATGATCCTCGACTAGACTCATTCTGCTCCCTAGAATTAGCCCTGCCTTCTGCTGCTCCTGACTCCACCCTTTACAGATGCCCTTTTGCCTCTATCATCCCCCTTAGGAATTTGGAAAGACATAGGAGCTTAGGCATTTTGGAGGTTGAGCAGATTTATTAGAGCAATTTCTGACTGTGGAATAGTAGAAAGTATTCTTTTAATGTGGAAAACAATTATGTCCCATTTTAATCTAGGCTGCTAATGCTTATTTTTTCTAATAATGCTTGTTCAAAATCTTGCTAGGTTTTTCATGAATGTGAATCTATTTAAGTTCCTTTTTTTTTGAAAAGTCAAGACATCATTTTCTCTCTGTTGACTTAAGTACTAGATTTTGAACAAAGCAGGCTCCTTCTATATTACATTTTCCTTGGAATCTCTTTTTCAAACTCAAAGAACTTGATGTCACCTTGTCTGGGCATTATTCTTTACTGTTAGATGGTACCATTCTGGAAGGCCCTAAAACAGGTCATTTTGTACTGGCTTTATTTAAATTTGACATATTTTACTGCATGGATTGACTGGAGAAGAAAAATGAAGGAAAATTTCATTTCATCAAAGTTCTTCTTTACAGATTGCCAGTTCCTTTCTTAGTTTTGACAGACAACTTCTAAAGTATAGCTAGAAAAAACTGTTTGCACTTTCTACATTTTTTTAAGACAGTGAAGGAGAGACACAAAGAGAGATCTTCCATCTTCTGGTTCACTCTTCCAATGGCCATAATGACCGGGGCTGGACCAGTCCAAGCCAGTGGCCAAGAGATATCTCTGGATCTCCCACATGGGTACAGGGGTCTAATCACTTGGGCCATCTTCCACTGTTTTCCTAGGGACATTAGCAGAGAGTTGGATGGGAAGTGGAGCAGCCAGGACTCAAACTGGTGCCCAGATGGGAGGCTGGCACTGCAGGCTGTGGCTTAACCCACCATGCCATGGTGCCAACCCCTCCATATGCTTTCAAAAACCAACTTGCCAAGACAACATCATTCATTAAAGTATATACTTATCAAGGCAAATGTACCACAGGCAAGGGTTTTGCCAAAGTCTTGCTGCCAACTAATATTTTTTTTTCACAGGCAGAGTGGATAGTGAGAGAGAGAGACAGAAAGGTCTTCCTTTTAACGTTGGTTCACCCTCCAATGGCCGCCACGGCTGGCACACTGCGGCCGGCGCACCGCGCTGATCCGAAGGCAGGAGCCAGGTGCTTCTCCTGGTCTCCCATGGGGTGCAGGGCCCAAGGACTTGGGCCATCCTCCACTGCCTTCCCGGGCCACAGCAGAGAGCTGCTGCCAACTAATATTGAATTGAAAATTTTCTTTGTTCCTGTAAAACTTTCTTTACCTTCCACTGCCTTGTTCCAAATATGACATATTTTAGGATTTCATGAAGGGAGAGCTTCACTTCCTATCCCAATGTCTTTATTAGTCAGCTATTTGTACATTGCAGAATATCAAGATGTTAATGATTTATAACATAAATCATTTATTATTACTCATAATTTTAGTGGTTCTGGTTGGCATTTTTTGATCCGGATTTAGATGCATAAGAAAATAAGCTTCACTTTTTCCATGAAAGGAACTATAAAACCACCTGGGAAAGGACATGGATATAGAGGATGCTGGGTATTTAGGATCAAAGATTTGTAAAACAACTAATGAAATACCAAGAGTTCCTCCTGTATTATGATACACAATTAAATTATTATTTTGGTATCCCTAAAAGACATGAAGTGTTTATTCACTGTTAGTATGTGAACTAGGAATATTCCAGTGGTACATTTTTGACAATATGGTAAAGACATCAGTTAATATGCCCATATTCAATATTGGAGTATCTTGGTTTAATACCCAGCTTTGGTTCCCGACTCTAGTTTCTTGCTCATGCAGATCCTAGGAGTCAGCAGTGATGGTCCAAGTATTTAACTTCTTGCCATCTACATGGAAGACCTGGATTGAGTTCCCAGTTAACAGTCTAGGCCTAAGTCCAGAACCATTGGAGGCAACATGGGTGTGAACCTGTGGATGGGAGTGCTTTTTTTTTGTCTCATTGCCTCTCAAAAACAAGCCAAAAATGAAAGAACAAAACAAAACAATTAAAAAGCAAAAATCTGTTAAATATAGAAAAATATTCCAGCCCAAATTATTGTATTTATTAGCATTCTTTGACATATATGTTTTTACTTCCATAGTCTACATGCACATAGTACTGCTTCATTGCTTAGACCCCATAATATTAGCTGGGCATAAGTTCTGACAGATAACTCATGAGCTGGAATCAAGGATGTTTGGTGTGGATTTATCAAAGATTTTCTTATGGAAGACACCCACCTCCACCCCAACACTCTCTTTTTTGAAATAGATATAGGCATTATGAATAGTCTTAAAATAGTACATGGAAACGCATTATGAAAAAACTATGCATGTATTTCAAATGTCATCCCATACTAAAATGAACTTAACTCCATTTTCCATGAACATATTTTAAGTAACTTGGCATTTGACCTGGTGGCTACTCTGCTAGCCTAGATACAGGTTGTGCCTAACCAGTTCATAATGGATACTGTGTATAATCAATAAATCATGGTTACTGAAAAATACTGATAATCTGAGACAGTTTTTTAACACTGAGAGTTGGAATTTATTTTTGCAATTGCCTAATTTAGTCTATCTGTACTAATTTATCAGTAAAGTAGAGATTGGAAGTGAAGCTCTTTACTAAAAAGCTGAGGATTACATGAAATTCTAAAAAAAAAAAAGTGGATGAATAGCAGTATTTATATCCCAATCAATTTGCCTAGTATCAAGAATGCTGGCCACCAGAATATGCCACATTCTTCTAAGAGATAAAATATTATTTTCTAGGAAAATGAAATAGATTTAGAGAAAAGATAGTCTGTAGATTGTGAAATGTTAGGTACCTCAAAGCAAAAGCTGTATCTTCCCCAAAGGCACCAATCAGATCTCACTAGCCCTGCCCCTCTCCATCTTCTAGTCTGATGTTTAATGCTTTGTTATTAAATGTAAAGGAACAACAAAGGAATATTTTATACTTTCAGATGAAAAACATGGTCTAAAGGATCAAGGAAGAAAGATAATACACAAGCAAAATATCTCAGAGGAAACAGAGACAATATAGGAGCAGAGGTAAATGTCAAGGCTGTATACTCATTATCTTCAGAGATAAAAGTGAAGCTATTGTATTCATTAAACAATGTTGGATGACTATTAAAGGGAACAATTAGAGGCTAACAATATACTTTTAGGAATTTTTCAAAATGAGGGTAGGTTTCTGGTTATACTTAAGATGTAGAAGTTTGTTCCAAACCCAAACAGTGAGACGGGCCTAGATAATCTATTAAATCTTAAAATGTTTGAGCTCAAGTCATCTAAGTTTCAAGAAAGGCAAACCCCTCCATGGAGAAATGAATCCTAAGAACTGTCTTATCTATGTCAGAGACATGCATATGGGCAGGAAGAACTCAGCTACTTCATTAGTGATTTTTTGAAGTTCTGTTATGATTTGGCTCATGTACCAATCTGTAATGTTTGATGGCTTTGTACATAGGAGGAGCTCACTTACGAGGTATTTTCCAGTAGACTAATAGAAGTCTATTAGTCTACTGGAATCCATATCCTCGTATCAGTAGACTAATACGAGGTATTAGTCCAGTAGACTAATAGACTTCTATTAGTCTACTGGAATCCATATCCATTCTTTATACTTATAATTATACTTTATACTTATAATTATACCGATTAACTCGAAACGTTACAAATATAGTCAGTGAAAAACCCCAGAGTATAAAATGTTTGAAAGAAACCATAAAAGAATATCTATGTCACACTAGGTTAGGCAAACTTCTGCTACACAGAATTTGTCCTATCTAACTAAATAATGCCACCTCTCAAAGATATCCATGTAGGAATCTGTGAGCTGTGAATATGTTGAATTTCACAGCATCAGGAGTGTTTCAGATGCAATTGAATGTCTTAAATGAGAAGATTATCTTTGATTATCTAGAGAACCCAGTGTCATCCATTTGTCCAAATAAGCAGGAAAAGAAAGAAGATATAACTACAAAAAATCAAGTATGTTGCAATGAGACTAGAGATCGAAGTGATGCACATTGAAAACGGAGGAAGGGGCCATTAGCCAAAGAAAATTGTAGGCTGTTACAAGCTGAAAAAATACAAGAAAACAGATTGTCCTCAAAGAACCTCTTAATTTGAGACTTCTAATTTCCAGAACTGTTATGAAAATAAAATTGTGTTATTTTAAGTCAACCAGTTTGGGACAGTTTGTCACAATAATAACAGGAAACATATAGGACACAAAAACACGAATAAAAATTTAATTGAACTTCAGCAATTTTAAAGAATTCACACAGCAGAACTGAGAAAGATATTTGCAGAAAATATATGATATAGAATCTGTACTCAATCAGAACAAACAGTCCAATTTAAAACAATAGGCATGAGCAAGATGTTTCCTCTAGTAGTGAAAGCACTGCTTGAGATGCCTATATCCCATATTAGAGTTTCTAGGTTTGAATCCTGGCTTTGCTCCTGATTCCAGTTTCCTGCTAATGCACACCCTTATGGGAAGCAGGAGATGGCTCAAGTAATTGGGTTTCTGCCACCCAGATTGAGTTCTCAGCTCCTAACTTCAGCCTGCTCCAGCTCTGGCTGTTGCAGGTATTTAGAGAATGAAATAGAAAATGGGAAAATCTATGTCTCTCTCCTTTTCTGTCTTTTGCCTTTCATAAAAAAATGAATGAATGAATGAATTTTTTTTTTTTGACAGGCAGAGTGAACAGTGAGAGAAAGAAAGACAGAGAGAAAGGTCTTCCTTTTGCCTTTGGTTCACCCTCCAGTGGCCGCCACAGCTGGCGCGCTGTGGCGCACCACGCTGATCCGAAGCCAGGAGCCAGGTGCTTCTCCTGGTCTTCCATTCGGGTGCAGGACCCAAGCACTTGGGCCATCCTCCACTGCACTTCCGGACCATAGCAGAGAGCTGGCTTGGAAGAGGGGCAACCGGGACAGAATCCGGCGCCCCGACAAGGACTAGAACCCGGGGTGCCGGTGCCACAGGCAGAGGATAAGTCTATTGAGCTGCGGCGTCAGCCTGAATGAATGAATTTTGAAAATGTTAAACAATAGGCAAAAATTGAGACTTTTCACCAGAAGATATACAAATAAACAGAGAGATGTTCATTATGTAAATCAGTAGGCAAACACAAACTCAAACCATAATATGTTGCTATCAGCACCTTCTAAACAATATTTAAAATATAAAAACAAATAAAACTGAAAATACCAAGCACCAGCAAGTATGCAGAGAAGAGCTCTTGGGAACCTCATACATTGCTAATAGAGATACAAATAATAGAAACGCTTTGAACAAGCATTTGCTAAAGTCATACTGATTGTGTGACCCAACAATAGCATTGCTAAGGTATTTGCCCAAGAGTGGCAAAACACAGTTCTACACAATAATCTCTATGTTCATGTTTGTAGCAGCTTCATTTGTTTTAGTCCAAAACAAGAAAAAATGCTCTCATATTCACCAACTTACCAATGGATTATAATATTGTGGTATATACAAGAAGTAGAATCCTACTCAGCAGAAAGGAGAAGGAATCTACCAATAAATCCAATAGATGGATGAATCTCAAAAACATTATGTATGGAAATATTCAAGTGATTGCATACCATTTTGTTTCATTTATATAACATTCTATAAAAGCAAAAATATGAAAGGAACAAAGATGGCTGGATAGGGAAAAGATGTGCTGATTCTGACCAGGGCAAGATAAGAAAAAGAGAGGAACCACACTCCCAGGGGACAGTTGGAAAGCAGTTTGCAGTGGAAATTCAACAGAAAGAAGAGAGATGCCATGGAGCAGCAAGGATAGTACAGTCAGGCAGCGAGTGGCTGGAAGGGATGCCATCTTCTTAGAACAAAGTGAAAGGAACCAGTGGCAGCCAATGCCATTGGGATATTTCCTGAGGGAGAACATTGCAGTCCCCACTGACTTTGAATACAGACTCAAGTGCTAGTGGAAGTCAGGGTTCCCACCTATCCCCTGAAAGGGGAGCACATCCCACCAGGGGGCTTGACAAACACCAGGGAGAAAACAACATCTTAATAAGCCAAGTAGAGATTGCTTCAACCTGCATGTGCCTGAAGGATTTTATCAGAGGGATAAATCTGTAGTCCCCACTGACTCTGAGTCTGACTTGGAAGGTTGGAAGGGTCAGGGTACCAACTTAGGCAACTGAAATGATCCACTATCCTCACTCTATCAAGGCACCTGAGATCAACTTGCCAAGGCAGAGCAGACTGACCTCTGTAGCACGGAGCTGCCACCAGGAGCACCATGGTTCTCTTCATGGACAAGGAGGCTCACAGATCTGAGAGTGGATCCCCTACTCCCTGTAACTATGGGAGAGCTGTGACATGTGACAATGGGAATCCTGTGACTGTGGGTTTGGCTGGGACTTTGGGCAGTTCAAGCACATGAGTTGGTGGTATGTATAGGCACTGTGGGCTCACCTTTGATGGTTGGTTCACTTTGGCAGAGAGGGGGCTGAGGCTGTTAGATGAAAAGATCATACCCCTCAATCCTACTGATGATAGAAAAAGTAACCCATGTACACAAACCCAAGTAATCTTTGACAAATGAGTTAGAATCATTCCCTGGAGAAAAGATAGTCTCTTCAACAAATCGTGTTGAGAAAACTGGATATCCACATGCAAAAGTATAAAACAAGAACCCTGCCTTACACTCAATACAAAAGTCTAGAAGAAAGATCCTAAAATTCATATGGAATCAAAAAAGACCCCAACTGGTTAAAGAATCCTAAACAATAAAAATAAAGCTGGAGACATTAAAATACCTGATTTCAAGGCATATTGCAGGACATTTATCATCAAAACAGACTAGTATGTGCACACAGGTGGGCCAATAGAACAGACAAGAGAATCCAGAAATTAATCAATGCTTCTGCAATATTTGACTAATGAGATAAAATCACTCCTTGGAGAAAGGACAGTCTCTTTAACCAATGGTGCTGGAAAAATTGGATTTCGACAAGCAGAAAAAGGAAACAATACCCTTACATCCTATATATAAGTCAACTCACAATGGATCAGAGATCTAGATCTAAGTCCTGAAACCATCCAATTACTAGAGGAAAACACAGGGGAAACACTGCAAAACATTGGCCTAGGCAAAGGCTTCTTAAGTAAAACCCCAGAGGCATAAACAATAAAGACCAAACTACGCAAGTAGGATTACATTGAGCTAAGAAGCTTCTGCACAACAAAGTAAAAAGGCAACTGATAGAATGGGAGAAAATATTGCAAACTATACATCTGATAAGGGATTAATATGCAGGATACATAAGGAGCTCAGAACCTCAACAAGAAAACAAACAATCCAGTTAAGAGATGGGTTAAGACTATAAACAGGCGTTTTTTAGTCTGAATGCAAATGAACACACACATGAACAAATACTCAGGATCACTAGTCATCAGGAATGCAAATAAAAACCACAAGAGGTCACCTCATCCCAGCTAGAATGGCCATCATCCAAAAATCAAAAAAAATATTGTGAGGTTGTGGAGAGAAAGGTACCATAACACACTGTTGGTATAAATGTAAAATTGTATAACCATCATGGAAGACAGCATGGAGATTCCTCAGAAATCTGAAAATAGATCTACCATATGACCCAGCCATTCCACTCGTGGGAATTTACCCAGAGGAAATGAAATCAGCGTATGAAAGTGTTATTTGTACCTTATTTGTACCCCATGTTTATGGCAGCTCTATTCACGATAACCAAGATATGGAATCAACCCAGATGTCCATCAACTGATGACTGGCTAAAGAAATAGTGATATAGGGCCCTTGCTGTGGGATAGCAGTTAAAGCCGATGCGTGCAGTGCCAACATCCCATACGGGTACCAGTTTGAGTCCCGGCTGCTCCACTTCTGATCCAGCTCCCTGCAATTGCACCTGGGAAAGAAGCAGAGGATGGCCCAAGTACTTGGGTCCCTATACCTATGTGGGAGACCTGGAAGAAACTCCCGGCTCCTGGCTCCTGGCTGTGGCCTGGCCCAGCCCTGGCTGTTGCAGCCATTTAGGGAGTGTTCTAGCACATGGAAGATCTCTTTCTCTCTCTCTCTCTCTTGCTTTCTCTCTCTCTCTCTTTCTGCCTCTGCCTCCCTGTAACTCTGCCTTTCAAATAAATAAATGTCTTTCAAAAAAAGAAATTGTGATATATACATGCACAAATATGTATGTATAGATAGGTAGTATGGAATTCTACTCAGCCACATAAAATAATGAAATCTTGCTTTTTCAACAAAATGGATGCAACTGGAAACCATTATACTTAGTGAAATAAGCCAGTCTCCAGAAGACAAGCATCACGTTTTTGCTGATTTGTGGTAATTAATATGCAGAGTACAAAAAAAAGTCCTTCTTCATGTAACTAAATTTTAAATAAAATTTCATGAAAAGAATTTGAACTTAAATTTCTCTGACTCAAGTACACCATTAAAACACTATGTAAAATAAACATGCAATAACATGGACTAAACTTTTTGCTATTGTGTTGCCTTTTTTTAAAGTTTTATTTATTTTCATTTGAGAGGTTGTTGCTATGATTAGAAATGGGCAGACATAATATGACTCCAAACTGTTCTTTGTCAAAAAGATAGCTTTGTTACAGCTAATTGTGTCAAGTTGACTGGGTTATGGGGTTCCAAAATATTTGTTTAAACATTGTTCTGGGTATGCCTGTGGGGATGTTTTGGTATGAATTCAATATCTGAATAATCAAAGCAGATCACCTTCCCTAATGGGGGTGGTTCTCATCCACTCTATTGAAAGCATGAATGGAAAAAAACAAAAAAAGCTGGCCCTCTGTTAAGCAGGGGGAACTCTTCCTTTCTGACTTCCTCAAGGTGGACATCAGTGAATCTTCCCAGATTCTAACACAAACATCAGCTCTTCTTCATTTCAACCCTCTAGCATTTGGAGTGAACCTTAACTCATTGGCTGTCCTGGTGCTCAGACTGGGTCTGGACTGCACTTAGGCTATTCTGGGTCTCCAATATGCTGATCACAGATTTTAGGACTTCTTAGTCATGGTAATCATGTAAGCAAAATTCTTTCTAGAAAAAATTATCTGTGTATCTATCTACCTTTCTAACTCTACATGTCTCCATAGGTATCATTTATCTATTTCCTGTTAATTCTGTTTATCTGGAGAACCCTCATTAATACAAGTCCCTTTATTTATATGAGGCAGATTTTAAAAGCACACACACTGAAAAAATTCACAAATAAAATTTCTTAAGTTCATGAGCTTCATTCCACTTTTCTTAATGCAATTGTTCGAAATCCCTTTAAAAGAAAAATAAACTAATATTTATTGAGTTAATTATGTGAGGTGGGCATTTGGCCTAGCACTTAGGTTGTTTTTGTTCCACATCAAAGTGCCTGGGTTCAATCCTGGCTCTGGCTCCTGATTCCAGCTTCCAGTAAAGTAGACCCTGGGAGGCAGCAGTGATGGTGCAATTAGGTTTCTGATGCCCACATAGGAGACCTGGATTGAGTGCCTCAGTCCCAGCTTGAATCTGGCTTTAGCCATTGCAGTCATTTGGGAGTGAACTAGTGCACGGGAACCTCTGTCTCATTTTTTGTCTCTGTCTCTCAAATAAAAAAGAAAACTAAAAAAAAAAAAAAAAAAAAAAAAAAGAATTGTCTAAAAGGTGCTTCACATGCATCACTGCAATTAGTTCTAAAGATAAAAGGTAAGAAGGAAATAATGTAAAGCACATTTTCAGATAAAAATGGAATTCCAAGTATTTAAACACCCTTCTTCTAAATGTACAGGAACATATACCCTTAGGCTATTTTGACTCTAAGTTTTCTGATTTCAAACCCCATGCCCTTTCTATAGCATTATATCAGTCTTTCTGCAGATTCCTTTTTAGACTAGCATCTGGTGAGAACTTCTGAAGAGAAGTGTGAAAAAAAAAAATTTTTGTCATGGTTTAGAAAGACACCATATTAACACCTACAGAGAACTTAAAGAATCAAAATATATTTACAGTTCAGTTCAATAGCTAGTATTATGACAAAAATATGCCTAGGTATCTTTTGAGGGATATTGATATTACCATCTGAAACTTTGTTACAAGTATGTCAACTTCATAAAATAAATACTTTATTAACATAGCTCTTGAGATGTGATTTTTAGACAAAGCAAGCAGATGAGAAATTATGATTACCTCTAGGGATAGGAATTACAGATTAACTTTGTGTTCTTGAACATTTATTTCCCACTTCTTATAAGGGAAGTAGATTATTTTCGTAATCATACAAAACCTAACTAGAAAATGGTTTAAATCAGGTATGGATATGGGTCGTTTGCCCAGTGATCAGGAGGCCAAGGGTCCACAATAGGGTACCTAGGTTTAATTCCAGCTCTGTTCCTGATTCCAGCTTCCTGCTAATGCAGAACCCAAGAGGCAAAGGCGATGGCTCAAGTAATTGAGCTCCCATCAGCCATGGAGTGAGATGTGAATGGAGCTCCCAGTTCCCAGGACAAGTCTTGGACCACGCCCTGGCCAGAGGACATTTCAGGAGTGAACTATGGGTAGAAGATCCACACCTCTTGCCCCTGCTCTCTCTCTCTTTCTGTTTCTTCACCTCTTTGCCTCTTGAAAAAAAAATTTAAAAAATAAAATTAAATTAATTACATGTAAGCCTTATTAAAACCAAATTCTGAAATCAGAATTTTAAGGAGGAAGAGACTTATCTAGGTACTTTCTCTTAGGAACTATAATATTTAATTCAATATTTCTTCATTTATGGAGAGCCAACAATACATTAGAGAATGCTACTTCAAATTAGTGTTTTAGTAACATTTATAGGAGACATACAGAAAATATAAAAATGATTACCACTGAATAAAGACTGTTGGTAATATACAGACAGGAGTAAGAATATCAACAAATAAATAATCCAGTATAACTTAGAGTTATCAAAAATTGCTTGTCTTATTTTGTATTATTTTATTTGCTTTGTCATTTCTCTTGATTTTTGAAACCATACATATAAATCAGTGTATTTTGTGTACATACCAACTGAAGTTACTAGAGGGGTTTTGGCAGAGATGTAAACCAAGGCAGGGGGAAGTAGAAATTTTCATGGATGACAAGCACTTATTAATTGATTCTCATTTTATTGCTCAGTCGTGTTTACATCTCAAGAGAAACACCATTTGTTAAATGAGAAATGCCTTGAGATAGGGATTTATTCCATTTAATATTTGTTTAATTTGCATATTATCCTTGCTTTATTTGTATTTATTCTTTGTTATGTTTTAGTCTGGATGCCAATGATCTTTATAGTTAATATCTAGTAAAATAGGATTACTAAAAAAAGACTTTTCCAATTTATTTGTTTGTTGTTCATTTATTTGAGAAGCAGAGAGAGAGAAAGAGAAAAAGGAGCAGAGAGACAGAGACCGGGAAATGCAGACAGGCAGAAGGAAAGAGCTCCCCTTTGCAGGTTCAGACCCAAAGCCAGAAGTTTGGAACAAAATCCATGTCTACCACTTGGGTGGTGGACACCCAAATACCTGAGCCATCAGCACTGTCTTATAAGATCGGCAGAATCAGAGTTGGGAACTGAACTCCAGCACTCTGGTGTGGAATGTGTTTGTGTTAAACATGAGGCTAATTGCTTGCTCCAAGAAATTGATTTTTAAATACACTCATCAGAGAAAATATAAACAATAGTGTTCATCTTCCAGCTTTAATTTCTGTAGCTAGTGTGCCGACCTGCGGCACAATGAACTGGGTTTCCTGAAACAGAGAGTGGGAATGCGGGGACAAGGACGCAAAGAATGGAGCGAAGACAAGTCCTGATCAAGGCTTCTTTATTGAACAAATCCAGTGGTATTTAAACATGACCAGTTGTTTACAAGAAGGAGCACAAAAGATTTACATATTAAAAAGGCTTAAGGTTACAAAGAGTTCCCGATAAGATTCTTAATTATTGATTACAAGGGTACAATAAAACACTTAGGTGATAAATGCAGGTTACAGGTGTGACTGATTATCTGTATCATCTCTTGTGAGAGGTTTAGGTTCTTCCTGCCTCTTCCCGGAATCTCCCTAGCCCAATTGTCTGTGCCCGGGGAAGTCTCCATTCATGTTAAAGTGTAAACAAAGGGAGTGACTGCCTGTGGCTGCCCACAGCTAGCATCCCTTTCCCTTAGATACTATACCCTTGACATATTAATCCACAGCCACCTTGAAATGATCTATATTGCATACCTGATCATTTCTTACCATTTCAGAACAACAAACTTCCTTATCTGTCTCTACCATAAAGAAAATTCGGGATTTTATCATGATGGTAGGATCCTCATCAAACAACACAAACATTTCTGAGTGGGCCCAGTAGTCAGGTACACTCTTAAACCTGAACAGTAATTATTAACAGTCTACTACTACTGCTTAGTTCAGTCTCATGTTGTTATGTTTCGTTCTCACAATAACCCTGGAGAATATTATTAACTCTGTTTTGTAGATAAGCTATGTCAGTGTCTGAGCTAACAGCTAGGTGAATAAAGATGCTTTCAAAAAGGTAAAAATAATAATATTTGTTTGTAAGCTAAATCACAGATCTCAGCTACAAAAACCTGACTATAAAAATCACCATTTTTTCCCAACAGGTATAAAGGATAGTTAATCTGCAATTCAAAATATGAAAGAATCAAGTACATTGAGTTCTAGTTTCATATTGATTAAAGTTCACTCCCCATTTTATTTCTTTCATTTAAGATAATTTTTTTTTAGTGATTTTTTTTTTTTTGACAGGCAGAATGGATAGTGAGAGAGAGAGAGACAGAGAGAAAGGTCTTCCTTTGCCGTTGGTTCACCCTCCAATGGCCGCCGCACGAGGCCAGGAGCCAGGTACTTATCCTGGTCTCCCATGGGGTGCAGGGCCCAAGGACTTGGGCCACCCTCCACTGCACTCCCTGGCCACAGCAGAGAGCTGGCCTGGAAGAAGGGCAACAGGCACAGAATCCGGCGCCCCGACGGGGACTAGAACCTGGTGTGCAGGCACCGCAAGGCGGAGGATTAGCCTAGTGAGCCGCGGCGCCGGCCCTAGCGCTACAGCATAGTGGGTGAAGCCTCTACTTGGAGTGCAGGAATCCCATATGGTGCTAGTTAGAGTCCTAGCTGCTCCACTTCCAATCTCATAGCTCTCTGCTATGGCCTGGGAAAGCAGTAGACGATGGCCCAAGTGCTTGGGCCCCTGCACTGGTGTGGGAGACCAGGAAGAAGTTCCTGGCTCCTGGCTTTGGATCAGTGCAGCTCCAGCCCATGAGGCTATTTGGGGAGTGAACCAGCAGATGGAAGACCTTTCTCCCTCTCCCTCCCTCCTTCTCTTCCTCTCTCTCTCTCTCTTTCTCTCTCTCCGTCTGCCTCTCTGTAATTCTGCCTTTCAAATAAATCAATAAATCAATCAAAAAAAGAACAAATGCTTCCCCAATTTCATATTAATCCTACACAATGCCTTTTTTTGTGTGTGTGTGGAGCTAAATTAAATCTTTATCTCTATTTTCCCTCCATCCCCCAAGGGCAGTCTGTTTAGTCAGAATTTTAAAAGAGAATGGTAAAGGGATGATCATTATTTCTTATTTTCTCTAGGACTTTTGTGAACATTCATGGGAAAGTCAATCTACTTCATATTTTCATTTAGTTTAGCTTTATTTTTTTAGAAAAAGTGAAAGAGAGAAATCTCCCACCTTGTGGTTCACTTTCCAAATGCACACAATGTGCAGACCTGGGTTGAGGCTGAAGCTGGGAGTATTTCCCATCCAAGGCCAAAGTCCTGAACATGGGAGAGGTGGAGTGCCAGAGTGCAGGGACCCAAAATCCCAGAGTTCCCACATCTACCTGAAGGGGAAAATGGATGTCCAATTGAAGAAGAGACTTTGCCCCCTCTCCGCCTTTTTGTTCTATAGGACTTGCCATGGACCAGCTGATACCAGATCACACTGGTAAGGTCATGCCTTTTTACTCAACCTACTGACTCAAAAGCTCATCTCTTGTAAGCTCCGACACAGACACACCCAGACATAATGGTTATCAGCTATCTGTGCATCCCTCCATGGGTGGGGAAACTTTTTATTCTGCCAAAGGACTGGCTTTGTGTTTCAAGCGTTGTGAGGTTAAGCTCTTATAAAACAAGGACAAAAATATAAACTCGAGAAATATCATATTAAATGCTGACTCTTTGTTACTTTTCCCTATAGAGCTCTTTTCATTGAACACCTATTATAAATCTGCTCTGTGTGTGATGCTAGTGATGAGATTAAAGCAAAAGAAACTATTCTTATACATAACTATTTATAATTTATGGGAAGAAAAGCCACTGGATAAGCAATTGCAAGACAGGTTTTAGAATGCTATGATGAAAATAGCGATAAAACTACTATATTCTATTTGGAGACAGCACTGTGGTAGCAAACTGGCTTTCTGGAGAAAAAGATTTTTCTGAAAAAAATCTGATTTTGTTAATTTTATTTATTGATTTATTAATTTATTATTTATTAATTTTCATGCTGTCAATATTTTCACCAGGATAATTTCAACCCACCAGTAGCTGATGGCTACAATATTTAGCTTTGTGAACAATGCTTATGTGTTCTGATCCACCAACGAGAAAATAACACAGTGAAAGTGGTCAAGTAAGATTTCCAGAAGAAAATGTGTATCTAACTGAAATTTGAAGAAACAATGTTAGATAATGAAGTACAGAAAGGGAAAGCTTTGCAGGTACACAGCTCAGCAAATATTCAGAGATGAGAGAAAAACTGCATTTGAGGAAAATTGCAGGGGATCTATTTTGGCTTACTAATATTTGGGCATGTGAGTTTAACAAAAATTAAACTGAATGAGTAAATGTGCTCCAGGTGGCCAGTGTTTCTGTTAGTCACTGTGAGCATTTTGAGCTGTTCCCAAAAGCCATCGGGGGCCATCAGAAGGTGTTTGGGATGCAGCATGGGCATAATCAGATGTGCAAAATAGAAATACCGCTCTCTCTAGTTGTCCTACGACATATTAGTTGGAGACACTGAGACTAACAGCATGTTCTAAGATTCTAAGAGTTCTTATGATATGAATCGTGTGGGTAGAGCTGCTGAAAATTGGTCCCAGAATTGAGGCAGTGGTTTCCTGGAGACTGGCATCAGATCTTGAGAATGTGGATTTCAGGATACGTGAAGAGTGATAGTTTGGCAAGGTGTGGGGTGTGGTGAGGGTACAGAAGTGTCACAGGTAATTTCAAAGTTTCTGAGAGCATACTGTGTCTATTATAAAAGAATGGATGCAGAAAGTATTGTTTCATAAGTAAAGGAAATCTCAGTTTTGCACATGTTGAGTTATAGGGGTCTGCAAGAAATACAACTATTATGATTACTAGAGTTATGGGTAAATTCTCAGTGTCTAAGATATGATTCCATCCTGCTTAATTAGAAATCCTCAGAAAGAAGGAAACCACAAGGAATACTCTCTCAAGCATCCAGGAGTCAAATAATTTTATAGAAGAATTAGCGGTATGGGCAAGAAGCTACCAGTGGAGCCTAGACTGGATTGGTGGTTTCTACATTTGGTGGAAGCAAGGATGAGAAAGGAGAGAGGGCTGTTTCAAACTGTAAGGACTAAGGTCTGAAGAGAGCTCCCGGAGATTCCCCAGAAGGCCTCGCGTGGCAGCTGCTCTTCACCAATATACTGCCAATCATTTAATGCTGGCAACTAAACTCATTGTTACTTGCGGTGACTGACCTATCAATATCTAAAATATATTATTTTCCAATAAATTTTACTCCTTGACCGAGATGAAGAATATATACTGTCTGGTTCATAGTAGGTGAACGGCAAATGTCAAACACAAAGCGGAGAATGGTATAAAAAAGCTGTAACATTCAACTCTAGCAGCATTGCTCCAATCTTGCTGGAAAGAGAACTTTCCTCTGGAGACCGAATTTCAAAGGCAATTCTTAAGGCATTCTTGAGTGTGAATGATGTAGCAATAAAAATGAATGATGTTGGATCAAACCCAAAATAACAGAGATAAATAAAAATACAAGTGTGGTTCTTGATAAAGACAAACAAAAATAATGATCTCTTAGAGTCTCTGAGTGTGAAGTTGTTTTGCTATTTGCCCACTAAACCATTAGCTGAAAATAAACAGACTGTGTTTTGCCATGTTATTTATCCTTCATCCAGATGTCATTTAAGTATGCAAACACAAGTTGCATGCTAAAGATTCTCATTTCTAATTGGCAACAATTCATGTTTTATCCAGAATTACCTTATTCTTTATCCCTTTTTGTAGTAATTTTCCATACTTTTGTTTACAGGTTAAAATATGATTTTGTCTCTCTTACAAGGCATTGATGTTAGACAATATTTTTTTCTTAATACTTTGAAAAAGTCTTTTTTAATAAAAATAACAATTGGGGCCAGTGCTGTGGCTTAGTAAGTTAGCTCTCTCCCTGCCCTCCCCCGCCTGTGGTGCCAACATTCCACATGGGCTCAGGTTCAAATCCCAGCTGCTCCACTTCCAATCTAGCTCCCTACTAATGGCCTGGGAAAGCAGTGGAAGATGGCCCAAATGCATGGGCCTCTTCACCCACAGTGGAGACTCGGAAGAAGCTCCTGGCTCCTGGCTTCAGATTGGCCCAGCTCTAGCCATTGCATCCATTTGTGGAGTAAAGTAGCAAATAGAAGATATCTCAATCTCAGTTTCTCCCTCTAACTGCTTTTTGAATTAAAAAAAAATTAATAAATAAACAATTTATAAAAATTGTTTTTGGAAATAGCCTTTAGAAAAATCTAATTTGGGGGCCAAAGCTGTAACATAGCAGATTAAGCCACCTCCTGAATGCTGGCATCACATACAGGCACAGGTTCAAGTCCCAACTTCTCAACTTCTGATCCAGTTCCCTGCTAATGCACCTGGGAAAGCAGCAGAAGATAGCCCAAGTACTTGGGCAGTACTTGGGCACATGCACTCATGTGGAAGACCTGGGTGAAGCTCCTGGCTCCTGTCTTCAGCCTGATCTAGTTCTGGCCATTGTGGCCATTTGAGGGGTCAACCAGTGGGTGGAATATCCCTTCCTCTGTTTCTCCCTCTCTGTAACTCTGACTTTTAAATAAATACATACATAAATATATCTATATCTTTTATAAAGAAAAGAAAGACAAATTTTATTTCACCTTTGAAACTAATACACCAAATTGTAACATCAATATAATATACATATTATGATGCTAACCAAGATACTTTAAAAATGAAAATAAATTATATTGAATCCATATGCGGCTTCATTTAAATAAGTAAGAACCAGAGTAGAGAATTGAATATTTCTTAGCCCTATCATTGATAGATGGACCGGCTAGTTGCATCCAATAATAGGCATCATGGAATTTTCAGTGTTTAAAGAATAAAATTAGCAAAGCCGCCTGGCTCAGTTTTCCCATTTTACAAATAAATTAAAACAACTGAAAAGACTGAATTCCATATGATCCTTCCTACAGTTACTTTCAGAGTCTGGACTATCATTTATATTTCTTCTTCTTTCAAATAATAATTAAAAATGAATACTGACAACAGGAGAAAAGGTAGATTTTTTTTGTTACGAGACACACAATTCTATGTTTTCATGAGACATATCAATCCTGTTATTTTCCTGGGAAAAGCAATGTTGATAAAATATGCCTTTTACAACCAAAGAAAGCATAAATATGAAAGTGACAATGAGGACTTTTGACTCTCTCTCTATATTTTGGCCAAAATTTAGTTCTCAATAACAGTGGTTAGTGTGAGTCAAGTTTGTGCTTTGCTATTTGAGGCTGCCTGGTGGGGCTAGGGGTCTGTGGGTCCCTCAGACATGCGTACAACGTCTTCCACAAACAGTTTGCAAGTTTTGTGCAAGCAGGCTGCAAGCTGTGGCTGGAAATCTTGTTTCTAGACCTCTCGGCAATTTTGCCACTAAAGCTTCCTGTTCTGTATGTGTAAGCCTGCGGTTTTAACCACATCTTCAAGTTAGCTGCAATCTTCCACCCAGAGCTAGCAGAGGAGGGGGCTGAGCCCCTAGGGGAATCAGGCTGCCTCCAAGAGACTCCTGCTATCTCCATGGGTGGCCCCAAGACAATCTGCATATAGTATGTGAAACCCCCATCCAGTGGGCATCCCCATAGAAAGACCTGATGAAAAGACAGTAATGCCTTAAAAAACTATGGGCTTTTTCTGAAAGCCAGTGTTCCATTGGTTACTCTGTCTTGTCTCCTCTTGGACTAGACACTTTACTGTTGCTTTGCAAACCCAAATAGCTTTTGCTTCTTTTTTGCAAATTGTCTCCCAGCTTTTTATTTCTATACTAAGCTGAGAAAAAGAACACAGGAAATGTGCTCCGGTAACCACCCTCCTCTCCAGGATGGTAACAATATTTATAGATTTTAGGGTATGAAGTGTTGATTTTAAAACACAGAAATTTGAATTTTCTCATTTGTAAAATAGGGAAGATAACGCTTATCTAGATTTGTTGTGTAAAGTAAACCAGATAACTTTTGAGGCAGCACTTTAAGTTTATATCAACACTTTACATTAGGTTGTGTTTTACTTCCTCACTTGTGCCTTTTTAGAAAAAGTTACTCTATCAAAGGCTGAGTGACAGAGAGGGAGAGATGGATACCCACAAAGAAAGAGACTCTTGCATCCACTGTCTCATTCTACAAATGGTCTCAAGAAACGGGATTAGGCCAGGCCTGAAGCCAGGAGCAAGGAGTTCCATCTGGGTCTCCCATGTAGGGAAGAAGGGCTCAAGCCCTTGGAGCTCATCTTGTGCTTTTCAGGCACATTAGCAGAGAACTGGATTGAAAGCGGATGTAGGCTCTTAAGTAGCAGCTTAACTGATTGTGCCCCAGTACCTGCCTGTGCTTCTGTGAGAACTTGTCTGAAAATCAAATATTTAAAAATCATCATTAGCAAAGTAGCCTTTGGGTGCTTTCACTCTCTAAGAGCTATAGGCCAATCAAAGGTTTAGTGTCTTTTACTTGGGTCTGAAGGAGATAAAGAAAGAACACCCCTTCTTGAAATGTGACAAAGTAGCTGGCATGTAAAGCACACCCAGGGAGAAGGCCTTTGGGAACAGGAGTATTCCACATGACTTTTGGTTCAGTGATAAACTAAGCTATTCAGCTGGGACACCAATTTGAGATTTTTAATTAAAAATCTAGACCCTTGTCCAAGATATTGTTACAAAACTAAGTGGAAGTTAAAAATAAATCCTCACTGGCTGAACATAACAAAAACAAAATAACAAATCCAAGCTTCTCAAGGAAGAATTTAAATCTGTCTGCTAAATCTCACTAGGACTGAATTGTGCACATTCATTCTACACATTTGAGTGGGCTTGCAAAGCTCTGGCAAGGGAGACAAATCAGTTTTCATTTCTCTCTCCTTCTCTGTGACAACATGTATCCAGAACAAAAAGGCAAATCTAGTCAATCATGCAGTTTATTTGTATGTTTCTGTGTGCATGTATGTGTGTGTGTTTGTATGTGTATTTGTGGGGCACACATATTTTCCATTGAATACTTTACTGCCATTAAATTGCAAATCTGTTCTCCAAGCCTTTCTCCTAGGTTTGATATTTACATCAATAACTACCAGACACCATTAATTAATAGCTTTACTTGTTCTGTCATATATAAGTTCTTAAATATCCAGAAGTAACTTTCCTGTGAGATTTGGGAAGATAAATGAGCATCAGCATGTGCTAAATATATATACTCAGGTATGGTAGTAGAATCTTTATAATCAAAGTAACTCAGTAAGAAAACTAGTATCCTTTCTATTTTATGAATGAGAAAGCTGAATGTGGCTCAATCTTTGGCATAAGTTTCCCGAATTTTGTGTAGTAAGAAAGTAAATAAGTCTGAGACCATAATCTACTACAGTCCGGCTTCAGACACTGTTTTTTTTTTTTTTTTTTTTTTTTTTTTTTGACAGGCAGAGTGGATAGTGAGAGAGAGAGAGACAGAGAGAAAGGTCTTCCCTTTGCCGCTGGTTCACCCTCAAATGGCCACCACGGCTGGCGCACTGGGACTGGCGCACTGCGGCCGGCGCACCGTGCTGATCCGAAGCCAGGAGCCAGGTGCTTCTCCTGGTCTCCCATGGGGTGCAGGGCCCAAGCACTTGGGCCATCCTGTGCTGCACTCCGGGGCCACAGCAGAGAGCTGGCCTGGAAGAGGGGCAACCGGGACAGAATCCGGCGCCCCGACCGGGACTAGAACCCGGTGTGCCGGCGCCGCTAGGCGGAGGATTAGTCTAGTGGGCCGCGGCACCAGCCAAGAGACTGTGTTCTTATTGTACTGATTTCACTACAATGAAGTTCCGTATCTGGATAGTGTTCAATGTGCTCTTTTAGCCATAACATCTTCTAGATGGAAAGAGCCTTGGGTAAGAAGAAACAGATGATATTGCCTGTCTACAGCGTCCTTTTATCTCCATATGAGATCAGAGTTTATTTTTTATATCTGCTTTAAAAATTACCACAAACTTAATGAATTAAAGCGCTATTTTATTATTTCACAGTCCTGGGAGTTGGAAGTTTGAAAGAGGTTTCATTTGGATAGAATCAGCGTGTCAACAGAGCTGCATAATCATATTTCTTTAACCTTCCAGCTATCAGGTGCTCTCATTCCTTGGCAGTGGCCGTTTCCTCATCTTTAAGCCAGCAAGACTACGCTGAGTTTCACCTACATCACGCCAGTCCTATCTCCTCTTCTGCAGTCAGATCTCCCTCTCTCTCCTTCTGCCTTCCTCTTTCACTTGAAGATTGTTGCATGGCCTTTAATGAAATAAAATGAAAGAGAGAGGTCTCCCATCCACTAGTTGACTCCCAAAATGCCTGGAACAGCTAGGGTTGGGACAGCTTGGAGCAGGAGCCAGAAATTCACTCCCAGTCTCTTGTGAGTGGCAGAGGCTCAAGCACTGGAGCCATTCACCTGCTGCTTCCCAAGGTGAGCATCAGCAGGAAGCAGGACTGGAGAGAGGAGCCAGGACTCAAACAAAGGCATTCAAATATGCGATACGGGCGTCCTTACAGGCAGCTTATCCGATGTGCTTAATACCCAGTCCCCTTTCACTTGAGATGCTATGATTATGTTACACACTCTGATGATCTAGAAGTGTCTTTATTTCCAGTATGTAACATATTCATGGTTTCTTGAGTATTATTATATATGTCACAAGGTATTTCTAAACCATGAATTTTGTCATAATATTTTCATCCATTGAAATGATCAGAAGATCTTCAATAATTGAGGATAGAGTTTATTGCTACAAATATTGTATACATGGTTTCTCTTTATCAAATCTTTTGATTGTATTCAGTACTGTGTATTCTGCTTCAGACAAAATGTCTATATTCCACCAGACCAGGATCTTTGGCCATTTCCATCACCTCATACTCCTTTACATATTCATGCCTTGAGATGACAACTTCATTGTCCTGTGCACAGTGCCTACTTACTAAATTCAGTTCAAATGTTTTGGCGTTGGCCAAGTATGCTTAGATTCCCCCAGATAGGATCAGTTCTTTCCCATGTGGACCCACACAGCAAACTTGGGGCGAACTATTGTTTTATCATTTCCAAAGATTATCAGCATGTTAGCTCTCCTGCCTCCACATTTACTATGAACTCTGGTACGATAAATATAGTCTTATTCGTGTTTTCATTACCAATACCAAGCATGGAAGCTAGCACTTCAATATCTGCTTTAGAGGGAAATGGGTTGATTGTAAGCTTTATTAGGAATAATTATTTCAGCAACATATTGAAACAACTCATAGACATTCTTAAATTCAAAATTGTCTTTTGTTGAACTCAACTTCTCGCACCATTTCATTTTGATTTTGGACTTGCTGGGATTAAGGGTAACATAAGACATATTTAAATTCAATTATTTAGAACAGGTTATTATATTTTTCTCATTAGCCTGTTATATCATATTCACAGTATTTCTGAGAACCAAATATATTTAACATCTTTTAATTTCTTTATTGACATTTGCCTGCACTTTCTAAATAAATAGCTGCTCAAATATTTTGTTTGTTCTTTTTTTTTCAAATTGGGTTGGTCATCTTTTTATTTACTGATTTTTCAATTTGAGGTATTCCTTATATTATTAAATAAAATAACACTGTAATTATAATTATTATTGTAATTGTAATCTTTTGCAAGTTTTATGTATTTAGAATATTGCTTCCCAGTCTGCCTTGCCTATTCAAAATATGAGTATATATATATATAAACATAATATTATACCCATTTAAAATTATAGAGGAAGTAATCATATAATTCACATCGTTTACCTTGTGAAAAAGGAGAAGGAGCTAGATAGTATACGTGAAACCATGAAGGTTTCTAAAGGAATTTCCAAGATGGGATTTTCCATAGTGCTTAAGATGCCTAATGGGATGCTCACATCCTACATCAAAGTGCCTTTAATCAAGTCTCAGCTCTGCTCCCAGCTTCTTGCTGTGTGCACCTTAATAGGTAGAAGGTGATGACTCAAGTAGTTGGGTCTCAGCCACTCATGCAGGAAGGGTGGTGTTTCCAGCTTCTGGCTTCAACCTGGCCCAACTACAGGCCATTGAAGGTGTTTGGGGATTCTCTCTCTCCTCTCCCTCTCTCTAATAAATAAATAAGCAAATGAACAAAAATTTTAAATATTAAATCATCAAAATTAAAAAAATTACTTATTCTTGGAAATCATACAACCTAGTATTTATTGAAATAAAAAATAGTTCCCATGGGTACCTGAACAACAGGGATTCTTGGGTTATAAATGTGGTTAAATATGTGTTTTATTGATTCTAAAGATGCCTGGGAGGCAGCACCTTGGCGCAGCAGGTTAAAGCCCCAGCCTGCAGCACCAGGATCCCATGGCGTGCAGGTTCAAGTCTCAGATGCTCCACTTTTCAGTCCAGCTCCTTGCTGGTGCACCTAGGAGAGCAGCAGCAGATGGCCCAGGTCCTTGGGCCCCTGCACCATGTGGGAGACCCAGAGGAAGTTCCTGGCTTCTGGCTTCAGATGGGCTCAACTCTGGGTGTTTTGGGCATTTGGGAGCAAGTCAATGGATAGAGGACTCTCTCTCTCCCTGTCTCTCTCTCTGTCTCAGCCTCTCTCTGTAACTCTTTCAAATGAATCAAATAAATCTTTTTAAAAAAAGATGGATGGATCTTTGTGTAGTTTGGAGACATGTTTTTCCTTTGTATTCTACTAATCACTTCACATTTGTAAAATAAAAGAAGAGAAACTGACAGACTGTTACAGATAGAAATATTGAGTGAGAAGAGAAACAGAAATGGAGAGAGAAAGGGAGGGATGCATAGAGTATTTTTTCTTCATATTGTAGTATTAGCTCTTTGGATTTATTTCAGAATCATCCTGGTCACTTTTAAGAACTTGAATTTGGTCCCTCCTAGCTGCTCCCCCAAGATTAAACTGAATTTCAGTTAACTGGAACTTCTCTCTCAAGTTGGGATTACAGTATACTTGTAAGATACCTCTGAAGGCCAATTGGAGTTCAATTTCTATGGAGATAAGATAGGAACCTGCAACCAGGAATAATAAAGCAAAATACTAACATATTTCTTCTTTCAAGGACTATTATAGGGCATTTTTCTCCACTTTCTATAAGTGTTATTTCAGGAACTCTAATGTTTATTGCAGTTTGTGTGACAACACTTGGAAAACAAACTGTTTATTTGATTCACTGTCTTCATTACTGCCCCAGTAATTAAAAACTGATGTTGATTCTGTTCCCTTGAGTTTATTTTTCCTCTTCCCCACCCCACAACATTTTTTTTCTCCCTGTATTCATAAGTTGTTTTGGGCATTACTAATGATTTTTTTCCCTCAAATCTGGGCAAAAAGCCAAATGAGAGTATAAGAATTAGGACAGAACAATTGGTTACTGATTTTATTTTTGTGATTGGCTCCCTCAGAGAAATTTATTTTGCTGTCTATTTGCACTACCCCCTATGAGGTTTGGTGTCAAATCAGATTTCCAATAAATTAGGAAATTATTAAGATGACATTATTCTACAACTGTAATTACATTGAGCTTTTTGTGTTGATGGAGGGTTTTAGAATGAAGATGCTTCTGGTTACTGTAATTTATAAACCTCAATAGAAAGAATGTTTACTGTTTTGCTAAATGATTTGTCTGAATTTCAATAACAAAATTTTATGGTCCCCTTTTGTATTTTTCCTAGTACTCTATTTTAAGCAAAATAATATAAAAATTAGTTCATAAATGCTAATCCACTTATCAATTAAAGTTCCTCTCAGCACTCAGAGGAGGTATTATCCACACCATTTTACAAACAATGACAATACAGCTCAGAGAGAATCAGTGATTTGAACAAGATCATCTGTCCACTGAGATACAGCAAAAATCAGTTACACTATCTCCAATGGGACTAAGAAACACCAACAGATTTCCCTAAAATAAAATTTAAAAGAAAACTAAAAATTGCAAGCATCAGGAATTAGATATAGCAGGTCCAGCACCCAACGAAAAACTGGTTTGACCTTTAGAATGTGGTGTATTTATCCTGGCAGTTAAGACACACATTCCATGTCCGAGTGCCTAGGCTTGATCCTGGGATCCTAATTCCAGCTTCCTGCCAATGCAGACCCTGGGAGGAAGCAGTAATGGCTCAAATAATTGGGTTCCTGCCATTTAGACAGGAGATCTGAATTGAGTTTCCAGCTCCCATTTTTTACCTCAGCACAGCCCCAAATGTTGCAGGCATTTGGGGAGTAACCAGTGAATTAGAGCCCTGTCTGTTTGTGTCTCTGTGTCAAATAAATAAATAAACAAACTCAAAAATGAATATTGGGGCCAGCGCCTGGGCGCAGTAGGTTAATCCCCTGCCTGCAGTGCCAGCATCCCATATGGACGCCGGTTCTAGTCCTGGCTGCTCCACTTCCAATCGAGCTCTCTGCTATGGCCTGGGAAAGCAGTAGAAGTTGGCCCAAGTGCTTGGGCCTGTGCACCTGTGTGGGAGACCAGGAAGAAGCTCCTGGCTCCTGGCTTCGGATCGGTGCAGCTCTGGCCGTCACGGCCATTTGGGGAGTGAACCAATGAAAGGAAGACCGTCCTCTCAAATGAATAAATGAATAAATAAAATGTTTAAAATAATAAATAAAGTGTTTAAAAATAAACATTTATTATTTAAAATAATAAATAGAAATGTTTAAAAATAAAATAAATAAAATGTTTTAAAAAAAGATAATGAATATTATTGCAGGATCAAGTCACTGAAGTCCAGGCATGTTAGAAAGTGGGAGAGACCACATATTACCATGGAATATTTAGAAATGCATAGAGGTAATGAAAGGCTGATAGAAATCAGATATCAGGTGCTGAAAATTTTTTCCAAATTTTATTTTTTTGTACCCATTATATGACTTTCAAAAAGTAAAATACAGATTATTTAGCCAACTTAAAACATACTGGTAAAATTTATATTTTTACGTCTTACTATAAAGCAGTACACAGTTACTGAAAAAATTTTTAAAAATGCAAAAAATGTAGAGTTAATTTTTTTTCTATTTCCCATTCATTTTACAGATATGTTTATATAGTTTTTAGATACTCCTGTATCTATACTCAAGTCGATGTACATAAATACACATACCTACTCTCAAGCAAGATAAATTTACTTTTTAAGCAGAAAATTCTTAAAGAGCATTTGCAATTTCTGTTTGTAGAGGAATGTTAAGGCATAATTTTGTTATCATATGTATTTTGACACAAAAATTAGTCATAGTCATCCACCCACTGACACATTTTAACATTCATTTTCCTCTGCAATTATTTGGGATTCATTGCTATCATCTGTGAATTTATATCAAAGCTGAATTCATGTATAGTTCATTGCATATGTACAAATCTACCTTAGATGAAATTATGTAATCTGGCTGAACATTTCATTATTTCTGTTTCATCATTACTTCTTATAGAACATTGGCTCTACATCCTCCCCTGCACTTGGAATTGCCAGTCTTTGAACAGTTAGCTCTTTTGTTGGTCGTGTAGTATAATTTCACATGAATTTTTATTTGTACTAATGACTGACATTGGCATCTTTTCACACATTGCTTCACATACTTGTATTATATTTTCCTTTCTGTAGTTTTTGATTCATTCTCGTAAATTTTTATATCATCTACTTACAAGTAACTTACAAATATGTCTTATATCCGGTTACAAATCCCTTGTCAAATATGTGAATCCCAATTACTCCACCATTTCAAGTCCATGATTTACTGTTTTCTTTTCTTATATATTTTATTGATGGACAGTTATTTTTTATTTTATGGTTTATATTCTTTATCCTCCTTGAGAAATATTTGCCTAGTCAAAGTTGCAAAGGTTTTTCTTCTGTTTTGTTTTTCTAAATGTCTTTCAGTGCTGGCTTTCACATATTGATTCAATTTATGTTACATTGCAAGGTAAGAGTGGAGGTTAACTTTTCCCACATGGGAATTCAGTTGTTCTTGCACCATTTGTTGAAAAGATTTCAATTTTCTACTTGAATTTCATCAGCGCCTTTGTTGAAAATCAACTGACAATATATACATGGAACTCATTTTTGATTTATGATTCTGTTCCATGCATAATCACTACATTACCTAACACTTCAATTGCTGTAATTTTGTACTAAGTCTTGAAATCATTCTTAGAACTTTCTTCATTTTCAAAATTTGCTTTGGCTATTTTAAGACACTTGATATTTCAGATATTTTTATAAATAACTTCTCAATTTCTTTTTTTAAGCCTTGTCTGTTGAATTTTGTATGGTGATACATAAACCTAATCATAAAGATTACAAATAAAACTAGATAAATCATGGTAAATTCATATGGCTAAATAGTATATTGAAATAAAAATGAACAAGTATTGTTAAAGTGGGTTAATCTTGTAAACACATCGGAAATAAAAGAATCCAAATTCAAGAAAAGTTTTCACTTTCGAAAAAGGTTAAAAATGAGCCAAACTCATATATGGCTCTAGAAACCATAACAATAGTCCCTTTGGTGGTATAGTAAATTGAGGAGATTACAAAGGGGTTTCTTGAATTTGAGTACTCTATTCCAGTGTGTCCTTATGAAATACATCAAAATATTAAGTCCCATTTCTCCCCTTTTCTCTAGATGGGCAATATTTCATAATCATTATTATTATTTATTTGTGAGTCAGAGAGACAGAGTGATACAATGACAAATAGAGCCCACTCTAGTCAGATTGAAGCCAGAATTCAGGAACTCAGTTCAGATCTTCATGTGGATGGCAAGGGCCCAACTACTTGACCCAACTACATAATTACTTCCTCCATGGTGTGTATTGGCAGGAAGCTGGAGTCAAGAACCAGACTGAGTATCAATTAAGTACTCTCTTATGGGACACGAGTGTTTTAATTGTGTCTTAGCCTGTAGTTTAAACATCTGTCCCCACAGGCGTTCTAACTGGTATCTTAACTACTAAACTAAATGCTTGCTCCTCAAAATTATTGTTTTTCAAAAGAAAATAAACACACTTTAAATGTTGTGAGTAAATTTGTGTGTGTGTGTGTGTGTGTGTGTGATTATAACTATACATTCTATTTGGTGAGAAAATAGTTTGTGTTGCACAATCTAGCTTCAGAGGTAGTTACTGAAAATAATTCATGTAAAGGAGTTGTTGAGAAACACTAATCCTCTAGGTTCTTCTAAAAGCTTTACCTTTTGACTTTCTATGCCTATTTTGTGATCTCTTTTCTAATTCTTCTCCCCACGTCTGACCTTTCTCTCAGAGGCAGTATTACTAATCTGCCATAGTCCCCCAGAGCTGGTTTCTGACACACCTGTCACACATCCTCAATGCTACAGATAAAGACATGTGCTGTTACTTCCCTGTGGATTATTATCACTTTAGTGAAATTGCTGAAGATTAATCAGTTTTTAAAACCATTTGTGTATTTATATTTTTATAGGCATAATTACAAAAATACAGTGACTTTCTTTCTTTCTTTCTTTCTTTCCATCTTTCAGTTTTTGAGATTAACATATTTTAAATTTACATTATAGTCAAAGGCTTAATGCTCTACTAAAAAGTTTCACAAATAAAAAATAAAGAGACCCTAGTTTGGCAGGAAAATAGGCAAGGGCTATAAGCAATAATCAAATGAAAATATGATAATTTCACTCATATACAGTAAATTTTAGAATACAGGTCATTAAAACTATAATAGTATATGATTTTATGGTGCCTTCAAGAAATTCACTTCACAAATGAAGATACTCATAAACAGTGAAGGGCTAAAAAAGATATATCAGGCAGAGGAAGTTGAAAGTGAACAAGAGTAGCTATCCTCATATCAAATAAGACAGACTTTAGATAAAAACAATAAAAAGAGTAAATGAAGGTATTATATTTTGATAAAATAATTGATTCAGCAAGAAGATATAATAATCATAAATATATATGCCCCCAACACTCAGATACATATAGCAAATACTGTTTGACTTACAGGGAGAGATAGACTCCAGTACAATAATTGTGTGTGACTTCAACACCCCAATATCATCAATGCACAGAACGCTGAGACAGAAAATCAAAGACACATCAAAACTGAACCATACTATTGAGAAAATGGACTTAACAGACATTTATAGGACATTTCACACAACAGCTACAGAATTTTTGTTCTCATCAGCACATGGAACATTTTCTCAGATAACCAGTTTTTAAGAGCCACCTGACTATGTCAGTAGAGTTGAACATTTGGACTGCGTGATGAAGAGACTGAGGAATTCTTTTGTCCAGGAAAGACTCTATTTAGTTATTCAATTATATATTACAATTTTATAGTTTAAAATTTATTTCAATTTTATTTGAACAGAGAGAGAGAGAGAGAGAAAATCTCCTTACTGCTTCACTCTAAAAATGTCTATAATAATCAGGGCTGGACCATGCCAAAGCCAGGAACGTGGATAGCAATCTGTCTCTCATGTGGGCAGCAGGAACCTAAACACTGGAGCAATCACCTGTTGTTTTCCAGGGTGCACATTAACAGCAAGTTAGAATCAGAATGCCAGTGTACAAAGAGATGTCTTAACTGCTGTGCCAAATACCAGCCCCCATTTTGAAAGTATATTGCATTTACTTTTCAACTCAGATTTGATAAATAATCTCTCTTCTGCTGAGCCACTGCAGTTCTCCTAAAAATCTTCATTAAGTTAAAAAAAAAAAAAAAAACTCTTGAAATCCATTCTCTATTGTGTGCTTTATAAAACTTCATGTTAAGAAATTTAGCTGAGAGGGGAAGGTGTGTGCGTGGGACCTCCATATTCCATTATTCCCGAGTTCCTCATGTTCAGTCCTATCTCTTCTTCATTTCCAGCCTGGAATGTGCCTGGAAGGTAGCAGATGATGGTCCAAGTACTTGAGTTTCTGCCACCCATGTGGGAGACCCAGGTGGATTTCATGGCTTTGGCTTTGATCTGAGACATTCTTGGTTATTGTAGGCATTTAGGGAATGAGCCAGCTGATGGAAGATTTTCTCTCTGCCTCTCAAACAAATAAGCACTAAAATAAAGGAAATTTAGCAGACTGTTTATTATGATAGCATCCCATGATTGTTGATCAAATCTAAAAATTATATAACTCAACCCAAATATTACAGGGAAATCCTTCCATGTTATTTTGAGACACTCATTCAGCTCTGCCCTGGACATCTGTAAAGGATTTTCTGCCTAACCACAGAACCACATTATATTTTAGGCGTATCTTATTACACATTCCTGTATGGAACCAAATTGGGACATAAAGATCATATTTTGTCAAAATACTTTAAGACACATATGAATCTTCTCTGTAATCATATCTTATTTTCTTATTTAAGAGTTTAGAGTTTGCACAGTATCCTAGTCTCCCATTTTGTTGATTTGTCAATATCTTTCTTCAGGTTTTATTCAACGAACCCGATATAAACCACAGCAGACCTAGGCTTACTGGTTTTACAGGGCTAAAATGCTATGCTAGTCAGTTGACACATTCCATTTTGTATGTGTCAGTACAGGGAAACTTGTTAAAACATACTTCTCTCTAGAAGACCTGTGAACAGTGAAAATGTCAATTGGGATTCTATATATAAAACATGAAATTAGAGGTATTATGTTTAAATCACTGCTTGTCCATGCTTTGTGTAGGTTATGGTCAATGTTTTTTGTTGCTTCTCTAAGTGTTTGTTAATTTAATAAGTAGAAATAACAATAAGGCCCATGATACACCTCTTTTTTATTTAACCATATCCTGTGTGAAAGCCCTTGGGAGAACACCTGATGCATATTATAGTTCAATTAACATGATGTAACTCTAATACACAACAGGACATAAACTCAATATTTTGGTCTTGGTGACCTTTCTACACCCTCCAAAACTGAGCCAGATGGCAGCTGCTACCTTCCAATTTTAGGGCTGGTCATAAATAGAGAGTATATTATTCAGGCCCTGTGTGGCTTCACCATCTGCTGTGGCTTGGCATCAGATGAAGGCTTGGGAAATGGGAATTTTCTCTTTGGGTCTAATTTACACTGACACCTACTCCCTCACTCCCTCACCAAGTTCTAGGTATGAAGGGAATATCCTTTCGGCAAAACTATGGTGTTGGGAAATGCTAACTGAACACTTAAATATTCAGTTACCATTAAATTCTAATGAAAATAAAATCCACATTAACATCTAATTAAGCCATTACGATTAGTGCTGTACAATGCATACTTTATCATCTTGCATACCTTACATACTTTTATCTTTGAGGCAACTGAGCTCATTAAAAAACTGCTATTTGCTGAACAAATCATAAGAACTTTATGATGTGGAGTAGCAGGCATCGTTAACCTCCTTCTGAAGTTTTTCAAATGTTGAATACTGTACCAATAGAGGGTTACTAGAGAAAGGCTCTTTCTGGAAAAAAAAATACTTATTTGGGTACAAATTTGGGAGGGCTTATACCTGGATCAATGTAATACAATGAATTTTCCCCAAAGGAAAAATTTCTAGACATTGAAGATTATTCAATAAAATCTTTCTTCCAATAGGGTTTAATGTCAGGGCATAAAATAAAGCCTTACTTTTTAATTCAGATTTTTAATGATGATGTATTGATATCAACACTTTTAAGACCAATATTTTACTATCAAGTTACAGTTAACTTGTGCCATAGCTGGGGGACTCATGGGCAGATACACTTCACCCTGGAAGAATACAAATCTTAGATCTTTGCTTTAATCTCCAGTCCACGCATTTGTACTTCGGAACTTCAGATTTGTGATTTAGACTTCTGAAATTCAGTACACTTATAAAACAGGCATAACAAAGCATGTTTGGAAAACAGACTCAAGACTAAAGACAAATTAAGCAAATATATATATTAAGTAATTTTTAAATCATAGTGTTCCTTATTTTCTTACAGAAATTGCATCAGTAGTTTCAATATATTATTACAGTTTATGTTATTATGTTCATGTTATTATGATATGTTTATTATTATATTATATATTATCTTATTATGCTATATTATTATATATTATGTTACTATGATAGTTATGTTATTATGACAGTTTATATTATGATAGTAAATTTCCCTTTTAAGATTTTTTTTAAGATTTGTTTCCCCAACCACCTGAAGTTTTATAATGTATTCATTAGGGTTAATGTGCTTTTCTCCTATCCTAGGGAAGAGGGAGGAGGAAAGTGAAGACTGGAATTGTGAGTCATCGCACCTGAATAATAATTGATATAGTGACTATTCCCTCCTGAGAGGCTTCTGATTATGCAGTAATGAGACAATGGCAATTAAGCTGGAGCATCATTTGAAGACACAGCCTACACCATAGTGGAACGTTTCCAGGAGGAATATGAAAGTGCTCAACAATCCACATGTTACGGGATGCTACCCATCATTCCTTGAACACTGAGCCCTAGCTTGCGCTGATCTGGATATCATAAACACTCAGCACAACCTCAGGAAGTCAACCAGGGCAAAGTGTACTAGATCAGGAATCTGTCTTTATCTGGAACTTCACCATTAGACCTTGGAGAAACTCAACAGATTCCTGCTTTATCTCCAATGTATGCTACTGCTCTGCCTCCTCATATCTGAATAAGCTTAATTCTTCCATATTTGGAAGTATATCATATTTTAATCCTCTAATAATTAAGCTTAGAGAAATATTGAAGAATTATTATTTTTAGGGTTTCTTATTTTTAATTTCCTTATAGGAACTTGAGAACAGCCCTATTTATATGCTTTTCAAAATGTGGCCAGATGGCAATTCAAAATACAAGCACAGAGGCTGCAGTCATGGCACAGAGAGTGAAGCCATCACTTGCAATGCCGGTATCCCATATCAGATCACCAGTTCAAGCCCTGGCGCTCTGCTTTCAATGTGGGTTTCTGCTGAAGTGCCTGGGAAAGAAGTAGAAAAAGCCCAAGCATTTGGGCCCTGCCACCCTGGTGGAAGAACAGGATGGATTCCTTGTCTCTAGGCTTCAGCCTGGCTCAGACCTTGCTTTTGTAGCCATTTGGAGGTTGAATCAGTGGATGGAATATCTGTCTGTCTGCCTCTTTCTGTATGTGTGTGTGTGTCTCCCCTCTTCCCTCCCTTCTGATTTCTTTTACCTCTCCTTGTCCCTTTGTTACTCTAGCTTTCAAATAAATAAATATTTAAAAATATAGTATACATTTTGTAATCTTAAGATCACTTTGAAATTCCACAGTCCTTTCTAAAATTCATCTATGCTCAGTTATTTTATATCATTGTCACTTGGCTTTTAGGAATCTGAGTTTCATAAAGTCCCCTGTTTCTTAAACAATTAGCTTGTAGGTTTCTTTTATTTATTTGACAAACACTTATGAAGTGACCACTTTGTCATTATTCTAGTAACTAAGACAGAGAAAGGACTTGCTCAGATGAAGTTCATGTACTAGTGAGGAAAGACAGATAAATGCCTATGTATGAGAATGTAAAAAGTTGTGAGTGCTTAAAAAAAAAAAAAAAAACAAGGTTTTATGACAAATAGGGTCTTGGTAAGCTACCCGTGGTTAAATAGAGTTCTTAGGTTATCATTCCTGTGAAAGGGGAAAGATGAAGAATAGTTTAGACAGACAGCAGGTGGTCAGACATAGTTTAGCAGGCAGAGACTGGTGTGTGCGTCTTGGGATTTCAGTTGCAGGATGAGTTTAGCATCAATAAGTTGGGCATGGAGACTCAGTGCAATAGGGTCAAGGGATCGGTGTGTGATTATGAAAGATAAAAAGAAGGAAACTGAAGTCCTCCAGACAGAAGTGCATTCTTATTATTAAGCCTAACATTCCAAGAATCAGGAGAAAGCTGCAACCTGAAGGCAAGTTTCTTTTCTGCATCACTTGTTGGAATAAGAATATTGACCAATGGTTAGGACAAATATTCACTGACCAAAAGGAAGAAGTCTTAGTGATGAGCTATTTGAAAAGCAAGTTATTTTATTTTTCTTATATTCTGAAAGTTACAAATAAGAAATGATAAAAATAATTGAACTTCAAAAAACCTGTTAAAATTGAGATTAAAAGGTAAGTTTATTATATGTAAAATTGTTTTAAATCCATGCATACTTTGTTCATAAAACATATTTTCCATGAACTTTGACAGTCCTCACATATGTGTATTTCAAAAACATTTTGCACCAAACTAAACTCATCCTTGAATCTGATTTTCCAAGAACTTTTTGAAGTACATCTATGAAGTGGGTTATAAGGAGGAAACAAGACACATGAAAGTGAATGGAAAATGACAAGCCAAAGATGCTCACTCCAGGCAGACTACTGGACCATAGGACTTTGAGACTGTTTTGAGACACCCACAGATGATGAAACTGAGACAAAATATCTTAATTTATGTTAACAATCACTCTGGAATTTGAAAGCCATCAATGATGTCCCTAAAAAGAATTAGTAAAAACAACAACAAAAAAAACCCATGAAATTAAGGAAAATCACTGATTTTTTGTGAATTAAGGAAAATAATTGAATACAATAGAGATAACTCATTTGGAATGGTGCCCACATATGAGAAATCTTCAAAAAGTTCATGGAAGATTCATATTGGATTTAGAAGTTTTTTTTTTTTTTTTTAATCAAAAGAAACTCATACAATCTTGTAAGAAACATGCCTGAGCAGGATCTAGTGTGAGGCACTAAGAATGGTAACACATCAATACGGAAAAACGCCCTACCAGAGCAAAATGAATTCTGCTGAACTTGCTGCAGGAACAACATCAAACCTATAGTGAAGCTTGGGTGGAAGAAGGGTTCAGTCACTGATGTTTACAAAAGCTTATGGGGCCAATGCTTCAAAGAAAAAAGCAGTTTACAAATGTATACATTGTCTCAATTAGGGCCAAGATCTGCTGGAGTCAGAAGCAGCAAACCCCATTTTTTTCCAAGAAAAAAATTAATATTATTTGTACCCTAATTAAAGAGGACCAACGAGTCACAGCCAACCTGATGGACTTAACCGGCCTAGTTTACGGAATTCTGACCGAGAAAGGCAAGATGAGCAAAATTTCCACAAGATGGGTGCCAGAACAGTTACTTCTACATCAGCTGCGGATGTGAGCAGAGATTTCAGTGGTAAACATTTAAACAAGTCAGATCAAAATCCTCAAGCACTTCCTGGAAAAAACGGTAGCAGGAGAAGCAACATCTCTTTCCTAGTATGATCCTAAATATAATGCACGTTCTAAGCAATGGCTACCAAGAGATAGACATGGAGTAAATAAAAAGTAGACTGGTTAAGAGCAAAGACCATGGACACCATTTTTTGGATACTCGAGGCATTCTGCTAGTTGACTTTCTGGAAGGCCAAAGAACAATACCACATACCTATTATAAGAATGCTTTGAGGAAATTAGTGAAAGTTTTAGCAAAAAATGCCCAAAAATGTTTCTCAGAGAATATTTCTGCAGGACAATAATGCTGCTCATTCTGCTCAGGAAACAAGGGCCATTTAGTGAGAGTTTCAATGGGAAATGTTTAGACAGCCACCTCACTTTCTGATTTGGTGCCTTCTCATTGCTTTTTGTTTCCAAACCTGAAAAAAAGTCATTAAAGATGACCAAATTTTCTTTAATAATTTAAAGAGCTGGGACCTTAACTCTGAGAATGAAGAATGACTGGTATGTTTGTTCTGTTTCTGTCTTCTGGGTGGTCCTTTCTTCCTTGACTCCCTATGGGTCTCCTGTGTGTAGGGCTCTCCCTCTTTGTGGTTTCCTAGTCTCTTAACTACCAGCTGCTCTGCCAGTTCTGTGCTGTGTACTCTCACAGTAAGCATTTTGCTACCCGATCTGAGCATGGCTGGAGAATACTCAGAAGAAAAGCATCAAACTCACATATCTGGTACTTTATAGTTCTACCTTTTTTTTTTAATTTTTTTTTTTTTATTTTTTGACAGGCAGAGTGGACAGTGAGAGAGAGAGACAGAGGGAAAGGTCTTCCTTTGCCATTGGTTCACCCTCCAATGGCCTCCTATAGTTCTACCTTTTATGAGCAGATTTATATGTGGTTTCCACCTGTTTCCTGAATGGATCTGGATTATTCTTGGACATTTATTTTATTTATACTATTTTTTTTAACCTGTTAGCAAGGACAGTGAATCATTCAGTCAGGAGAGCCAGATAGAGAACAATATATGCTCAACTTTGGGTTTCACTTCTTGTGATAATTGTACTGGCAAGATTTCCCCTGAACATTTTTGGCTGTCTGCTAGCTTTCAAATTCTAATTTCAAGAATCTCCAGCCACATGGGTTTCTAAGTTCCCTCTTGTGGTTCCTGCACAGCCATTAGCATCAAATTTGTGTCATATCATTGGGACAGCAAACCACAATAAACATTCAGAAATTTATTTTCTTATTATTGAGTTTTACAACTTCTTTGTAACTTTTCCCTGCAATTTCTCTAAAAAAAGTATTTTTCACAGGTTTGAAGTGTTCTTTAGATGGATGGTGGTGATAGCTATACAACATTATGAAATATTTAATAGTAGCAAAATATAAAATTAAAAATGGGTAAAAGTAAATTTCATGTTATGTATATTCTACCATATATAAGTGGAAGAAGTTTTTAAAAATTTGTTTTTATTCTAAAAAAAGTGGATTTTCATCAAACTACACTTTCCTTCAAAATTTTTAAAAATTTATATAATTTTAAAATAATTTTTACTTTTCTAATACTTTATATGTAGACATTATATATATAGATAGATACAGATTTATTATTTTTCTTGAAAACAGGGATATTAATATCATGACATATGAAGTTCATGACAATGATCATCATAAAATGAAGAAAAAAGTGGATATTATCACATCTATGGTAAAATTTAGTAAGAATATTTTTAACCACATGGTGATTTCAGGGTTTTTTTAGAAGGAATTTTTCTTCAGGTTTTATTTATTTGTTAAGAAGATTGATGTATTTATTTGAAAGGCAGAGTTACAGAAAAAAAGGAGAGACAGAGAGGGAGGGAAGGAGAGGAGGAGGAGGAGAGAGAAAGAAACAGAGACTGATTGACTTTCCATCTGCTTGCTTACTCTCCAAACAGCCAAAATGGCTAAGGCTGGGCCAAGAGGAAGTCAGGAACCTGGAACTCCATTTGTCTCCCACATGGGTGACAGGGTCCTAAGTACTTGGGCCTTCTTCCACTGCTTTCCCAGGTGAGTTAGCAGGGAGCTGGATCAGAAGTGGAAAGGCGAGGACTAAAACCGGTGCTCATTGTTGAAGAAGGCCTCTCAAACTGCTGCACCACGATGCTGGCCCACGATTCTATTTTTTGATAATTCTTTTTTATAACTTTAATCCAGTTTTTTATACTTGCTTGCCAGTTGTGCAGGAGGACGTATCTCTTCCTCTTCACTCTACGAAGCAGTGTCTGTCTTAAAATTTTTGTGTTTGTGTTTTTCTGCCAATAAATGAGTGAAATGTGCTAAAATTTTGCCTTTTTAGGTTTTGCTTTGTTTATTTTACAAATATTTTGTTATGTGTTTTCAGTCTCCAAATAGTTATATCATTTTTGTGAAATATTTTTATCACTATAAGCAATAAATTACATCCTTAACAAGTGTTTGTCCTTAGTGTCTGTTAAAAACTAATCTTTGACATATATTATGTCAAAGCCATTATTTTGATTAGTGTATTCATCAAACCATTGTTTATACTGTGCTAATATATGTATTTCTGTGTCATTAAGTTTCAGATAAGCCATTTATAAACATAAAGTTATATTTTAAATCCTATATTTAAATGTATTTCTATTGTAGGAGTTTGGTTCATTTACTTTGTTTTGATATGTGGAGTACTTAGCTTCATTTAAAGCATATTTAATATATCATCTTGATGTTTGATATTCAACTTTGGAAAGCTGATTTGTCTTATTTATATCTATTTATTACGGTAATGAATGCTGGTGATTATAACTTTTATTTATTTATTTAATTTACTTGAGTGACAGCGAGATTCAAAGAGACAGACAGAGGTCTTCCAACTGCTATTTTTCTCTCCAAATGCCCACAACATCTCAGACTGGGCCAGGTTAAAGTCAGGAGCCCAGAATTCCATTCGGGCCTTCCATGTGGTCACCAGGAACTCAACTTCCTGAGCCATCACCTGCTCCTCTTAGGGTCTGCAATAGCAGGAAGCTGGACTTCAAAGTGGAGCTGGGACTGTAGACACTCCAGTAGGAGGTGTGGGCATCCCACAGAGCACGAGAACAGCTATCCCAATGCCCACCCCATGCTGCCTTTACTATGCATATTTGTCTTAATAAAATCTAAAGTAAATTACTATTTTTCTCATCTCTCTCCAGAAAATGTTTACCTTTTAAGTTGTAGCTGTATATAAATTTTGCTATACCCTGATTTGAATGCAAAGTAAGCATTGGTATTGTTATTGCTTTTCTAAAAAAATCAACTGCTTGGTAAAATTACCTACATATTTATCAGTCTGTATGTTCAACTTCATTTCTGGCATCTAAATCCTTCTTTTCTATGGAGTCCAGAAGAATCTCTGAATAATCATATTAAACTACCTAAGGAAAATGCTATTGATATATAATTTTATTTGCTTCTACTAAAAAATTCTCCCTAAAAAATGTTCAGATGCTACTCATAAGAAGGAAGCTGAACAACAGTTGTTCACTTTAATTTCATTAACCACAGTTTATATTTCTAGAAATTCCTTGATCACATTTCAAATTATTCTAATTTTATGGCATCTCTGAGTTTGAATGATTTCCTTATCTTTATATACATTCTTAGCCTTTATTTATTTTATAGGTCTTATCCACATTTTAACTTTTTTCTCTATTTTTTGGGAGGGAAAAAATATTTTTAACATAGAGGACCAGGGCCAGTGTTGTGGGATAGTGAGCAAAGCTGCCACATGCAATGTTGGCATCCCATATGGCACCAGTTCAAGTCCTGGCCGCTCCACTTCCCATCCAGCTCCCTGCTAATGGCCTGGGAAAGCAGTGAAGGATGGCCCAAGTGCTTGGGCCCTGCACTGATCTGGGAAACCAGGGAGAAGCTCCTGACTCCTGGGCTCTGCTTGACCCAGTTCCAGCCATTGCAGCATTTGGGGAGAGAATCAGCAGAAGAAAGATCTCTCTCTCTCTCTCTCTCTCTCTCTCTCTCTCTCCCTCTCTCCTAATGTAACTCTACCTTTCAAGTTTCAACTCTGTGTACACACACACACACACACACGCACACACATACACACACACACTGGACAAATTGTTTTTCATTGCTTTGTCATTACTTAATGTGCACTCATTGTAGGCAGGCATCTTTCCCCTTGGGGAATCCTAGGCAGTTTGCTACATAAAAGTGCCATCAACTCTTTTAGGTACCATTTAAAGTTTTTTTTTTAGCTTACTGGCCCATATAATGTATGGTAAGAAAATTTGAGTGTCTACATCTGTGCCTTCAAACTGTGGCTCCTTATTGGTTAATTGTTTTAATTTTCTTTCACCCAGAGTATTCATGTTCACATGGTATGATTAGTTTCATTGATTGAGGATGAATAATTCTTTTTGTCTAGATTGTATTCTTTGAAAATTCTAAAATTTCAAATCGAAGTTCATGTACTGTGCTAGCCCAAGGCAGTTTGAGGTATACTGTATTATAATAGGCTTCAGTATTATTGTTGGTTTTAAATTTAAGTTTTAGCATTTGTCAATATATTGTGTGGATATTTACAAAAAGAACCCTGAAATTTTACAAAGCTGCTTTCAAATACCTTATGGAAATGTACTTTATTATTTTCCTTCAGTTACTTTTCTCTAGCAAGAAATATTATTCCTTATATTTAAGCATGTTTTGTATAAATATTTACTAAGCCTCAATTATTTATCAAAATAGTAGATTCATCTTTTTTTGTCATTGATCTATGACCTATGAAACTAGTGAATTCACTTGCTATTTAAAAGGTTAATTATAGTCACATTTTTTTAAAACCTTACACACAATATAGTATAACTTATTTATCATGTGAAAGAGAAAAGTAAAACAGATTGATAGAGAACAATTTTTCATTAGTGTACCCTTGTTATAAAAATTGTAGAATTGTAGAATTCCATTCTAAAAGAGCCAGGGTAGCAGCCATGTAATCAAGCTAAACTTTCCTCATTTCTAATCTATAATTTACACTTGATGATCTATTTAATATAAACACAGATATAATGGGATAGTGATTATCAAACTTAGAGGTTATCTGCAACCATACGGAGGACAAATTTACTACTCAACACAAAACAAGCATCATCTCCTTATCCCTTGACAAATGTGAATGGAATCACACATATCCACAACTATCTTGATCTGTAGATGAGTTTGTAAATTATATTTTGCAAAGGGAAAATTAACAGTGCATAAGGAATGTGTAAATATATGAGTTAATAGTGATTTACCACTCACATCTATTTGCATATTTCTTGTGAGAATTTGCACTATTTGAGGTTTAGTAGTACCTTCCCCCCAATTCATCTCTACCCAGAACATGTAACTGTGATCCTTTTTGGAAAATAATTAATGAGATCGTTTTGGATTAGCTTGGGCACCAAATCCAATATGGCTCGTGTTTTATAAGAAGGAAGAAATTCAAATAAAGAGACACAAACATACACGGCAAAATATATGTGAAGAAAGAGGCAGTAATAAACGCTGAAGATTGCCAGCAACCACTGGAAGATAGGAAAGTCAAGGAAAGATTTTTTTTTCACTAGAGCCTTTGCAAGGAGCATAGTCCTGCCATCACCTTAATTATAAATCTTTGGACTCTAAAACTGTGAGAGAATAAAATTATATTGTTATAAGTCACCTAGTTTGTTATGGAAGCTCTGAAAAACTAAAACAATGTAATAAAATATATATTGTCCACAAGTACAATACTTCAGGTTTTTCCAATCAGAACATATCTATGGTTAATTGGAAGACTTTATAGTATGAATGACATGACTTTTTAATGACAATATTGCAATGATATATATTGTCCACACTCCATCATTTTTAATATCCTAATCAACCTTCTTGTGCTTGGTCTGACCATCCTAGCCTATCTTAACCAATTTCCGGAATTCAAAACTTTTTAGTCATCCCTACCACATATTGGATCAGAAACCTTCTCCTGTGAATTTGCTCTTAAAACAACTGTTTTTTTGCTGTTCCAAGGTCTTCAGCTACTATGTGCTCATACTTGCTGAAACACTGAGAGTAACTAGTAGGACAGTATTTTCAACGGATACATTTCAGTAGCTCACCAGTCCTCTCCATGGCTGGGAGAGTAATTCTCCCTTTGAGATCTTGAATAATTACATCTTTATCAAATGTTGTAACCCCCTAAATATCACAAAATCAGATTTTGCTAGAACAAAGCTGAGTTTATCACTGTGTAGTAAGGGAGGGTAGTAGCTGAATTATACTAGTATCATAGGGATATGGGCAAAGTTGACATACTGAGGATTTTTTTTTATAATTTATGATGAACCTATCATCAATTTTAACTTCATTAAACAGAGCGAAAATCTCTACATAAGAGTTGAGGATTGGTGGACACAACAAGGAAGGATTTTGAAAAGACAAGGGAGTCCTAGAATGTAATATTTATCTGACCATTCTTGTTGAAACATTGACAGAACTTTCAGAAAGTACTTGAAATAAATAACAACATCATGTTCAAATTTTTAGTCTTCCTGAGCTAGAGTTTCTTTGAATAAAGTTATATTGCTGAAGACATTAAAATCCTTTTAATAGGGTAAGTTGTATGGGTAAAAATAACATTCTCATTTAGAATAATTTCATTATATCTCATATCCATGCACATTTTTATCATGATAATACATGTGTTTAACTATTAATTACTGTCCTGATATCCTTTTTCTTTTGCACATATTTCCACCAAATTGATATCCTTTTGTATTCCTTATTGTCCCAAGTGCTTCTATGTCTTTGACACACAAAATTATCAGACTGGGCATGGGAAAAGGAGCCTAATAAGAGAAATGTATTTCCTCACAATTCTGGAAGGCAGAAGTCTGAGAAACAGGTGTTAGCAGAGTAGGTTCCACTGAGGCCTTTCTCTTCGGCTTATACTTTGCTCTCTTCTTCCTGAGTCTTCAAATGGTCTTCCCTGTGTTTGTATCTGTTTCCTAATCATCTTTTTTGCAATTGAAGGATAATTTTTAATTCAAAGTCAAAAGACATATCCACATAAATTTCATGAAATGATATTATATCCATTTTAATCTAAATTATCTTGGTTAACTGTATCTTAATTATTTAAAATAATAAAAGTGTATGTATGACTATATATGTGTTTTCTTCCTTTCAAAAGGCTCTAGATAACTATGGAAACTGTATTAGCATCTTCAGGTTATTAATCAAGTAAATTCAGTTTGCAATTTGCAGATCTTTTACTAAGCAACTTTCATTAAAACAAAAAAAGGCAATTCAATAAAAAAACACTGATTTAAGAGTTGTATTATTTTAGATTGAATCCAAATAACTTGATATACAAGTCACATAATAAGTCAACTGCTTCATTAGCCATATTTATTTTTATTCTTTTTCAAATGAGGAAGCATATTTGTATGTAGCCAAAAATGACAACTGGGTTTTATATGGGAAAATCCATTGTTAGTTGTTTTTAACCTTTTCAATAATTTTTTAGTACAAAACATGGTATCAGGAACTAAACAGTAATCTTGTTGAATATCTTGGTTATTACACATTAGTAAATAAATATATTCTATTTTAGTCAAGTACCAATTTGAAATGTGGTTCTTCAAGAGTCTACAATTAATGGTCAAGTTAGAGATGATAAAATAGACTGCCAATATACCCTAGGTCTGTATTATCTAAACAACAGGTGAAATTAGGAGAATGTGTGGCAAAGATGTCATTCACTGTGTAGATAGGCATTTGGATGTGCATAGGCAATCTTATCAACTCTTCTTATAAGGACACCAGTCCGATTGAAATAGCCCCTACCAGATGGCTTCAGAATTCATTTAATTTTTTCTTTAAGGTCTGATCTTTAAATGCAGTTATATACTAAGGTACTGGTGGTTAACTTCTACCTTTCCTTTAGTAAAAATTTGGGGGATATGGAATTTCACCCACAACAAGCACAAAGTTGCAACAACCAGACTCCTAAACATCTTCTCTGAATACACCACTTATGTTCTTCCTCAAAATTAAAATAGATTGACCTACTATTTACTCTGTATCACCCTCAAGTATAGACTGATTGATTCTCCTGCATTTCATGTATTTGCTCACTATCACTACTTACAGTTGGGTCTTCTTACTTAATTCTTCAGTAATTTTGTTTGCTTTTTGATGCAGTTAACTTTCATATTGGTTAATCTTCCTGGCTGCCTTTCTATACTTCCCCTCCATGTATTGACAACATCAAATCTTGGCTCACTACGTTTCTTCCTTTTTTTTTTTTTTAAAAAAAAGATTTATTTATTTATTTGAAAGTCAGAGTTACACAGAGAGAGAAGGAGAGGGAGAGAGAGGAAGAGAGATCCTCCATCCAATGGTTCACTCACCAACTGGCCATGATGGCCAGAGCTGTGCCAATCCAGAGCCAGGAGCCTCCTTCAGGTCTCCTATGTGGGTGCAGGGGCCCAAGACCTTGGACCATCCTGAACTGCTTTCCTAGGCCATAGCAGAGAGCTGGATGGGAAGTGGAGCCTTGAACCAGTGCCCACATGGGATGCCAGCATTGCAGGCAGAGGCTTTACCCATTATGCCACATCTCTGGCCCCACCTTTCTTCCTTAATACTGTCAAAATGATCAGGCCGTAGAAAAATGTCAAAGTGACCCATCCAAATCCTTGACCTATCTTTTGGAGCAAAAAGCTCCAAAGACTTTTCATATCATTTCATGAAGTCACCTGCATCGGAACTTTCATTATGAATTAACATACAACAGAATTATCAAGCATGTCCCTCTCTGATCATTTCCTTTCTCTCAAATTCCCACTGTAATGATGCTGTGGAGATGATGGTTGGAACCCTCCAATCCACTTGCTTGACTACCTTTTCACTATCAACTCTTTGTGCCTTTATTCACACCTTTACCCAGCCCAGCTTCCTCATTCATTACTGCAGCTCTTCTCCTTGAAGAAACTTAACCACCCTGTCTCTGTTTTTAACAACACAATACTAAATATGGCTAAAATCAACTATAGGTACTTTTTAATTGAACGGTTAAGATTTGAAATTCTATGAGAATGTTGGATGTCGTGGTAAGATGGTGATTCATTTAGTGAAACAGAGAAATTACTATTTGTAGATAAAATGACATACATAAAGCTAACTAATATAAATCTTACCTAAGTTAGTGAGTTTTATGGTTTATTTTTTATTTTGTAGAGTTTTTTTATATATTACTCCTCTATGCATCTTTCCAGTTAAGCTATCTCTCAATCTGCCTCTACCTTGGGAGTTCATAATATGTATAAATAGGGCCAAACGGGGCAATTAGAAAATCATACCTTTGAGAACTCATAAGCAAGAGTTCTTACAGGAAATTTTATTTGCACAAGCAAGGGCTTTTTTTAACCTATAAGTCCATCATCCTTTGGCGAAGCTAAAAATAATCATGTCCATCCAACATATCTCTCAATATTAATTAATTCTGTTAGTTATACTTGAGAAAATATTAGATACATATCTCCTGGGTAATGAATAATTAACAATATGGAAGCATTATGCTTCTATCCTATGCAGAGCTTTGATGAATAGGGTCTATAACAACTGGTTACTACTAACCCAAATGTATAAAGTATTGATAATTATCTTTTAAGAACCTGCTTCTTAAAATAAAGATTTCTTGAAAAATTTTAAGACAGTACCAAAGATAGGAATATTTAGAAAATACCTTAATGGATTGCAAGTTAATCAGTAATGTAACACACAGGCAAATATAGTGTTATGTCACACTTTGTTTTAAATCTTTGTCAAACAAATTAAGAATGACATACTACTATAGTTTTAATGATTTGTGGCTATTTACAAGTTTACTGCCTTATTGTTGTGAAACAAACATCTCATTTGAAAAAAATATAACACACATGAAAGTACTAAAGCATCCTATTAATCTAGGTTAGCCAGAGATTTGGGTGTTTCAGTTAATTAAATAACATAATTAATAGTGTTGACACACATATCTATCTTAAAAAATGGCCGTGTCATGAAACAAAATTCCCTCTGAAGGTAACCTAAAAATGATTTGGCCTTTATGTGATGTTTACTTATCAGTCAACTGGAAGTTCTTAAAAAGGAGGATGAATCCTAACTTGATTTTCATGTGATTCTGATTCACTATGCAGACTTTTAATATATGGCTGCTAGAAACCATCAAGAAGAAGAAAAATTAATTTGTACCTAATTGGAAATTTTATATAGAGATTTTAAAAGATGAAGATTTCCTCTTATCCATATTTATATCTGTAATATCCAAACCAGTGATTCTCAAAATAAATGTAGCAAAGAAAAAAAGAAGAAAGAAAACATGTGGGATGACTTTGATTCAGCAGAGAACAAGGGACACACCTTAAATCTTAGTAAAACAGAACTAGGTGCACTATCTCCAAATCTGTATTTCAGTAAGACTCTGTTGGACTTGTTCTTATAATATACTTTGAAAAACTGGAACTACCCCAGTGCTTTTGAGAATCTAATGGGCATATTAATTAACCAGAGATTATATTAAAACACTGTTTCTAATTTAGTAAGGCTGAGGTTGGACCTGGGATTCTCTATTTTTAGCAAAATCCTAAGGTTTTCAAGATTGTATGTGTTATCTCCACTGAGATTTGTAATAACTTAACAACCTAATAACCATGCCTGAGTCATAATAGGTCCCAGTATGTTGGTGTGTTTAAAAGTCAGAGAAAGAGAAAGAGAGAGAGAGAGAGGTAAATGGAAAGAGAAAGAGCTCCCTTGCTCTGGTTAATTCCCTAAATGCCCTCACTGGCTAGGACTAAGCCAAGCCAGAGTCAGGAACCTGTAACTCAATCCAGGCCTCCCACTGTGGGTGATCCTTTGCCTGGCTGGGAGACTGCCTGCTTAGCCCATGCAGCAGGTTAAGAGGGCATGGCACACCATGCCCTCAGGGAAAAACCCTGGTTGAAGAATCAGCACACTGGGACCCACATAAGACCTGACTGCTGGCAGGCGGCAGGGGACACATGCACATTTCCTCCACCCCCACTTCCTGTTGAGGGGCCTTGGAATTGTCAGCTAAATAAACAGCTCCCAGATGTGGCCCAGACCCACAAGACCATGGGTTTTGTGACCTTCAGGCTGATTGGAGAAGCATAGCAGCACCAGTATCGGCTTTATCCTATAGAATTAGTGCTGCTCCCTTGAGCTAGCTACTCCTCCTTGCCTGCACTATAAAAGCTTGTGCCTAATTGTTAATAAATGGATATGTTCACCGAAACTGTCTCCAGTGCTTCTTGTTGAAGAATGCTGTCACCCCACCATCCCGACAGTGTGGGCTTTGCAGGACGAGCCCACATCCCACACAGGCCTGATAGTGACCCAAATACCTGAACCATTACTTGCTGTCTCTGAGGGTGTACATTAGCAAGACCTTGGATTGAATAGTGGAGCTAACCCAAACATTGTAGTGTAGAATGTGGGTATCTTAACTGATGTCTTAACCATTAGACCAAACACCCACCCCAGTGGGTATTATTAGAAGCAGCATACTTATCACTGTGCCTGATTTAGCCTTAAAGTGTTACCGCTTTCTATACTGCAAAAATTTCTTATGCATGCTAAGATTTTTGCACAACTCTATTTTGCACAAAGAAAAGAATCCCATTCCATATTTGCATCTTTCTCAAAGCAACTAGCATCATATTTTAGAAATAGAAAGTAGCTAGTGAATTTCTCATTAGGTATCTAGGAGTAGAGAATAATAGTAGTTAAATATTTAGAGCACAACTGGATAGAGGGTTCGATAGAATTCCACCCTAATAAAAACCAAAATAAAATTCCCATTCTTTAAAACATAATTATATAAAAATGCTGACATTGTTTCATACTTTTTAAAAAAAGGATTTATTTATTTTCCTTGAAAGTCAAAGTTACACAGAGAGAGAAGGAGAAACAGAGAGAGAAAGGTCTTCCATCCACTGGTTCACTCCCCAATTGGCCACAGTGGCTGGAGCTGCGCCAATCCAAAGCCAGGAACCAGGAGCTTCTTCCGGGTCTCCCACATGGGTGTAGGGGCCAAAGGGCTTGGGTCAACTTCCACTGTTTTCCCAGGCCACAGCAGAGAGCTAGATGGGAAATGGAGCAGCTGGGACTCGAACCAGCACCCACATGGGATGCCAGCACTGTAGATGGTGGTTTTCCCCACTACACCACAGCACCAGCCCCTATTTCATACTTTTTAAATTAACATTTTGGGATTTGCACAGAGCTAGTAGTTGGAGAATTAAGGTATAGTTAACGGTTCTTTTTGGCTGGTCCTCCGAGACTCTTAGAATCATCTCAGATTGAGGAGGCTTCACAGTGCTTAAATGTGCATGAAGGTATAATACCAATCAGGAATAGGAAATCCACCAAAATTGTTAAGTAACTAGAAAGCCTTCAGAAGTGCTAATCAGGGAATATCTTGAAAACTCCAAAGCACTATGATAGGAATTTCTTGGGCACTTAATCTAAAGTGATTCATGTTTCTTCAAACATTTTTTTCCTGGTAGATACCATCACTCTTAGATCATCATCTCAGTGTTGACAAAATAATGATCCTATTGATTTTGACTGATACATGCTGTGAAACGGGCTTAGCTGGGAACATGCCACATGAGTTCTGAGTTAACAGATTTGCTGTCCCACTTTAGGACATAAGACCATCAATTGAGTACATCAGAATTGTTAATAATTTTATTTGTTTTTATCCACTCATTGGATCTTAGGAAAGGCTGAGATTCAATGTTCCTAATTTTTTTAAAATATGTTTTTGTTCTTTAGTTGGTCTCCTCTACTTAAAAAAATGCAACAAATTTTCCAATAGTTGAGCTATTGAGAGATGATAGTTGAGAGAAAAGTTAGTAACATAAAATTGTTGAATATTCGGTCAGTGTTCATAAATGGTCTCAGCTATTCCTACAGATAGTCAAAAATTTTTTTCTAGCTCAACTGATAAGAGATTTAATGAGAGCTAGAGAAGTGTGCAGTGATAAAAGGCTTACTTGTCTTATTTTGTTATCCCATGATCAAATGATGTATTTATTGCTTCTATCAATCAATGATTTCATTTTTTTTTTAAATTTGGGCCATCTCCAAAATCATTCCTTTCTGGTATATTCAAAATCTCTTCTTGCTACCTTTTAAAAAGATCACCCTTCCAATTCAAATAAATCTTCCTCATTCCATTCTTACTTCTATCAGCTTTCAACAAGACAACCACTACCACTACCACCAATTTCATGTTTTCCTCCTCTAACTACCATAGCATCAGCACACACTGATTTTCTCACTCATATTTTACAAAGGAAAATTTGTGACCACACTATACTTTTTATCAATCATTTTACTCCTCTGCCCTATTCAACCTAGTGAGCCTGTTCTGAAAAGCACCCTTGCTGAAGTTACTAATGGCTAACTTCTAAGGCACTGGAAAACATTCAGTCCTGCTCTTAGTTTATCTTTATACAACAACTAACTTTGAAAATCTATTCTTTCTAGGATTCCATGTTCTCAGCTATCCTTAAATCTCTTTAGCATTCCTCTAGCCACTTCCAGTTGCCTATTTTCCTCTACTCATCCCTCAAATCCTGAAAATGTGCACATTTCCATCATTAATCCTCAGCACTTTTATTTCCCAAACTCTCCCTGAAGAAGAACGTGCATTTATGTGTTTTAAATTGTACTCAATATGTTGACAATGCTGAAATCTCTGTCTTCAAATTGTACATGTTCCCAAAGTTTTGACATTTTGTATCTGCTTGCAAAGTATAGAGGTTTTATATTCATTTGTTTGCTGAACATCAACCTCAAATATACCCATGGATCTCCAACTCAAAATGCTGATTTAGGAAGCATCATTTCCCCCTTTAAACTTTTAATCTATAGTATACTTGAATTCAGTTAATGGCATCACCATCTACACATTTGTCCAAACTAGGACCCTGGGAGCAATCTCAGATGTTTCCCTTGTCCTTCATTATCATCTCTCATCATTCAAGTCCTGTAGATCTAATCTCCCAGGTAGTTACCTACCTAAGTACCTTTCAACCTTTATTTATTATGCATCACAGTTACTTGTAGATCTTAGAAAATATATCAAAACCTGTTACCCAACTCAGACCATCAAGTATGGAATTCCTGTGATGGGCCTGAGTAGTAGAATAGTTAACCACCTCTGTGTGTGTTGCCACATTTTCTATTCTTGAATTGCCTTGTTGTTATTATAGTAGTGTATTCACAATATCTTACCTCTTCTCCTATTTGCCTCTTCTCATATACCAATCAGATATACCTTCTGGAAAAGTTTCTCAAAATAATCTTTATTTTATCTTATCCTATAAAATCATTACAGTTCTTTTATAAGATCATTAAGGTGCTCAAATATCTGGGCCATCTTGCTCTCCTGCTGAACAGTTGTTGGCTAGGATTTTCCGCACTTAGCGAGGGAGTTCTTACTTGTATGTTCTTTCTCTTTTACCCTCTCTTCCACCCTCCTTTCCTTATTTCACTTATCTTCCCATTTACCTCCAATGCCTTCCTTTCACCATCATTTGGCATACTAAATATACTAACAAAGTAAGTGAATTAAGTTCAGTTCACTTATATCCCCCAGAAACCTTTGTAGGTCACCCATATTTTATGTTAGGTTAGGTCCCCTCCCCTGTGCTCACCTGTATAGTTAAATTTGCTTGTATATACTATGATCATTTGTACAGGAATTACTTTCCTCTATTAGAATTACTTGAGCTTAAGGATTTAGGACCCATTGCTTTGTGATTCTCTGGCACCTATTATAGTAATATAGCATTTATGATTTTTTAAATGACTGTGAATTCATTAACCAATTAATAGATCTATTTGTCATTTTTCTGTCTCATCAGGATATTTTATTTGCACTTGGCTTGAAGCCTAAAACTCTCAGTGAATGGGTGAGGTGTGCTTTGAAAATCTGTCATTTCTCAAGCTCTTTGTATATTTCATGTTCATTGCTATCAATTTTATTCTATGCAGTACCTCAAAATCATCTTTCTTATCTTAAATTAAATGCATATTTAATATAATTTATGTAAACAACTGATGTTAATTTACCATTTAAATATCTAATCTACAATTTTAATGGATAAATAAAATCAAAGTAACATATAATAAGGTGGATTTTGATATGTAACACCTTGTGGACTATTACACCAGAAGTAACAATAATTTAGATAAAGAAACAGACTTGCTTGGCCGGCGCTGCGGCTCACTAGGCTAATCCTCCGCCTAGCGGCGCCGGCACACCGGGTTCTAGTCCCGGTCGGGGCGCCGGATTCTGTCCCGGTTGCCCCTCTTCCAGGCCAGCTCTCTGCTGTGGCCAGGGAGTGCAGTGGAGGATGGCCCAGGTGCTTGGGCCCTGCACCCCATGGGAGACCAGGAAAAGCACCTGGCTCCTGGCTCCTGCCATCGGATCAGTGCGGTGCACCGGCCGCAGCGCGCCAGCCGCGGCGGCCATTGGAGGGTGAACCAATGGCAAAAGGAAGACCTTTCTCTCTGTCTCTCTCTCTCTCACTGTCCACTCTGCCTGTCAAAAAAAAATAAAAAAAAATAAAAATAAAAAAAAGAAACAGACTCGCGTAGATTCACCAATAATGTGGCAATTACAAATGCAAACTGATAGCAGTATATTCCTGAAGAAAAATCGCTGTCAGGACTAGGGGCATGTGTTGGATAAAATGGTTCAACTTAACAGTTTTGACTTACATTTCATCGCATTAGTGCAAAGGTCATTTTATAGTAATGGAAAATAATTTGTACTTGTAGAGAAAATGGAGTTAGGCTGTAGACTTGGGTGAACTTAACTCTGAATCTCTAGCAGAGTATTTGAAAGTCAGGAAAATAATGGGACAACTATTTGATAGTTCACATATCAGAATATTTAGTATATTTGTTCTGACTCAATGACATTACTGACCCACAATAATTGGACAAAAAACTCCACAAAATGCCCCCAAATATTAAGATTTATTCCTTGGTAATGATAATTTTTGTATCCAAATTCTTCTTTTCCTTTCCCCTACCCACTCTGATCTCTATCATTATTTGGCCTGCATTCCTTAGCTCATTCAGTATATTATCTTCGTGCTTATTCTGTGCACATGTGATAAAATAATCCATGCTAAGATACAACTGATTAATAATGATGCAAGCTGGAAATGTTAAGCCCTGCAGATACCATGCTAAAGACATAGCTTTACATTATTAATTTGATGGGAGCAGTGAAAAATTTCCCTGTAACACACTTGATAGTAAATAGCTATGATCTTAAAATATCTAAACATTATTAAATCTTCTTAAAGCTTTGAGTACTACTGGGGCCGGCATTATGGCATAGTGGGTAAAGCCACTGCCTTTGACACTGGCATCCCACATGGAGGCTGGTTTGTGTCCAAGCTGCACAGCTTCCAATCTAGCTCCTGCTAATCTGCCTAGGAAAGTATTGGAAAGTGGCCCAACTTCTTGGGCTCCTGCACCCATGTGGGAGACCAGAAAGAAGCTCCTGGCTCATGGCATTGCCTGGTTCAGCCCTAGCCATTGTGGTAATCTAAGGACTGAAAGAGCAGATGCAGATGGATGATCTCTCTCTCTCTCTCTCTCTCTCTCTCTCTCTCTCTCTCCACCTCTCTTCTTCCATCTCTCTGTAATTGTGCCTTTCAAATAAATAAGAATAAATATTTTTAAAAAAGCTTTGAGTTCTATAGATCAAAGGGTGATTTAAGACAGTCCCCCTTTCACCAGTAACTTAATACATCATTGTCAGCTATTAAATGTTTAAATGACAAATAATTGTAAAGATAAGCATAATGCAGAACAAATATGAAAGATAACAATCTCATAGTAATCATGTAAGGTTAAGGACTAGCATGTTAAATTCTTGTCTTTTTAGGTGGAATTAACACCAGAGATAGATTTATGCTGAGTGCCTCCGATTGCCTACAAAAATAAATAAAGAACTTTGCAAATATGTGGAATTCATTTTAACCATTATATCGGTAGCTTTGTAGTAGAGTTCTCTGGAGGGTTTCACTGTAATTAAAACTACTCTCTAGCCATGACCCATTTTCAGCTGAAAGCTAGTCTTTGCTAGGCTTACTTGAGAAAGCTGCCCCAATCTCAGTCAGAGCCCTGCACATTTCTCACCAGTGAGATGTACAAATGTCTTCCCTCCAAACACCACAACTCCTAATTTATCTCATGCAAAAATTTAATCACTCTGCTTGTAAAAAAGACCATTTTAAGCTGTTTTAAGATATTCTACAAGTTCTCTCAGAAGGGTTTATTTTAGGGGAGGATATTATTGTTTCTACTCTTTTCCTTGTGATTATGGTAAATCTGCAGAGCCCTTCATTACTTCGCAAAGCACTTACCCACTTCTGATTTTTCATCTAAACAACGGTTCTTAGAAAACTGCATCTCTGGGATGCAGGGTTCAAGGGGCAAGGGATGATGGTAGAAAGTGTAATAAACCCACCAGTGAATGACAAAGCGTGCTCCAACACCTTTATAGCTTTTTTTTGTGGTAAATAAGATTGAAAAAATTAATCAAGTTCCTTACAGTCTAAAAGCTTGTGATAGTCAACAAGGTGAGGATTGATTTAAAGATTTAAATGCAAACCATTATTTTTGGTGTTGCTTCAAAAACAGCTGTTCAAACTATAACAGGATCTTTGATAGTTTGATCAATACTAGTTAAAGCAAAGATAAAACTAGCTGCACAAAATGTCGATTTGGTACACAAAAGGGTCAATTCAGAGGCTTCTAAACATTTTTTCTACAACCAAAGTGTTTCACTCTGCCACTTCAAGAGAGATCAATGTGCAGACACAGGCCATCTGTTTTGCTGAAGCCTCAATCAGAAGAAAATATACCTACTATGGGATTTAAACCAAGATGAAATACAACAACTGCAAACACTGGCAAGGATTAGTCACTTGGAAAAATATTTATCACATGCAGACTGGGAACAGATGCCTAACCAAGGCAATCTGGGGATGCAAATGCACTGGAAGACACAGAACCTGACTTGGGGGAATACATAAAAAGATTACAAAGAATATAGGAAAATGCAGGGATGAGAACATATGGGAAATGGATGGCTAAATAGTCCCAACTGATGATGAAAATGTTCAGGATGCCATAAATGAAAATTAAATTGAATAATATACAGTTAATAATGGAGGGATTCTTGGGTAATAGAGGGCATAAATGATCTTCTGAAGTTATGCACAGTTCAGTGATCAAGAACAATTGGAATAAGCGCATTCAACAATTTTTTTAAAGAAAGATGAATTTATTTTTTAGAAAGGCAGAGTTACAGAGGGAGAGGCAGAGGGGGAGGTAAAGGGGGAGGGAGAGATCATCTATCCACGGTTTACTTTCCAAATGGCCAAAATGACCATGGTTGGGCCAAGCTGAAGCCATGAGCCAGGAGCTTCTTCCAGGTCTCCCATGTAGGTACAGTGGTCCAAGTAACTGGGTCATCTACCACTGCTTTCCCATGCATATTAGCAGAGAGCTGGATCAGAAGTGGAGCAACTGGGTCTAAAAACACTGCCCATATGGTATGCCAGTGCTGTGCTGCAGGTGGTGGCTCAACCTGGTGCACCACAGCACAGACCTCAAATCAATAAATTTGCTTAGCATCCCATCAAGGTCTAAGTCCTCTAACCCCTCCTTTAATTTTACTGTCCCACTAAATCCCAAGCTATAGATTTCATTAATTAGAATAGCCAGGAAAATGAAACCACAAAATTTTCTGTGTTCTTTTATAGTTTCCCTGATAGTCAATACATGGACAAAATGGTACATTGTTCTGATAAATTAATCAAATTTAACAGAGCTTCAAAGGTATAATAAAAGTGTTTTGTAATGTTCCATGAAAACAGAAAAATAGAGGAGGAATTGTATCTCCTCAAGAAACCATCTGGAAAAAAACCCTTATATTTTCTTGTAAAAATAACTAATTATGGAGATATATAGAGCAATTCTTCTTTATTCATTGGGCAACTGAATTACCCTTGACATATATCAACTATATTATTGTCTATGCTGTCTCTTATTTCTCATATTAGATTCACTTTCTTTCTGAGCCTATATATATACACACACACACATACACACACACACACACACACACATATATATATATATACAGTCCCAGCTCAAAACCCAGGTGAGGGTGGAGGTTTCTAATATTATCAGACTTATCACCAGTTGATGATTCTCAGAGTCATCTATTTGTTCAGGCCCTCGTAGCCATCATTCCTGAGGAAGCCTTGAGAGTTCTCATCATCTTTCCCTTACTCAATTTCTTATTTTCCTACTTCTACTAAATGAAACCCACAACTTAGTGGCTGAAAACAACACAGACATATTGTCTCACAATTCTGTGGGTCAGAAGTCTGCTTAAGCTGGGGCTGCTGCACAGGGATAAGCCAAAGTAAAACCTGAACTGTAGACTGGGGTTGTGATCTCATCTAAGGCTCCAAATCCTTTCCTAGGCTCCTCCAGGCTTTTGTTGAATTCAGTTCCTTGCAGTTACAGGATTTGAGGACCATGCTTTCTTACTGGCTAAGGGTCTTTGACATTATAGAGCCCCCATTCAGATCTTTCAGTCCCCTCTCAACATGGCAACCAACAGAAAGATTGCTACCTACTTGGCTATTAATACAGCATCATTTATAATATAATACAGTCATGAGAATGACTATCACAGCACCTTTGCCATGGCATCTTATTTAATTAAGGGAGCTACAATCCCAACATAGTCAAGAGAAGGAGAGCACACATTAAAGGGAAGCTGTCTTGGAGACAACATAGAATTCTGCCTGCCATTCTCCATCAGTGTTGGCTTCTTCCAACTGACCGAGGATTCCCTTCAAGCTCCTGTTGTCCCTTTTAAGGCATCCATAATTAGCTCTATAAGGAAATTCACATCAGAGTTTAGGAGATAGTGGGGTTCTGTTTCTTCAATGAATGCTTATTTCTTAGCATGTTAAATTAAATGAAAATCACTATCACATAAATTATCTTCAGCCACGTGAGACATGTATTATTACTTTCACTATGATTGTGAACAAAATTATTTTTATAGTATTTTCTTATTTTAAATGCTTATCTATTTATTTTGATCTATTTGAAAGAGAGACAGAAAGAGAGAGAGAGAGAAGTTGTTTCCATTTACTGCTTCACTTTGCAAATGCCTTTAAAAGCTGGGGCTGGGCCAAGCTGAAGCCAGGAGCCTGGAACTCAATCTGAGTCTCCCACAAGGGTGTAAAGAACTTAAGTAGTGGGGCCGGTGCCATAGCGTAGCGGGTAAAGCCGCCACCTGCGGTGTCAGCATCCCATATGAGTGCCAGTTCGAGTCCTGGATGCTCTACTTCCAATTCAGCTCTCTGCTATGGCCTGGGAAAGCAGTAGAAGATGGCCCAATTCCTTGGGCCCCTGCATCCGTGTTAGAAACCCAGAAGATGCTCTTGGCTCCTGGCTTCGGATCGGTGCAGCTTTGGCCATGTGGGCAATTGGGGAGTGAACCAGCAGATGGAAGAACTCTCTCTCTCTCTCTCTCTTTCTCTCAGGGCTGTGGAAAGTTGACATTTGGCGCCTCTCCTTCCTATAAAATTCACCCAAGTGGGGAAAAGGGAGACCTAGTATGGGGGAAGGTGAACCTAAAGAACAGAAGCCATCAGTTCCTCTTAGTTCTTGGTCTGGTATAAAGACCACCGGGAACAATTCTGGCTGCTGCTACATGGACATTGAGAGAATATTTGGTCCTACCTAGACATTTGTTTTTTTCCTTTGAATGTTTTATTTTTATGTCTCTTCTGTGCCAACCTGGATGAATGAGATATCTGTTTTCCTTAGTAGTTGTGGTGGAGTACTCACTAGGCATTTCAGGTTTAGAAATCCTATTTCTCATGTTATTTTTTTTAATTACATTTTATTGGTTTGTATTAACACACATCTTCTATCAAAATCAGGGAATAATATGTTATCAATAATTACCCCCAAATAACAAGAGATGCTTTGGGCATATTTATATGTTCAGATTCTCCTTTGCACTCCTATTTTGATAAAGCCATTCACATGCTATTTTCAGACTATAAGCTTTACATTTTGTTTCTATTTTCTTAGAAGTCATTTTGTGATTGTTAAATTAATTTTCACAGCTGTCACACTGATAATTATTCAAACCAACATATGATTTACTTTTTTTTCTACTTAGCACATTCTTATCTACTTATTAATTTTCCAGATATTCTAGAATTTTTTTTCACCGAGTGTATTTTTAATTTCTTCTTTAATCAGAGTTCATGAGTGATCCCATTTTATAAGATTTCTTTGAAATGTATTTCTTTATTGAAATGTATCTATCTTTACTCTTTCCAGTACACATGAATGATAGTTATAAATGGAAGAGAATAGGGACTTACTTGGAATGGGAAAAACTTTTCCATTTCTTTTCATGTTAATTATTTCTTACCCTGGCTCATAAATATACATTGACTCTAAACACTTCCATCTTATTGGTCCCTAATTTCCTCCAGAAGATTCTGTCTTGTCACAGTCTAGTTTTTGAAAAGATAAACAAATATACAAACAGTACTCTTAGGTTTAGCTTGGAGTTAAAGACTAGAAATCACTGCTCAGAGTTACAGGAGCTAGTTTTACATTTTGCAGTCTATTCATTTATTGTATTTAATAACAGAACTTACGACATCTTTAGTTACAAGTATATCTTTATTTCATGATCTACTACAAAGAAAAATTGCTGCCAGTTAAAGTGTGACACTGCGTGGTTGGATACATCTAAATTATTAAATAAATATTAAAATTGAGAGCTAAGAGTTGATGAAATATGACAGTTGTCTGGTGGACTGCTCACAGCAGTCTCTATTCTGGATTTTGCGTTAACACATTATGGAGAATCCATTTATAGGAATTTATTGGAAAATTGCATTTTTCATGAAGACCTCTTCCTTTGTCTCCCTCCTTAATCCAGTTGGATATCACTGTCAGCATGATTCCATTTTCCCTATAACTTCCAAAGTTTCCTAACTGGTGCTTCTGTGGCCCCCTTTCTGGTCTAACAGTGGATTTGTTTTACATATGGTTTGTCATTTCTTTGATATATATGTTTGACTTTCTTTGAACTGAAGCCATAGTTTTCCAACCTAGTATCTCTGGATAGCCTTATTTCAATTAACCACATGGTACTCTATATCCTTTCTTCCTATAGTATATCAGGCAACAAGTTGATCTCAAAGAAATAAAGTATTATTCCTCTGGATAAAATTCTATTTTAAAATCAACAAATTCAAATTCCTCAGCCAGGAACTCAGATTTTCATAACTGGCACTAAAACAGGGGCATCCAATAATTCAACACTTATATGATAATGACAGTAATACAAGGAGCTAACCCTAAGCTTCCTGCCTGGAATATACTGTAACAATCAGCAGCCTTCCTTTCTACTCAATCTAGAATATACATTTTACAGATAGCAGAAATAAGTTTCAAATATGTTGTTTTGTTTTGATTTTTAATCTGCTGTTTGTCTTGGAACCATTAGCTTAGAAATCCAGGGTATATGGTACTCAACAATGCATTTTAAACACAGTTGATGGCTACACCTGCCCTTGTGAATAATTCACAAACACTAAACCACTCCAAGTAGGTATGTTTTCTTTGGAAACAGTTTCCTACATATAAATCATTTCAAATGTTTTCATACTTCAATTTGATAACAAATGTGCTCTTACTTATTATAGTGTTCCTTATTTACTAGAAGTTAGTGATCATAAAATGTATATAATATAAAATACATACTTAAGGAACTTTGTTGGTGGAGAGAGTAGAATATATATGGAAAACTGATCTTCTGTATATAAAGAGAATTGAAAATGAATCTTGATGTGAATGGAAGGGGGGAGGGAGAGGGAAAGGGGAGGGTTGCGGGTGGGAGGGAAGTTATGGGGAGGGGGAAGCCACTGTAAACCATAAGCTGTACTTTGGAAATTTATATTCATTAAATAAAAGTAAAAAAAAAAGATAAAGTCAAACCAATGACAAGTTAGCATAAAAAGTATATTCTAATTCTTTTTTGCGAAAGTTAGGATTAGATGACAGATGTGACTACTTAGCCAATTTAAGAGTATTTATATCATTTATTAATACATACACTTTGTAGAACTTTAGATAGAATAGTTGGTTTGAATGAATGAAGTAGTTGAGTTGTACAATTTGGTTAAAATCCTTATTTTTCCACTTACTATCTACAACCTTGGACATATTTCATAAACTGCCTATGCCTTGATCTCCTTATCCTAGCCTTCTGGATAATAATGACTGTATTCACAGGTTATCAAATTTTTAAAAAGTAATGAATATAAAGTCCTTGACTGAGCATGAAATAAAGATGTGGAGAGGAGAGACAGTTAAAATTTCAGGCACTTTGGTTCATTATAGAAAAACCTGATAAATTCAATTTACAGAGAGATATTACTTAATCCTTAGGCTTTAGGTATGATCTGATATGTATTTGGCCAAGATTTATAATATTGTATAATATTATAACTCAATGCAAATTAATTTGAATTCATTATACCAAAGAAATAAATGTTTAAAAATAAATCCAAACAAAATTATATACACATTATTGCCTGATCTCCTTTTGGAATACTAAAGGGAAAAACAATATTGAGGTTAGCTTCCATTTAAGCAGATTTTTACATTTATTACTATAATTTTAAATATCTTTGAAAAATATTGCAAAAATACTGCAATTCTGCAAAACCTATAATGGATTTTCATTCAGTTGACTCAGAACAAAAGGAAATAAATGACTTACCTTTGGGTGGTAGAAGGGCATCAAAGGGAGTGTAGAATGAGAACTGAGAGAGGTAGAAGTTCTCCGCTCCCAGAGGCAATAGGTTATCACTGGAATCAGTGGGGAAGAAAGAATAGAAAATGCAGGTACATAACAGAGGCATTATTGAAGCTTCTGGGAACAGCCCTGAAGATGTTGCCAACTGGTAGTTCCTGCTTTGTAAATTAGTATCTGTATTATAGAACTCTCCTGATATTTCATTAGGGGATTATTTCTTTTTTTTTTTTTCAGTTTCTTTTCTTCTTAAAATTGGAAAGATCTAAGCATTGGTGACAAGCCAATGGATCTGTCTGGTTGTAAAGTATTCCTCAACAGAGCCCACATTAGTAAAATAATAATCCCTGTGAAACTACTAAATGTTAATTAGAATTTCCTGATTGTTTTGAATATCTGGTTTGTAAATTTGTTGTTACTTAGGAGATTGATGATATTCTCATAGAATTATTTTCTATTAAAACTTTATTTAATTCAGTATTCATTACTTTTTTCTTTGATGCTCTACATGACAGAGGTGTGAAATGTCCATTGATTCCATTAAGCCATCTACTAAATGTTTTAGATTAAAAATGTAATATATTAAGTCACTATTAGTCTAAGGAATAATTTCAATCTTATATCAAAGTTATTTTTATGTGACAATGCTAGAAAGTAGTAATTTAACAAGTGTTATTTTAACCTGACTTGCATTCAAGTCTGATTGACACACACTATAATTTCGAATTCCTGTTGTTTTACCATATTCTGGAGAGAAAGAAAAGATAAACAAGAAATGAGCCATATTCTAGAGAATATCTCATGCCTTATAGCTTCAAGGTAAGTCCACTGTCTTAATGTCCTGTCCTAAAAGCTTTATGATGTACATTTATGCTGTTTCTCATATCACCAGTCCCTCTCACAGACATGCACACACACTGAGAGAAATAGTCTGGTCCTCAGCCTAAGAGAATGCTAGGAACATATCTCCACGATAAGAAACCATAATAATTCATTCTTTTATTCGTTCATCATTTTCTTTGTAAATTTAACATCACCAAAAAACCCTGATCATTTTTTTAAATGGCAATATGTTAATGGAAATGACCAATTCCTTAACGGTCTTCACTATCTCTTTGTGATGGCTATTAGGAAAGAAATTTTGCATGAACATTTTCCAATTTAGACAAAGCTATAATTGGCTCAAGCAAAAATAATATGCAATTTTGTGAGTCAGAGACTATAAAAGGAAAGCAATATCTGATGATCAAATACCTGGGACAAATGTATGATCATAGTTGTCTTTCCAAAGCTGGCAAGAAGATGGACAAAGAAAAACCTCCATTAGTCTTGTAAAGGCTTTCCTGGATAGAACCCATCATTCCTGACTTATGTGGTATTCTTGTAGACGGATGGATGCAAATAAAATACATAGGAACACTGAGCCAGAAAATTTAGTGAACACATAAATCAACTGGAAGGTTTGTGAAAAATGCCTATGCACCTGTCCTACCTACTGGGTGCCCAGTAATTAATTTTAATGTAAGCTCAGTGTTTATCACATCATGAATTTAGTTTCACATCTGCGGGGAAAAAATAAAATTTTGAAAAGGAATAATATAGACTGGTGCAGCAGAATACTTGATATATTTAGAGGTGAACCTAGAGTTTACCTGCTTCTTCACACATAGTTACAAGAAATAGAGAGTGATTATAAAGAAGGTATAGATAGGCCCTCTCCATTACCATTGTTGAAGAACCTGCAACTTTTGTGTGTGTGTGTGTGCATGCGTGTGTCTGTGTGAAACTACTATTAAAATAATCTTTAAAAATATCCTAGAAGACAGTCTGCACAAAATCTATATTTCAACAAAACCAAATTACAACCACTGTGTTGTTTAGGGACATGGGTGTTATGAGAAATGGGTTCATCATTGCACAAACCTAAATTCTATAGGCAAGTTACTAAATGTGGCCTCTTGATGCAGTTTGAGATGCAGGAACTTAGTAGGTATGCCTCCATAACATGTAAGCCTTTTTATATGAGTAGAACTACTTTGTAAAACAACTACTACCACAAGTGTTGTATGTGGACACTTCAAAAGTTTTGGTGCAAAAAAATTGAAACTGATGCACAGAATTCTCGTAGTACTTACCCTCATGAACTTTTGGAATACCCCTCACATGCATGGATTTCAAGATTTTTCGCAGCAAAATAAAATTATCTTTTAAATATATTTTTCACAACTTTCTAAAGTGTGGAAAGTGAATTCATAAGCCAGAATTATGGCCATTTACTATCAAATATGACATACCATACACAATTGTGTGTGCTGTACTTCGGCAGAGCAGATTTGTTTTCAAGAACATCACCAAAAACACATGAGTAACGGACTGCAGTATGACGTTAGGACAGCTATGACATCACTAGGTGACAGCATTTTTTCAGCTCTGTTATATTTTTCTTTTTTTTTTATTTTTTTTTGGACAGGCAGAGTGGACAGTGAGAGAGAGAGAGACAGAGAGAAAGGTCTTCCTTTGCCGTTGGTTCACCCTCCAATGGCCGCCGCGGCCAGCGCGCTGCGGCCGGCGCACCGCGCTGATCCGGTGGCAGGAGCCAGGAGCCAGGTGCTTTTCCTGGTCTCCCATGGGGTGCAGGGCCCAAGCACCTGGGCCATCCTCCACTGCACTCCCTGGCCACAGCAGAGGGCTGGCCTGGAAGAGGGGCAACCGGGACAGAATCCGGCGCCCCGACCGGGACTAGAACCCGGTGTGCCGGCGCCGCTAGGTGGAGGATTAGCCTAGTGAGCCGCGGCGCCGGCCTTCAGCTCTGTTATAATCTTATAGGACCATTATCATTTTTGTGGTCTCTTGTTAACCCAAACATTCATATGTGATGTAACAGTATATTAAAAATGGATATTGGTACTATTTCTTCATTGAGTGTTCACAATTGTTTTTCTCTTTTGTAAACTTTCCAACATATTACAAAAGTGTATTTTTGATGGCTTTCCTCGGAATTGACCCATTTTGTACTAAGTTCAGTTAAAAATTTGCCATTTCTAGTATATGTATTTTGTTCCTAATCAGAGTGAATTAAGGCTAACCAAAAGAGTAGATGAATCATTTAAAAATGAAAGATCTGAAACCATCTTTACTAGAGGAAAACATGGTAGAAATACTGCAACACATTGGCCTAGGCCGAGGCTTCGCAGCAGCTTAGGCAATACAAGCAAAAATAGAAACATGGGAATATGTTAAGCTCAGATGCTTCTGCACATCAAAGAAAACACTCAACAAAGTAAAGAGGGAAACAGAATGGGAAAATCCTTTGCAAACTACGTAATTGATAAAGGATTAATATCCACAATATATCAGGAGCTTAAGAAGCTCAATAACAAAACAATCCAGTTAAGAAATATGTTAAAATATGAACAGGCATTTTCAAAGGATGCAATATAAATTCCAACAGGCACATGAAAAGATGCTCAGGATTACTAGCCATCAGGGAAAAGCAAATAAAAACCATAATGAGTTTTCACTTCACCCCTGTTAAAATGGCTATCTCCAAAAATCAAAAAAATAATAAATGTGGGGATAAAGATATCCTAATACACTGTTGTTGGGAGTGTAAACTCACAACCTTTATGGAAGACAATATGCAGATACCTCAGAGAACTGAAAATAAATCTACCTTATGAACCAGTCATTCCACTTCTAGGAATTTACTCAAAGGAAATGAAATCAGCACATGAAAGTGTTATGTGGACCCTCATGTTGACGGCAACTCAACTGACAATAGCTAAGCTATGGAATCAATCCAAAAGTCCATCAACTGAAGAGTGGATAAAGAAATTATGGAATACTATTCAGCCATAAAAAATGATATCCTGTCTCTTGCAACCAAATAGATATAACCAGAGACCACTATGATTAGTAAAACAAGCCAGACCCCAAAAGACAAACATTAACTGTTTTCCTTGATTTGTGTTAACTAATAAATAGAATACAAAAAAAAATATATGAGCAAAACTGATATTTTGAGATTTGATTATTATTTATATCCCTTGTCAATACTCTTGAGACACAGTGGTTTTTCTATTTATCACTTGTTGAATTGTTTATTTAGTCGATGGTTAAGCTTGTGATTATACAGAAATTAAAAGTATGCCATTGTAAAAATTATAAGAAAAATAAGAAATAAGGGAAGGGGTGGAAGTGAGTGAGGGGGAGGAAAGGGTGGGAATTATCATTATGCTCCTAAAACTGTATACATGAAATACAGGAGATTTTTTCCCTTTTTACAAATAAAAACTTTTTTAAATTGAAAAAATAAAATTCAAAAAGAAAATAAATTTTTAAATTCCCAAAAAAAGAATGAGACAAAAAGACCAACCTTGAATGAAGGGTGGAGAATTTAATACTGAGAACCTGAATATTCTTCAAGGTAGAGGTATATTTATCAATTTTTTATAAGACTTTATTTATTTATTTACTTATTTGAACAGGAGCCAAGAGCTTCTTCCAGGTTCCCCACATGGGTGCAAGGGCCCATGGACTTGGGCCATCTTCTACTGCTTTCCCAGGCACATTTGCAGGGAGCTAGATCAGAAGTGGAGTAGCCTGGTCTTGAATCAGTACCCATATGGGATGCTGCCACTGCAGACAGAAGCTTAGCTCACTGTGCCAAAGTGCCGGCCACTATACCTGTCAGTTTAACAGGGGATTTTTGAGTAGAGAAAAGGGAAAAACCATACTTTTATGCTATAACTTATTCTTTGAAAAATATTTTAAAATGTTTAATATTTTTAAAATTTTATTAAGTCAACAACAGGAGTCACTGTGCACTTACTCCTCGTGTAGGATCTTTGTCCTTAGTGTGCTGTACATTGAGATTTAATGCTATAACTAGTACTCAAACAGTATTTTTCACTTCATGTTTCTGTGTGGGAGCAAACTGTTGAAATCTTTACTTAATGTATGCTAAACTGATCTTCTGTATATAAAGAGAAACGAAAATGAATCTTGATGTGAATGGAAGGGGAGAGGGAGCCGGAAAGGGGAGGGTTGCGGGTTGGAGGGATGTTATGGGGGGGAAGCCATTGTAATCCATAAGCTGTACTTTGGAAATTTATATTCATTAAATAAAAGTTAAAAAAAATAAAAAACAGATTTCAGGTATTTTATAGAAGATAACAATACTCTCTCTCCCGCCCTTCTTCTCTCAATCCCACCTTCCTTTCTTTTTTTTCTTTCATTTTTCGATAATATAAATTCAATCTATTTTATACTCAGACTTAATACATTATTAACCCAATGATCAACAAGTAAAAAGTAGAAAGATCACTGTTCCACATGAATATAGATAAAGGCTATAAAAACAATCAAATCATAAGATGTCAGTTTCATTCTTAGATTTCTTTTTTGTATTCTATATCAACTACCATGTATCAGAGAAAATCTGATATTTGTCCTTGGAGGACTGGCTTATTTCAGTAATAGTCTCCAGTTGCATCCATTTAGTTGCTAAACACAGGAACATTTATTTATTTACTGAGGAACGCAAGCCCTTGGACTATCTTGCACTGTTTACCAGGAGCAACACAGGAAGCTGAACAGGACGCAGAGTAGTGAAGACTCAAACAAGCACTTCGATGCAGGATGCCTGCACTCTCACTAGTGGCTTCTTAACCTGTTGGCCACAATGCCAGCTTCTGTACTTATTTTATTTTCAGATATCTTCATCTGTATTAGTATAGTAGTTCTTCATTGCATTAACAATTAATACTTTAAATTATTTATTTATTTATTTTAGTGGCAAGGGGAGAGAGAGAAAGAGAGAGAATAAAGATTTCATCATTTGCTTCTACTCTCTGGTCTACTTTTTTTTTTTTTTTTTTGACAGGCAGAGTGGACAGTGAGAGAGAAAGACAGAGAGAAAGGTCTTCCTTTGCCGTTGGTTCACCCTCCAATGGCCGCCAAGGCCGGTGCGCACCACGCTGATCTGATGGCAGGAGCCAGGTACTTATCCTGGTCTCCCATGGGGTGCAGGGCCCAAGCACTTGGGCCATCCTCCACTGCACTCCCTGGCCACAGCAGAGAGCTGGTCTGGAAGAGGGGCAACCGGGACAGAATCCGGCGCCCGGACCGGGACTAGAACCCGGTGTGCCGGCACCGCAAGGTGGAGGATTAGCCTAGTGAGCCACGGCGCCGGCCTTCTCCGGTCTACTTTTAAAATGCTTACACCAACTGGGACTGGCCTAGATTTTTTTAAGGAGAAATTTCTTTAAGTAAACATTTTTATAAAAGTATGCAAAACACTCAGCTAAATATGTCTAAATTTTAAGACATCTTTAATGTATTTTGGAGCATACATATATTATTTTATAAATTCATTCTTAGCACAAAGAGACACAGCTGAAATCATTGTTGACAACTTTTAACCTTTTCAAAATTCTCTCTCTGATAAGTTAAAAATAGTTATAGAGTAAGTCTTTGGTGAACTAGTTAAGTCACCTCTTCTGACATCCACATCCCACTTGCACTCCCTGGTTTGAATCTTGGTTCCACTTCTGCCTACCCCGCTTCCTGCCAATGCCTCATGTTAGGCTGCAGATGATGGCTCAAGTAGTAGGGTTCCTGTCACCCATGTAGGAGACGAAAATTGAGTTCCATTTCCTGGCTTCAGTCTGGCCCATCTCTGGCTATTGCCAGCATATAATCTTTCATCTCTCTGCTTTTCAGATATATTAAAATAGAAATAGAAAATAAACAATTAAAAGGACAATTGTTTGTACTAGCACTTCAAAGTTTAGAATATTACTTATTTCTTTTTTTTTAAGTTACAGAGAAGCAGAGAAAGAGAGGTCTTCCATCAGATGGTTCACTCCCCAGTTGGCTGCAACAGCCGGAACTGCGCTGATCCGAAGCCAGGAGCCAGAAGCTTCCTCTGGGTTTCCCACACAGGTGCAGGGGCCAAAGGACTTTAAGTTGATTAAATTAATATTGAAAGATATTTGTGGCTTATTACCAATAATGTTTTCCTTTGAAAGCCATATTTGTCTTTAGTGCTATTAGAAAAGAATGTGGCTGTGTAGATGATTCCCTAGAATGTAGGAAAAAATGAATCTGAGTTTCCTGGACAGCAAATGAATACTGGTGGCAGTTACTAAATACTATAAACCACTTTTAACTTGCAGAATGTTTACCTTGTAGAAAACATCCAATTAATATGCAAACCTACCTACCTATAACACTCCACATTTGGGAAATTTGAAAGGTAGCATTTATTTTCATTACCCCCTAGTAAGATCAATACCACAGCTAGGATCTACCAATACTTTCAATTTTGCATCCATTTTCTGGAGATAAAAAGTGCTATAAAGGTGGTAAGTTCACAGGTCAAGCTCATCCCATCAATCAGCTTTACTGAGTTCAGGAAAGGTCTCTTCGTTTTGACCTTGCCCATATGGTCACTTGTTTTATTGTGGTTTTTCCTTGTACTAAACTCTATTCTAAAGCAAATGATAAATTTCTTAATCTGGGAAAGGAAAAGTGTCTTTGAATTTAAACATGTTATTAAACTTAAAAATACTTATGAACTTAATACTCAGTACCTTTCTAAAACAGAAGGCTTCATCCTAGAACAAAGAAACATATGCAAAATGCAATTTATCAAATTGTATACCTGAATTTATTACTAATGTATAAAGAAAAGAATTTAGTACTTTGTAGACAGGGATAACTAAAGTAATTTATTTATTCAGTAGTATTGTAGACTGATGAAAGATACCCCTGAGTTTGATTTCTTGAATAACAACCAGCAATATTTGAGGTTGTAGCTGATACAAAGATTTAGACTTTGCATGAATAGAGCACAGTTCTCTTGTTCACTAGTGCTGGCCATGTACCCCGAACTAGAAAAACATATGTTTAAACTATGAATAATGTGAGATTGTTCATTCCTGCAGCATTACCTACCCCAGAGCTTCTCAAACCTGAATGTGCATAAATCACCTGGGAACCTTATAAACACGGGTAAAAATCTGTAGTCCCAACACGTTGTCAGTGTGATGCTAACGCTGCTAATCTAGAAACTACCTCTAGAGTAGCAGGGCCTGGCATAACTGGCTGATACAGTGGCACTAATGACATTGAAACCCAGTGTTTTTGCTCTACATTCAGGGCTTGTTTTTCCAGATTGCACTTGTGCATTGCATTGAATAAATTCAATGCAATCAATCCCATCATAGCTAGTTAGTTAACAGGAGAAATAAGAAAAATAAGAAAAAGTTATCTGATTGCATATAAGGCAATATGATCAAGTATTGTTTGGTGAAATTTAAAAACTATATTCTAGATTGCTTTGGAAAATGTGGGTCAGTAAAAAATTTTAAACATCCAATGAATTATTGATTAATGTTAAAATATTTGGAAATATTAAAATAATTATTGTGGTGTCCTTCCCTGAGCATACAACCAAACACAATCCATAGTCTCTCCTGTAGTTAGGTTTGACAATGTGGTTAAGTTCTAACTATTGGGCCATGTGATGAAATGTGTGCCTTTTTACACTTGATCCACTGATCTTTCCAAATGCAATCTTTCAGGCTCCTATTCCTTCCTCCTGAATTATAATATCTAGCTGTACGTATGTGCTTTTAGAAAACACAGAGTTTCCATAAACCTAAATCCTCCAACCTAAAAGCATCTTGGTCATTATACAGGAGAACAAATAGGTGTTATTTTGAGGGACATGGGGAAGAGTGGCTACTTGTTACAGCAGTTGCCATTCTAGCTGAAAGAGTTTTGTATAAATAATTTTGGGAGGAAAAGTTCTCTTATAAACACTCTTTGTTCTCTGAAAGTTACTCTTTACTATTTATTAAAGATCCCAATGGACTGAGAGATACCAGGTCTTTGGCTAGGGCTCACGTCATACTATCTCTCTCCCCAGCTCTGCACAGTAGTGATACAGCTAATCTGTCTTGTGAACAAAGTTCCTTCTCAGAGATTTTTGCACATGTCATTTTATCTGTCTAGAAGACCCCTATCCAATATACTTGCATGGTTCATGATTACACATATACATGTGCTTTGTCCAGGTGTTTCTTTCATTCTATGAATGCTTCCCTGCATTAATCCCCTTCACACTTATGCAAAAACTTGACCTGCGCTTACAACTGTTTCTCAAGATCTGTTCTCAGGAGAATCCAGTCTTTGCTCCCCTTTTATGATTTTTAGAGCCAGCCTTTGTAAGCACTGTATCTTTACATTTGGCTTGGAAGATATTTCTAAATCTAAAATATCTTTCTATTCATTTATTTATTTTATTGGGATTTCCTAGAGTTCTTTCATATCTATATCTAAGTACATAGTCCAGTATAGAAAATAATTAGCGAATTTCTCTTCAATTGCTCTGTCTTCCTTTTCTCTCCTCTCAAAAACCAATTAAAAGTGTTTTATCTTTTCTTTTTGTAATTTATAAGGCTTCATTTAGCCTCAATATTTTTTTAAAACTCATTTCTCTTTGCTGCATTCAGAATTAATTTTTTAATATATATCAATTGAATAATTTTCTTTTCGGCTTTGTTTCAGCTGTTCTTTTAATATGTCTAAAATAAGTTCTTAATTGCAAAGATGTTTTCTTTCTTTTATAGATGATTTATTGGGTTTCTTTTCTAATCTGTAAATTATTTTTTAAAGATTTATTTACTGCTTTGAAAGACAGACTTGTAGAGAGACAGAGACAGAGAGACAGACAGAGAGAGAAAGAGAGAGAGGGAGAGAGAGAAAGAGTCTTCCATCTGCTGGTTCACTCCTCAGTTGGTCAAAATGGCCAGGGGTGGGCCAGGCTGAAGCCAGGAACCAGGAGATTCTTCTGGTTCTCTCCCATGGATGTAGAAGCCCTAGTATTTGGAAATGTTCTTTGCTTTCCAAGGCAAATTAATAGGAAGCTAGATTAGCAGTGGAGCAGCCAGGACTTGAATTTGTGCCCATATGGGATGCCAATGCCACATGCAGTGGCTTAACCCACTACTCCACAATGCAGGCCCCATGTAGACTTTTGATGTCATTTATTCCTTAATCACATCTTTGGAGAATTCTCATTTCTTTGGACATATTAAATGCACATTTTTATTTTAATTTACATAATTCTGGTATCTATACAAGTTCAATTCTGCCATTGCGATTACTCTCAGTTGCACTGGATAGTTTCCTTGCATGCGTGTGAGTTTTGAATAGTAAGCTCAACTATGAAACTGTACATGTGCAAGATATTTTTGGTTCAATATTAATGCACATTCCCTCATGGAGTATTTCAACTGTTTTTACCAACTGTTTTGGGGTTCCTGGCTTTTGGGCCATAGCCATAGTTAATACTATCTCTTAGCCCAATGGGAACAAATTAAAAACTTTAAAATTGGATATTTTATTGTATTTTAATTTTTCCCTCCATCTAGTATCAAGACCATAACAGGCAAATCTTCAATTGCAGAATATTTTTGTTGTTATCATCAGTAACACGGCAGGCTGGCAATTTTTAAATATTTTGGGATATTCACAAAGTTATTTTTGTGTGTGTATGAAGTCTTGGATCTGAAATCCTCTTGGCTTTGACTTCTGGTCTCATATCCTACTTCTTCACTGATCGCCTCTTAGGACAAATGCTGGTCTCAAGAAATCACTTAAGATGTTTTTTATTGTTTCTAATAGGATCCAGTGATGCACTTATTTTTCCCATATTTCAGTGATGCACTTATTTTTAAAATATATTATCTATTATTTTCATATTCTCTAACCTAGGAGGGTTTCTGCAGATATCAGTTCCAGTGTATTGGCAGAAATGATTAGCAGAGTTATCATTTTAATGTGTATTTATTTCAAAGGAGGTGAAGGGAGGTGGAGAGAAAGATGGAAAAAGAAAGAGAAAGAGAAAAAGTGTGAGAATGGGAATATCTACTAGTTCATTCCTCCAAATCTCGCCAAAAACCAGGCTGGAACCTCAGTGCCTGAGCCAGACATGGGCTGCATCCCCAGGAAGCTGGACCAAAGCGAAGGATCCAGAACACTAGACAAGACCAGAAAAGATACCTTGACACAGGATGTCAAAGTCTTAAGAAGCAGGTTAATCCTTTGCACAACGATGTATATCCCAGCAAGCTATAGTTTAATTCACAATTGAAGTTCCTTACATTTTAGGACAGGGTGCTCCTATTCTACAGGATAAAACACTTAACCTCTTTCATATGATACCAAAACCTACGTGTTTCTCATACTGTATGGAAGACTTACGGAAACTTATTTTCTCATTGCCATTGATGACTTTATTCCTTCTGGCTACAATAATTATATTTCAATAGTCAGCTTTAGATCTTGTCAACCCAAATCCTACCATATTCTTTATATTAAAATGCATTCTACTCTCCTATATATCACTTTTTGGCAAGCTCTATTACCATATTACTCATTTTTAGCTTGACTCTTCAAATCCAGGGAATATAGAATTCTCACCTCTTTCACAATTATCTGGCATATGTCCAAAAACATGAGAACTCTTACTCATAATTTATTTTCATGAATGGATCTTTATTGTACATATCTTTTAACCCATATAAATTCCTTAATATATGTAATATTTCATATTTTACTAAAGATGAATTTTAGGCAGAGAAGCTTATTGACTTATCTGAAGGCCCTCAATTAGTAGTCACATGTGCATGATGCAGAGAAAGTCAATATGGAAGCCAAACTACATATTGCTATTGAACTGCTAAATAAAATTTTTTCTAGCATCATATTTTGAGGAGCTTATGATGGAAAACTCACATTAAGCCCTCTGGCTCAAGTCATCAGATTAGAAACTTCTTATGTAGTAACGACAACAGCCATTCTTAGCATTTTAATTTGAAATGCTTCTCTCAAATTCCTTCTTATCCTAGAAAGACAATATCATACAACTATTTGGGAGTAGGACAGTTATAATGGGAGCTATTTATTTTCTTATCATTGTCTTATGTTGAAATATGTAAAAAAACAGATGAGAGTGTTGTGTATTGTGGTAATATGAACATGTATATTACTTTACTATTCAACAATACAGTTATATAAATATGTATATATATATGTGTGTGTGTGTGTGTGTGTATATATATATATATATATATAACCAATTCCAGTCTGGCAAGATTTACTTGGTTTTTCTGTGTAAGATGAAATGGAAGACTTAAGAGTTAATGGAGTCAAAACAATGGCATGAAACTTATGAGTGTGTCTTCTGTAATAGAGGATGCTGATTTAGATATCTACTTTTACTCAATGCTTCTTTTGCAACCTGTTTTGATATAGACCGTCATGCTTCTTATTGCCAAAATATCGTTAATAAAACAAAATTTTTAATCAAATGACTTCCGTATGTATGTATGTATGTATGTCTTTCTTATTTATCATAGATGTAATAAAATTTGAATAAATCAGTATTAGAGGATCTGGGAATATGCAGCTCATCTCTTTCTTTCTTTCTTTCTTTTTTTTTTTTTTTTTGACAGGTAGAGTTATAGACAGTGAAAGAGAGAGAAAGGTCTTCCTTCCATTGGTTCACCCCCCAAATGGCTGCTACTGCCGGAGCACCGCACTGATTGGAAGCCAGGAGCCAGGCGCTTCCTCCTGGTCTCCCATGTGGGTGCAGGGCCCAAGCCGTTGGGCCATCCTCCACTGCCCTCCCGGGCCACAGCAGAGAGCCGAACTGGAAGAGGAGCAACTGGGACAGAATCCGGTGCCCCAACCAGGACTAGAACCCGGGGTGCCGGCACCGCAGGCAGAAGATTAGCCAAGTGAGTAGCGGTACCAGCCAGCTCATTTTTCTGAACACACAAATGCAAAGATGGCTTCTTCTTCTAGACTTGTAAGTCAAAGACGAAACAGTTTCATTGTTTAATTTGGCAGCTTGAACATCTGGCTTTAGGACATTTCAATATATCCACTGAAGTAAATTAGTCAAAGATAGTAGGATTACTATTTCATCCAGTAATCACAATTGTTATCCCGCGGCCATTTTAAAAATACATTATTGTGTCCCCAAGAAATATAACTGGACAGATGCGGGGAGACCTGCGTCCAAGAGACAATAGACCTAATTGAACTGAAGTATTTTCCATCTTTTATTTATTCCACCTACATATGAAAGGAAGTATGTTCCTAAGAATAACTAGGCTCTGAGAGCTTTATTTTACTTGTTGGGGAAGAACATAACATTATTTTTCCTCCACGATGTGGTTTAAGGTAAACAATAACAATTTGAAGTAAAATATTACAGAACTCTGCTTTAATATTGGCTCCAGTGGTCGGAGTCAATAACACACTGTGATCTTCCCTGACTTTCAAAACCATATTATCACCGAATTGGTATTAGTGGTGATAAATAATCCAGCTTTCTGCTTAGTTTCTTGATATTGCCTCAAACCTAATTTCAAAAATGTCATCACCTTATGGATGACAAAACTGAAACCTACATTTATTTATTTATTCCCTCATTTATTTATCCAACAAGTACTTATTTAGTGATTAATGTTTGCCAGGCACTGCCACTGGGGCCACAGCAGAGAGGATCAGGCATTAGTCTTCTCACATGGAGCCTTCGTTTTAAGGTTTGTGGAGGATCCATACTGAACAGTTAAGAAAAAGAAAAGAAGTGGGATTTTGCATCTATATCCATGCCCTGAGAAACAGAAATGAAGTAGTAATGTGATAATTGGGTAGGGAGATTTGGAAAACAGGCATGACAGACCTCATTAAAGGGGAGAGTGTTTAAGCTCTGACCTGAAAAATCAAAACAGTAAGTAGAAAAAACTCTATCATATGGGAACCAGCTAGATACACCATTAAAGAGGCATTTGAGATTAAAGCAAAGGTTCTAATGAACAAAGAAACACATATGAGCAGGTACAATGAGGGTTTTTGTCTTCACTGTTCTACTCTCCATCTTTAAATGTATTCTCTTGTGAAAAAAAAAACTAGATGGATTTTTAAGACATTTCCTTAAGCTGCTCTGTTTTCCATCCTTTGTTTTCTACTAATGGAATTTTTTTTTTTGGACAGTCAGAGTGGACAGTGAGCAAGAGAGACAGAGAGGAAGGTCTTCCTTTGCCGTTGGTTCACCCAACCAGTGGCCACTGTGGCCAGCGCGCTGCAGCTGGCACACCGTGCTGATCTTAAGCCAGGAGCCAGGTGCTTCTCCTGGTCTCCTATGTAGGTGCAGGGCCCAAGGACTTGGGCCATCCTCCACTGCACTCCCGGGCCACAGCAGAGAGCTGGACTAGAAGAGGAGCAACCAGGACAGAATCTGATGCCCCGACCTGGACTAGAACCCGGTATGCCAGCACTGCAGGCAGAGGATTAGCCTAGTGAGCCATGGTGCCGGGTTACTAATGAAATTTTTAAAGCATGTCTCTAAAATCTTCCTGTGGATGCCCAAACATACACACAGTAACACAAACCCTTCTAAATACTTTCAACAACTTGGGTCAACTCCTACATTTTGTTCTGGAACTTGCCAGGGGCTGGTGCTGTTGCCTAGCCCGTGAAGTTGCAGCCTGCAATGCCAGCATCCCATATGGGCACTGTTCTGTTTCGTGGCTATTCTACTTCTGATCCAGTTCCCTAATGGCCTGGGAAAGGAGCAGAAGATATTTCAAGTGCTTGGGCCCCTGTTTCACACGTGGTAGAGCTAGAAGAAGCTCCTGGCTCCTGGCATCAGCTGGGCCCAGTCCTGTCTATTACAGCCATCTCAGGAATGAACCAGAGAATGGAAGATCTCTCATTCTCTCATTCTCATTCTCAATCTCTCTCTCTCTCTCTCTCTCTCTCTCTCTCTGATTCTCTGTTTCTCTTTCTCTTTCTAGAAGAAATGGATAGAATCTTAGACACATACAATCTACCAAAATTGAGTAATGAAGATATAGAAAACCTATGCAGACAAATAAACAGCACAGATATTGAATCAGTAATACCCTCCCAACAAAGAAAAGCCCAAGACCAGAGGAATTCACTACTGAATTCTACCAGACATTTAAAGAATTAATTCCAATTCAATTCAAGCTATTCAAAACAATCGAAAGGGAAAGAGTCCTCCCGAATTTCTACAGGGCAATATCACCTAAATTCCTAAACTAGAAAAAGATACAACAGAGAAAGAGAACTACAGACCAGTAACCCTAGTGAACATAGTTGCAAAAATCTTCAACAAATTAGTAGCTAATTGAATCCAACAACACATCAGAAAGATCATTCTCCTGGATAAAAAGGGATTTGTCCCTGGTATGTGGGGATGGTTCAGCATATGTAAATCAAGGTGTGATACATCACATTAACAAACTGAAGAATAAAAACCATATGATTATCTCAATAGATGCATTTGATAAGATACAACATTCTTTCATGATAAAATCTTTAAGCAATTGGGTATAGAAGAAACAATCCTCAACACAATCAAGATAAATGTGACAAACCCACAGCCAGCATCTTTTTTTATTTAGATTTTATTTTTTATTTATTTGAGAGGCAGATTTACAGACAGTGAGAGGGAGAGACAGAGAGAAAGTCTTCCAACCACTGGTTCACTCCCAAATGGCCACATGGCTAGAGCTGAGCCAATCTGAAGCCAAGAGCCAGGTGCTTCCTCAGGCTCCCATGTAGATGCAGGGGCCCAAGGACTTGGGACATCTTACATTGCTTTCCCAGGCCAAGGCAGAGAACTTGATTGGAAGAGGAGTGGCCAGGACTAGAATCAGGGTCCATATGAAATGCTGGCACTGTAGGTGGAGGATTAACCTACTGTGCCACAATGCTGGCCAGCATCTTATTGAATGGAGAAACGCTGGAAGTATTTCCACTAAGATACAGAACCAGACAAGAATGCCTACTTTTTAAAAAAATATTTATTTATCTATTTGAGAGACAGTTACAGACAGAGTTGGAGAGACAAAAAGAAGTCTTCCATCCACTGGTTTACTCCTCAAATGACCACAATGGCTAGTGCAGGACTGATCAAAAGCCAAGAGCAAAGAGCTTCTTCCAGGTCTCCCACGCAGGTACAGGGGCCCAAGAAATGAATCATCTTCAACTGCTTTCACAGGCCTTCAGCAAAGAACTGGATCAGAAGAGCAGCCAGGAAACGAACTGGTGCCCAAATGGGTGCCAGCACCACAGGTGGAAGTTTAATATACTACACCACAGTGCTTGCCCCAGATGCCCACTTTCATAATTGCTATTGAATATAGTCCTCAAAGTTTTAACCAGAGCCTTTGACAAGAAAAAGAAATCAAATAGATACAAGTTAGAAAGGAGGAAGTCAAATTATCCCTGTTTGCAGATTATTAGATTTTATATATGGGAAACCAAAACTCCTCTAAGAGACTATTGGAATTCATAAAAGAGTTTGGTATAGCGACAATATATAAAATTAACATACAAAAGTCAATAGCCCTTGTATACAAAGATAATGCTATGGCTGCGAAAGAACTTATAAGATCAGTACCACTCACAATAGCTACAAAAATTAAATACCTTGAAATAAATTTAACCAAAAAGCTGGAAGATCTTTATGATTAAAATCACGAAACATCAAAGAAAGAAATAGAGGACACAAAAAATAACGATCTTCAATGTTCCTGGATTGGAAAAATTAATATAATCAAAATGCCTATACTACCAAAAGCAATTTGCAGATTCATTTTGATCCCAATCAAAATACCAAAGACATTCTTCTCAGATCTAGGAAAAATGGTACAAAAATTCATATAAAGCCACAAGAGACCCTGAAGAGCTAAAGCAATATTAAGCACAAAGATAACTGGAGGCATCATAATACCAGATTTTAAGAAATACTACAGGGCAAATATGATCAAAACAGCCTGGTACTGGCAGAAAAATAGAAATGTAAACCAATGGAACAAAATAGAATCCATATAAATCAATCCATGCACCTACAAACAACTAATCTTTGATAAAAAGCTAAAATCAATTCCTAGAGCAAGAGCAGTCTCTTCAACAAATGGTACTGAGAAAATTGGATCTCTGCCAACAGAACTATGAAACAAGACCCCTACTTTACATCTTATACAAAGATCTATTCAAAATGGGTCAAGAATCTAAATGTTCAACCTGATACCATCAAATTACTAGAGGAGAACATTGGAGAAATTCTGCAAGACACTGTCATAGGTAAAGAGTTCTCTAAAGAGACCCAAGAACACAGGCAACCAACAATATTGAAAAATGAGATTACATCTAGCTAGGAAGCTTCTGCACCACAAAGAATATGCTCAGCAAAGTTAAGATGAACAGACAGAATGGGAGAAAATAACTGTAAACTATGAAACTGATAAAGAATTAACATCCAAAATCTATGACAAACTCAAGAAACTCAACAACAACTAAACAAACAATCCAGGTAGGAAAGTGTCCAAAGACTTATACAGGCATTTTTCAAAAGAGGAAATTCAAATGGCCAACAGACACATGAAAAAATACTCAGGATCACTAGCCATCAGGGAAATGAAAATCAATCCAGTTGGAATGGCTCTCATACAGAAATCAACAAGCAGTAAATACTGGTGAGGATGTAGGGGAAAGAGATCCCAATCCACTGTTGGTCAGAAGATAAACTAGTACAGCTATTGTGGAAAACAATATGGAGATACCTCAGAAAGCTGAAAATAGATATAGCATATGACCCAGCCATCTCACTCCTGAAATGACCCAATGGAAATTAAATTAACATATGAAAGAGCTATCTGACCACAAATTTTATTGCAACTCAATTTACAATAGCTAAGATATATAATCAACCCAGATGTCTATCAACTGAAGACTGGAAAAATTATGATATACATATGTCATATATATCATATATCACATATACCATATATACTACATATATATCACATAGATCATATATGATATATATACATATGTGTGTATGTGTTTATATATATATATATCCTCCCTATGGAATACTATACAACTGTAAAAAAGAATGAAATCCTTTCGCAACAAAATGGATGTAACTGGAAATCATTATACTTAGTGAAATAAGCCAATCCCAAAACAAGAAATAGTATTTTCTGCCTGATCTGTGGTAACTAATAGAGTATCAAAAATGTAATGTGTAGTGAAATTGATATTGATATTTTAAGCTTTGATGATTCTTTGCAGAACTTATCTCTACTATTGAGGAATAGTTTTTTTTTTATCTTCATACTATTTGTTTAATTTTGCTTAGTGTGGGGCTACTTGTATGAGTATAAAGTAAACTGAAAAATCATTGCAAAAATTAAGAGAAGGAATAAGAAGGAAGGAGGAGAAATGGTTGGAGCACAGGCTGGAGGTAGGGTAGAGTGGGAAATATCACTATGTTCCTAAATCTGTGTATATGAAATACATGAAATTTATTTACCTTAAATAAAAAAAGACAACAATGAGGTTTCAACCCCCCCAATTATAATGGCTCTTATACAGAAATCAACAAACAATAAATACTGACAAGGATGTGTGAGAATCTACTCTTAGTGAGAATATAAACTAACATATCCATTGTGGAAGACGTTATTGAGATACCTCAGAAAGCTGAAAATAGATATACTGCATGACCCAAGCATCCCACTCCTAAGAATTAACCCAAATGAAATGAAACCAGCATATGAATCAACCCAGATGTCCACCAACAGATGAGTGGATAAAGAAATCAGGATATATACCAACTATGAATAATACTCAACCAAAAAATGAATGAAATCTTGTCTGTTGTCCCTGATCTGTGGTAACTAATAGAGTACTAAAAAGTGTAATGTATATGAGTGAACTGACATTTTGAGATTCAATGATTATTTATAGCCTTTGTCTCTACTGTTGAGGAATGGTGTTTTCTTCTTACAATTTGTTGAATTTCTCATTTTATTTTATCATGCAATACTAATGTAGATACATAGTATGGCATATTCTCTACTGATTCCCCATCACAACTTTTGCTCTTGTATATCAAGAGGTTGTTAAAAAGATTACTGGTATTAAATTCAGGGATATCTACATGTGAAATATCTTATGTGCCATTAGATGGATATATGATCTTGAAATAATATGAGATTATATATAAAAATGCTTTGCTTGCAGTAGACTATTCATGTATCACCCTCTCCCTGCCTCCAACATGTATTAGGGTTAGCAATTATCTCAGTACCTTTGCTCAGTGACAAGACAAATCTTAGAATTCAACCGTTTTGTGGATGCTTTGGAAGTGAAATATGATGAAGACAAAAGTGTTTATGTCAACTGGAGAAGTATTTTAATGAAATTAACTGACTTCATCAGATACAGCAAGGCAGCATACAACATGTGATGCTAAGAGAACAATTGAAACATTTGTTATTAGCATGCAGAGAAACTGTCCATATGTGGGCCTTCATGTTTGTCTGTAGCCCCCACATAACATCACTGTAGTAAAAATTGAACATTTTTAGCCATCTCAATATTTTCTATGTTAAGATCATTATATGCTTCCTTATCAGAGATTATAAAATGTCATAAATAAGAAAAGTATGGGAATTGCAAAGGTTTTATTAAAAAATAGAATTTATCTCCTCACTACACAAGCTCCACAGTACATACCTACTCTTCTTCCCTCCCCTTCTCCAATTTCTTTTAAGCACTGCTAAAAACAAAGACTAAACCAAAAAATCATTGAGGATGTGTGGCAATTCAGGTTATACTTAAGATAATATTAAAACTCTGGAAGAGACTGGGCAATATAAGACAATGAGGTTTCTATTATTTGTGTTTACTCAAATACATTTTTCCAAATTTTTTATTATTAATTCAAAAGGTTGACATGGGAGGAGAAGAAAGAGAGAGGGAGGGGGAGTTGGAGTGGGGGAGATAGAGATCTTCAACCAGCTGATTCACTCATCAAATGCTTACAATAGCTCGGGCTAAATCAGCAGAACCTGAGTCAGAAACTCAATCTAGATCTCCCACATCAGTGGCAGGAACAAAAATTACTGGGCCATCAACTGTTGCCTCTTGAACTGTGCATTAACAGGAAAATGCAACAGAGAGTGAAGCTGTAACTCCGACACTGTTATGCGATAGTGACATTTCAAGCACTGTTGTACAAATGTCTGCACCCTCAAATACACTTTGATATTAAGCTTTAATATATAACAATAATTCCTGTCCCAATATGAACATCTCTTATTCATTTTCTAGGATAAAATTAATGCAAATACAGGTTGGATACTCTACATTTGCCCCTGTAGACCTAGTCACTTTTCTGACTTCATCTATGTCCTGTGAGATTTATGCTTCTGTGGCTGGGGCTCCTTTGCACGCTAACCTCAATTTAGGTTACATTAATGGAGGCCATGACAGAAAATACAAAAGGAGATGTATAATGAGCCCAGGGTTTATTCTTCTGCCTGCTCACTTCTTGCTGTGCTGCAGGTTAGTAGTTGCTGTGTTTCATCACCCAAGACTCAGTTCCTTCCGCAGAATGGCTCTTACAAATCTATCACCCTTTTTAGAATCTAGGCATGGTAACAATGTCCGGTTCTGGCTAATCTCTGGGTAGCTCTCTCTGTTTGATCACTGTTCCTTCATTGGACCCTTTTCATACACTGCCATTAAGGGAATCCTGAGCTTCTTAGTGTGTTGTCCTGAGTAAAATGATCAGCACTAATCACTGACAAATATCCTAAGTATCATTTAATCATTGTTAACAGCATTTTGTAGTACACACCTGTTACATTGGTAGAAAGAAAAAACTCAAATTGCATACATAAGTAAGTGAACATGAGGGATCTTCAAAAAAATTCATGGAAAATGTATGTTATGAAAACTACACATGTATTTAAATTTTTGTACCGATTCAATTTATCATTTTATTATAGTCACTCAGAATTTTTTGAACTACCTTCATAAAAGCTTAGTTTTGACCTGGTTTTGTCTTATCATAAAGCTTCCCACAAAACAAAATTGCTTCTTAAATAAAACTGGTATATAGAGATTGTGGATTAACTTCAACAGACTCCTAGTAAATATGCACCTCAATATACATTCTAGCACATCATAACCTTCAGTCCTTCACCCCAAACCTCTATTGATAAACATTTTTTTTTCTAAGCAGAGAAATTCCTGCCATTCCATGTGATTCTTTCAAAGACTTTTATCATTTTGAACTTCTCATCTTTTTACTAGCAACTTCTTTATCAACTGCTTTCTCAAATCACATATTCCCCTACAAATTTTCTGCCAAGCGACTTATTGGATAGTTTCTACTTTTCTGTTGCTCCCTCTTTCTTCTGTTAAGATAAGTTTATATAAATCCAATCTAACTTGGATCTGAATAAGGCTTCTCTTGGATGGAATATCATTCTCTTATGCCTGATGTTGCTGTGTCATGAAGAATAATCAGGCCAATGTGCTGTGACTTTCCTTTGATTACCCAGTGCTGCTTCTGTAATAATTTCACCAAGATGGGTCAGAACACACTGAAGACAGCTGTCTAAGGTTTACACCATGTCCCTGTCCTATAGTGAACATGGAGGCATTTGCCCAGAGCACTTCATTGTCACTGTCACAGTATAGTATTGCTGATGAGTTTTTCCTTCTCTTCAAACCCTTCAAGCACTTGCAGAAGGATAAATTGGAATCAATGAAACAGTTTCTGGATAAAATATGTTTTCTCAGGTAGTTTTGTACAGGAATACATCATTTTATATAATCTGAGTACTGTTTTTGAATATTAGCCGAGGATTACCACATGAGATAGCTTTTTTTTTTTAAACTTTTATTTAATGCATATAAATTTCCAAAGTACGACTTATGGATTACAATGGCTTCCCCCCAATACCGTCCCTCCCACCCACAACCCTCCCCTTTCCCACTCCCTCTCCCCTTCCATTCACATCAAGATTCATTTTTGATTATCTTAATATACAGAAGATCAGCTTAGTATACATCAAGTATGGATTTTAACAGTTTGCTCCCACACAGAAACATAAAGTGAAAAATAATAGATGATTTTTTTTAAATGATGATGAAATCAGAGCAGACCTATTGTCATGTTTAATCCCAGTGAGAGTCAAGTTGGGAATTGATAATTTCTTTTTTTTTTTTTTTAACAGAGGATCAGTTTAGTATGCATTAAGTAAGGATTTCAACAGTTTGCACCCCCATAGAAACACAAAGTGAAATATATTGTTTGAGTACTCGTTATAGCATTAAAATGAGATAGCTTTTATGTCATGAAAGAAAAAGAAATTTCAAATAAGGAACTAGGGACTCAAGTTTGCTTATGTCATTTGTGTGAGTTCACAGAACCCTCTTAGTGATAGTCTGTTCATCTGTAAAATGTTCTAGGAATTCTGTTATTCAATATTCACTAAATACTAATGATGAAAATCAAGAAAGGAAAGAAAATAAATGAAGTCTCTGACTTCAGGGTAAAACATACGATATGTAGTAAGTACTTAGAGAATGCATTCTGGGCTCAGTTTTCTGGAGAAAGATAAAAAAATTGTAAAGTGAGTGCTAGGTAGAGGGATAGGGGATGCTGTCACATGGAAGTTTCTGGATCTCCCTATCAATGATAAAACAAAATGACACACATTCTGTCACTCAATAAAGCACAGATCTACTCTTTTCGAGTTCTGGAAGTCAGATGTCCTAAGACAGATCTACGGCTACAGAGGAGAATTCCATTACTTGCCTTTTCTTCTAGAAAACACCTGAACTTCTTTGCTCATGGATTCGTTCAATTCTTGAAAGCCAACAGTTTAGTATCTTCAAATCTCTCCCCCTACTTTCTTTCTCCCCAAAAAAGATCTAAACAAAAAAATGATTTAGCTGCATGTAACTGGTATAATTTTACAAACAGAAAATGCTTCCTAGGGAAAAACTTTTCTCAGTAAATGACACCAAAAAAGTGGTTAATCCTCTCTGTAAATATTTACTCATCATCTGCACAAATGTATCATCTGGCAGTCAAATGTGTGAAGGAACAAACAACAAATGAAAATTAAGTTGTTGAAAACATGAAAAAAAAGTTCAGCTTCACAGTAATCAAAAATGCAAATTAAAGTGTTAAGTTTCAATTTAAACTATTACGTCTGCAGAGTAACCAAGTGATATCATGAAAATGTATGGCATGTAGATAAAAAGAAAATTCTCATAATGCTGGTAAAGATGTTATTTTTTCCAGTCCTTTCAGAAAGTTATATACAATATTCATATAATTTCACATAATACATCACTATCTGGAATCTATCCCAAGGGAATACTCAAAAACAGTACAAAATATTTATGTGCAATGTTTGTTGCATCATTATACTCTGAAAAATATTGGAAATAATATCACAATTTGAAAATACAATTATTGAATAGTCAAATCAAATAAATGTGAAGGTTTGTCATCTAGGGAGTAAAAATGGGAAATGCCAATTTCTTTGAAGCCAAAAATTAGTATGGATAACATAATTTTAAATATGTAGAAAAGCACATTAAAATTGTAGGAGATAAGCCAGTATTCTTTGTGGTTATTTGTGATGTGGTATTTTATTACTTTTTTTACATTAACATTTACAGAGCTGCAAATTTTCTACAATAATGTATTATTTGCTATCAGAATAAAAGAGAAAGCAAGAAGAATGTTTTCCCTGTGTTACATCTGCATTTGTGATAAGGATTGACTATAGAAATGTGTAACAGACAGCATAAATAAATATAGAAGATGTTATAAAGTATTTGATAAGCATAAATTATTTAAAATACATATATGATATGATTTGATACACCTAAGTAGGCATTGTATCCACCAACTTGCCTACAAGGATAAAGTTTGTCAGATTAACCATTTTGGAGGGTAAAATTTCTGAGGCCCCTGATGAAATATGAAAATGTTATTATAAATGAAAACCCATTAGCATGTACAAATCTTAATATCTCAGTATGAATTATAATAAATTTTTAAATCCTTGAGTTAACAGTTTTCAACAATTAAGAAAATACAGAAACATGAATACACTGATGCATCCATTTTTTCAACAAATATTGATGTTTTCCTGTTAAATACATCTTAACAAGAAAAGGATTCTCTGTTTAGCACATTAACTATTTTCATGCAGCCAGATCATTGACTAACATATAGTAGACACTCAATAAACATGTGCTGAATAAATTATTAGTTATTATGTATCAGGCCTTTGTGTTACACTAACAGTATTACAGAGGTAAAGATATAATCCAATATTTCCCAGGAGTTTTTAATCAAAACATGAGATAAATAACTGTAAGGCTAAACTGAATGTGATAATTTCTATGATGGATTGGATACTAGGCTAAGGGAACTCAGGGGAAGGCTGATCTACTTATCTTTGAAGGTGATAAAAACAGTGGAGAGGATTAGTCACAATTGATCATAATGAAAGGACTAAGAGTCAAAGGGAGCACATAAACAAGTCTAGTACCTGCTAATACTAACCGATAGAATAAATAAAGGGGAGAGTGATCCAACATGGGAAGCGAGATACTCACCAGACTCATAGAATGGCGGATGTCCTAAACAGCACTCTGGCCTCAGAATCAGCCCTAAAGGCATTCCGATCTGGCTGAAAAGCCCATGAGAGTATTTCAGGCATGGAAAGCCAAGACACTCTGGGGAAAAAAAAAAAAAAAAAACCTAAATGAAAGATCTCTGTGTGTGAGATCCCAGTGGAAAGAACAGGTCTTCAAAGAAGGAGGTACCTTTCTCTGAAGGGAGGAGAGAACCTCCACTTTGACTATGACCTTGTCTAAACAAGATAAGAGTCGGAGAACTCAAGGGGCTTCCATAGCCTTGGAAACTCATGACTGGTGCATAGGGAGATTACTGATGCCATAAACAGGAGTGTCAATTGGTAAAGTCAACAACAGGAGTCACTGTGCACTTACTCCTCATGTTGGATCTCTGTCCTTAATGTGCTGTACATTGAGGCTTAATGCTATAACAAGTACTCAAACAGTATATTTCACTTTGTGTTTCCATGGGGGTGCAAACTGTTGAAATCTTTACTTAATGTATACTAAACTGATCTTCTGTTAAAAAAAAAAAAGAAGAAGAAATTATCAATTCCCAACTTGACTCTTGCTGGGATTAAACATGACAATAGGTCTAATCTGATTTCATCATCATTTAAAAAATCATCTTTTATTTTTCACTTTATATTTCTGTGTGGGAGCAAACTGTTGAAATCTTTACTTAATGTATGCTAAACTGATCTTCTGTATATAAAGAGAATTGAAAATGAATCCTCATGTGAATGGAAGGGGAGAGGGAATGGGAAAGGAGAGGGTTGCGGGTGGGAGGGACGTTATGGGGGGGGAAGCCATTGTAATCCATAAGCCGTACTTTGGAAATTTATATTCATTAAATAAAAGTTAAAAAAAAAAAAAAAAAACAGTGGAGAGGCCGGCAGGCGCCGTGGCTCAATAGGCTAATCCTCCACCTAGCGGCGCCGACACCCTGGGGTTCTAGTCCCGGTCGGGGCGCCGGATTCTGTCCCGGTTGCCCCTCTTCCAGGCCAGCTCTCTCCTGTGGCCCGGGAGTGCAGTGGAGGATGGCCCAAGTGCTTGGGCCCTGCACCCCATGGGAGACCAGGAGAAGCACCTGGCTCCTGCCATCGGATTAGCGCGGTGCGCCGGCTGCAGCGCGCCAGCCGTGGCGGTCATTGGAGGGTGAACCAATGGCCAAAGGAAGACCTTTCTCTCTGTCTCTCTCTCACTATCCACTCTGCCTGTCAAAAAAAATGGAGAGATGACAGTAGTATCTTTTGAATTAAAATTAGATATTTTTCCATAGAATAAAGACAGGTAGAGAAGCTAAGGATTTCTTAACAGGAAATTTCAAACTTTCCACCTTTCTGGAATGCACAAAAGTACATTCATTCCTGACTCACTAAATGCTTCTTCCTAAATCATGTGAATCTATTTAGCACTTGTTAGAATTCAACTTATACAAATGAACTTTGTTCCTTACTTACTGCATGGTTAATGATAAAAAGTTGGGCTGCGTTAGTTATCTTTTGCCCAGACCATGTTATTTTGATATTTAATAGCTTAAAAGGATTCATTATCTCAGTTTCTGGGAGTTAGGAAGTTGAAGGTGGTATTAGTGGGCACCTCTGTTTCAAGATCTAATGAACTGCAACCAGTGCTACAGTCTCATAGGAAGACCCATGTGGTGGGGGCCTCACGTTCAAACTCAAACTCATTCGTATGTTTTTGGTCCCTGCTATGTGGATCTCTCTGCAGTGCTGCTTCAACACACGGAATGCCTTCTCCAACAGTGAGGGATCCAAAGGAGAGGGAGAGGAAAGTGAGGGCAGAAGTCACCGTCTGTGGCTAATCTTTGATATGAGATCTTATCGTTTCTACTTCATGCCATTTGTGAGACGAGAACCTACAAGTCCACATTCAGAGACCAGGGAGCTGGAATACAATTCTTCATGGGTATTTTACATGTCTGTATTTGTTCCGGGTGAACTTTTCAAATATTGTTATAGAGCAAACAGCCTTGAAAGATGTAGTGTTGCCCTCCAGAGCAAAGGAGAGGTTTGTTCACTGTTCAGTATAATAAAAATAATACTGCCAGCAGGGGCAAACCTCAAACAGGCATAGTGCCAATTATAAAAGATCCAGCTGTCTTGAGATTGGGGGTCCTCTTCTTGAACGTAAGTCTCTGCATGTGCAGGGTCACCTGGAGAAACTGGGTCTTGTGGATGTTAAAAGAAAAAAAAAAATGAGACCAGTTCAATTTACAAATTTTCACTGATCATGAAAAAGGTCCTAAAGGAGGCAGCATTCCAGACCAAAGATGGTTCATAGCGTCCCACACGAGCACAAGTACGGGTTGTATTTTGAGCCAGAGTATAGATGCAAACACTGTTTTCTTCTATCTGATGTTATTGCTGTGAGTAATAATCTGACTTTAAAATATCTGATGTAGGGCTATTACAGTGGCAAGCTAACTTGCCAATAGCACAAAATTTCAGACCATTCAAATCCTGAAAAGATGTTTCTGTAAAGATGAGAATTCCAAGAGACGGGGATCCCTAGGGATGATCTCAGGAGTTGCATGCCGTATTAGCCATATCTTTCTTTTCTTACAACTGAAAAAACCAGAAAGAAGGAAAACAAAGAAGGGAGATCTTAAGTTCACTGAGTGCTTATTATGCTCCAGGATTTTAAATATTAATTTATCTCCTGGATCTGTAGCAGAACAAGAGCATGAGACCGAAAAACAAAATCAAAAAGTTTCCCGAGGTCAGTCAAATGGTAGATCAGAGGTTTATAATAAAAATCAGGTATCCTAACTTGATATTCAAAAGTGTGGTGGTGGTGGTGGTGGTGGTTGTGTGTGTGTGTGGGGGTGGGTGTGTGCATAGAAGATACAAATTGTATAGTGAGTATTTGGTACAGTAGTTAAGGTGCTGCATGAGATGTCTGCATCTCATATCAGAGTACCTGGTTTGAGTCCTGGCTCTGCTCTCAATTCAAGTTTTTTCCTAATGTGCACCCTGGGAGGCAACAGGTATCGTCTCAAATACTTGGGTGTCTGTCACAGATAGGGGAGACCCATGTTGAATTCATGGTGCCTGGCTTCAGCCAAGTCCAATCCCAGGTGTTGCTGCCATTGAGGAAATTGACCAGTAGATTGAAGACCTCCTTGTCTTTCATTCTTTGCATCTGTGTGTCCCTGTCTCTCTGTCTTTTAAGTAAAAATAAAGTTGACAATTCAGTTTAAATTTTGTTAAAAGAGATACAAGTTCTTAAGGGCTCCTATTACTAGTGGTTGATCGCTAATATCAGCAGTTCACAACAAAACGTTCTCTGCAACTTTATAGGTAATGATAACCTAATTTTATTCTAATATTCTAGTTAAAAGAGCAAAGCTAATCCTTGAAAGGATTGTCGCTGAAAAATCTTTTTTTTGATACATTTTCACTAAGTAATAACTCAAAAGTCTATATCACAGTTTGACATAACTGCCTACTATGTTGGTATGGAAATCATCTCTGCTATAGGATATTTAAGTGAAATACTAGCCTATACACCAAGATTTTATTAACCTCAAATATAGGATGAAATTACATAGAAAACAAACTGTGTACTTCTCAGATGATTCTTATTTTAGAGAAATTCTCAGTCTATCAGGCTTGTTAATAGAGAAATGACATCTTCATTCTCAAAACTGTAATGCAATACTTTGCTATGTCAGTGCATTTGAGTTTGAGTACAGTTATGTTTAGTCACTTACACTCTAGCACATAAGTATAAATGTGCTAAACCCACAAGTTGGTCTGATGTCACATCACACCTTATCTCTTCAATGATGCTGGAGTTCAGTAGGTCTTTGAATTTAAATCTCATTGGTTTAATTCAAGCAAACTTCAAGACTATAAGACTTTATCCTTCCTAAGCAAAGAGCAAAGTCACACTTTGTAGAGCAACTGTGTATTACTTTTAGAAGATGTTTATCTTTAGCTTAGTGAACCAATGCTGGTTCCCACTGACTCATGTTTAATCTGTAAAGAGGCAGCTATAGTACAGAATTCTGCTTTATAATAAATTCATTTTCAGTAGTTACAAGATTTGCTTTTTGCCTGCACTTCACGTTTAAGCTCTTTCTTTTCTAATTTTTTGAAGTTTTAATTCTTTCTGTCTGTTCTTAAAATACCTCTTGAATTTTAGTGATGACTTCATTTTTTTTTGCCTCCTTGTGATTTACCATGTCCAGGAAAGATGGCAAGTTCTTAATGTAACAGGTGGGTCTCAGATCATTTCTCCTGAGTTCAAGCTCTTTCATTCCAAATGTGCACTTTATCCTGTTAGTATGTAATTATTCTCATTGACAGTAACTTCAGAAGCAACTGGGAGCTGAATAATTGTGTGTACTCACCTACTTTTAATATCACACCATCTGTTCAAATCAGCCCAAATATGTCTTTTTTTGTTTTTCTAAGACTAATTTTCATGAACAAAAAGCCAAATATGGTCTTGTTAATAAATTTTACAACTCACTTGGTGATTTCAGAGTTTCATTCAGCTAATCTACATCTATTAAAAATAGTCTTCCTTTCATCATTTTTCATAGATTCTTAAAATTACTTAATGCATACTAAACTGATCCTCTGTAAAAAAAAAAAAAAAAAAAAAGAAAGAAATTATCAACTCCCAACTTGACTCTCACTGGGATTAAACATGACAATAGGTCTGATCTGATTTCATCATCATTTAAAAAAAAAATCATCTATTATTTTTCACTTTATGTTTCTGTGTGGGAGCAAACTGTTGAAATCCTTACTTAATGTATACTAAGCTGATCTTCTGTATATTAAGATAATCGAAAATGAATCTTGATGTGAATGGAAGGGGAGAGGGAGTGGGAAAGGGGAGGGTTGCGGGTGGGAGGGACGGTATGGGGGGGAAGCCATTGTAATCCATAAATCGTACTTTGGAAATTTATATTCATTAAATAAAAGTTAAAAAAATTATACAACTAACCAAAATATTTTAATACTTTTCAGAATACTGGAGCACAAACAGGGGTCTTCAAAGATTTCATGGAATATTTTTACTATGAAAATAAACTATGCAGAAATTTAAAAAATTTTAAAAAACAAAAAATAGTCTCCACCAATTTTGTTCTTCCACAAACATTTTGAAATACCCTTTTAATTAACATAAACTTATACTGCCTTCGCTTAACTCACCCCCAACTCCAGGCCTTTGCTCCAAGGTATCCAAGGTGATAGTTCATTGCCTGTTCATTCAGAACTTTGTCTTGTGCATTTTACACATGGCACACACATATGATTTTACACACGTAAAATACATGCTTATCTATTTTATGCATATATATACACACATATTTCAGAAACCTAACTCTGTGACTTGATAATATATTATAAATGTATTTCCATTTCAGTAGAGATTCAATTCCTTTTGTTTTAGAGTTCTACCTGGATCATCAATATACTATAATTTATATGACTGATATAACAATCAATTATGTTTTTATGTTAGGTATTCTTGGGCTTAGATAATTTGAGTCGGTAGAAGTGTGAAAGATGTGGAGAGAAACCCATACATACTATGGCACATATTCTGAAGACCAAATAATGGCTATGCCCCACTTGGAGATGGGCAGGAAACCCACTGGAAACTCCCAGTGGCACAGATATTCAGGGCCTACTGATATCTGAGGGCTGGGGAAGAGAGATATGAGAAATTCCACAATACTTAGACTTTATTACTGAGTGCCCAGAACAGTCATCTATGACCAGAGGAGACACCCATATGGGGATCACTAGAAAATGGGGTATAATGATGTCTGACAAGAGACCATATCAAAGTGTAAGCCTTGCTAAAGAGATGATGTTAAACCCATCTTCAATTAATATGTCATCTGCAATAGAGCTACCATAGCATCAATAAATCCTACGCTGTGTTCAATCACAAACTAAATTGAAGTAACTCCCTGTAGTTACTGCTTGACAAAAGAGGCATATTCTTTTTAGAGTATAAATATTATTTGCTGTGGTCTTTATTGTCTTTTACACAAAATGTCTGGTGACCAATCAATATTATTAGGTATGAGAAAAAGTCAAACCATGTGATCTATAGCCAAAAAAGTAAATAATAAGTAAATCCAGTTCCAATAATGACCCAGATACTTAAATCGTAGATACTTTATAGTAGCTTGGATAAATATATGAAAGGATATACCATATGATCTAGTAATTCTACATGAGAAAGAAAATATATATTCAAAAATGAATTATTTATGCATGTTTAAAGTAATTCTATTTATAAAAGTATCAAGCTTGAAATAATGCAAATATCTATTGACAAAAAACAGATTTACAAGTTTTCATATATTCATGTATTGAAATGCTATTCAATAACAGAAAGAAAGAACTATTGTTAAACGCAACATGTACTAGACAAAAGGAATCAGACATAAAGGCTATGTAACTCTGTTTAGATGAAAGTCTCAGATTTCCAAAACAATGACAGAAAACTCATTAGTGATTTCTTGGAGATGGGAATTGGGAAGGTGAATGGCAGTAGACCAGCATGAGGAACACTTTAGAGTGATGGGAATGGTCTACATTTTTATCATGATTGTAGATCCCTGAATATATCTTCTTGTCAAAATGAATAGCCTTAGACAAGTAAAATACATGTTAAATATCCTAGTGAATTATTTCCTACTTTAAAAAATGTTTTAAGTAATAAATAGGCAAAATATTTACCAAAGAAAAAATTATCAATACAGCATGTGGCATATAAACAGAATACATGAATAATTTCCACTTTAATATAATCATCATCTCAAAAGAAAATGGGAAAAATTTGAAGACATATAATCAATAAGCTAGTGAAAATATTATTAATGGTCACCAAGGAAATATGTTAAAGCATAAGGAGATGCTATTATATATTAATTAAGAGATCCACATCAAGAAGAAGAAAGTATCAGGGGTTGGGCATTTGGACTAAAAGTGCAGTTGCCACTTGGGATACACACCCTGATAAAAACCAGGGCTGGACAGGGCTTTGTAATTCCTGTCCCAAGGCTAATACCTGAAATTGGAGCCTTTTAACTCTCCTTCAACAAATGGCTAGGGGACTGCCTCCACCACTCTTCTCCCATCCTTCGGCAGGCAGTGGAGTGATTCTCTTGCCAACGGGGCAGTTGAGAAAACAAGGGAACTTAGGACTCTGCTTTGGAGCTCAGAGTCAAACTAGTTACTGAGAAACACAGAACCTGATAAAGGTCAATGGCCAGTGCTCAAAGAGCCTCTGGAGCTACCTTAGTGCCAGGCAGAGATCTGTGCCTAGTGACATGGATCCATTCTAGTAAGTGTCACAGCAAATATCATGCGTGTCTGAAAGGTATACTAAAGGCTGTGCAGGGTATTTTGTCTGTGACACACAGTATGACCCAGGGTAGTTGGCCAACAAGTGCTTTTATCCAACACTCCAACTTGGGTACACAGCAAAGAATCAGAACATTATGTCTTAGGACTCGGTACCAGGCTAGTAAGACCCAATGCTATGATGATTGCATGGTCCCTGCAGCCAGACGACTTCCAGCAGTTGAAGTCTCTGCACCTGCTCTGGTGTCAAGTAGAGTCCCATGGCCAGATTCCAGGATTTGCTGTCTGATTGCAATGCTCTCAGGCTGTGAGTCCATTTCAGGACCAGACAACTGATAGCAATGTGGGCTTTGGTCCTACCCCGATGTGATGCCAGTCTTGGGGGACTGTGGGCTTAGAGTGTCATCTAGCAATGTCTAGTCCATGGAGTTCTCAGCCTCTCATGTGATGGACTGCATTGGATATCACTTAATTAAAAGGAATAATTTAGCTTAGATAGAGGCAAGCCTAAACTTTAAAATGAAAGACTCACAGACATTTTTTCAAAATGTAGGATTAGTAGAACTCTATTTTCTTTTAGCTAACAACACAACATTTTCTCCCTGGAATTTTCCATTCTAAGTGTGTGTACAGAAAACTAGGAAAAGTGAATTAAAGGAAGAAAAGCAACCTATCTCTAATGTCTAGAGCAGAGTTTCCCAGGACAGGGTCCTCTTTATGTAAGAAAGAATCTCAGTCTCAATTTTCCATACCAGAAAAAGGAAAAGGTAATGGAAAGCAAAGGGAGAAAACAAACAAAAAAAATAATGCCTTATAAAGGCTTGCAATTTTATTGTACCTTCATCTTGTTGAAAGCCTCATTCTATAATCATACAGTTTATGACCTAATAAATGCATTTATAATGATTCTGAAATAATCTTGGGGAAAAATGCCGGGGTAAAGAGAAGCTATCATTTATTGTGGCTTTCCTTTTGGCCTGAGGGTATCAATGGAACACATGGCTGAGAACTACGGCTACAGGCAACTAGGTTGGAATTCAGTAGGAATCATTATTACCACACAACCAACCTTAACCTCATCTTCAAATGAGTAGGACAAATGCTACAGTTGAGAGCTATCATGAAAAGGTCTCCAAATGTGTCTGAAACCAAACCAGAGGAGAACCTCACGTTTATTGAGTATCTGCTGTATTCTAGCATCTTCCTGTACATGAAGTGATTTATACTCATAATGTCACTTGGGGAGTATTTGCTATGTTTCCTCTATCACTCTTTCAGAAAACCACAGCTCTTTGTCATTTGGCTTTGAAAATCTTTTCTGTATGTATTGTGCTATAATACAAATGTAATGGCCCCATCAGGGAGCACTTTTAATTGGCTCAAAATAGCAGGTCATGATCGTATGAGAGAAAGCAATGAAAAATCCTACATTTCCTTAGTGAACAATGCAGGAGCACAAACTATCAAACAATTATATATTTCAAGAAAATTGAGTTCTGTTAGGAATAAAAATTTAGCACCTAGTAGGCTGTCCCTTTCTAGATAACGGCATGGATGTTGGAATACATTGTGCATTGTTTTTCTAGTGGGAGCAGGTTTCCAACAGATACACCTTGCTGCACCAAGTATAGTGTTAGCGTGGCACTCAACACCTCTACAATTTCTGGTTAAAGTGACAGTACTCTATTGTACACCCAAAACTTCCAATCTTTGAAGACATAAACTCCAAACTCAAATTCTGAAAAGCCTGGAAATACTGTTTTAAAAGTAGCTGAGCAGGGGTTGGCACTGTGGTGGGTTAAGCTGACATCTGCAGCACCAGCATCCCATATGGGCACTGGTTCGAGTACCAGCTGTTCCAGTTCTGATCCAACTCTCTGCTAATGTACCTGAGAAATCAGCAAAAGAGGACCCAAAAATGGGAGACCTTGAAGAATCTCCTGGCTCCCGGATTCAGATCGGCCCAGCTCCAGCTATTGTGGCCATTTGGGGAATGAAACAGCTGATGGAAGCTTTCTATCTCTCTCTCTGCCTTTCGAATAAATAAAAACACACCTTTTTTAAAAAATAAGTAGATGAGCAACACAAAGCTTACATATCACTTTATGTATTTCTTTACAGCTTGAAAATTTTATAAGGAGAATATATTGCTTTTAT